>NC_134701.1:125643083-125959021 GCF_043290135.1 Rhipicephalus microplus
TAGTACGTGGAGGTCTTCTTGCATGCATGTAGATCGACAAGAGAATGGGGGTTCTTTACTGAGTACTTCACGGCCGAGTCGGACGCTTGCATCATGCGGTGCATCATGAATACTGTGAGGAGCGACTTGATACGCACAGTTGATGACACATACACAAAACAGCACATGGGAAGTGACAAGGTAACTTCAGGACTGCTTTAGCTGTGTGAAAATCACAGGCAGTGTTTCGATGGTCCTTCATCAATAAAAGACTGTCTTCGGTGAAAATTCAGCTTGGAGGAAAAGCGAAACACCCTGCAAAACCACACACTCACGCACCACAATATTGACACTTTATAAAATATATATATATGTGCGTGCGTGTGTGTGTGTGTGTGCACGTGCGTGCGTGTTAGCGTACGTGCGTGTGTGTGTCAATAATGTGGTGTAGGTCTATCTTTGGGCTTAGTCCATTTGCCCACCCAAATATGAATTAATTTGAAATCGGTGCGTACATCAATCTACTCCACATACAAAATCGTTTTTTGTTTTTTAGCGAGCACCACTGGCGAAATTCCTTTAAATTACTGGAAAGACAGACCTAGCCTCATCCCATCTACATACTGCATATTGCAAACACAGGCGTTACCATAAAAAAATTGGCAGATCCCACGTACAGTGGGAATCGATGATATGCGAAGCAAGAATGGGAAAGGTTTATTTGTCACTTTAAGATCAGCACAAAGTTACGAGGTGGAGGTAAATGATGCCATACATGTCTTCCGCGTCATGATTATGTTTGGATGCATCGTTTACCTTTGCCATCTATTCACATCATGTGATACCAAATTTAGTATATGTGGAGCTATCAAAACGGCCGCAAGCACGCTATGAGCGTGGTATGTTGTCATGTTCTTATATCACGCGCGTATCAGGATTATGTTTCCACCAGACATATACTTTCATCATCCATTGACGTCACGTAACACCAAATTTGGAGTTTGTGGAGCTGGCAAAACGACACCGAGCGCATCATAAAGCACCCAATATACTCCAATGTAGCTAGCGTTCATGCGCACGCACGCCGGGCACAGCGATGATACGTTAGCAAAACACGAGCACTCTATCGCCTGACGTCAGAGGTGACGGGCGCGTCCGTCAGCGCGGCCCGACGGCAACCGATGCGAAATGCGACATGCTGCATTTCGAGCCGATGCGTTACCCAGACAACACTGCGTCTCCCTCTTTTCGTGAAGGAGGTTTGCTGGATACGCTGAAACAAGCGTGTGTCAAAGCAACGCAGTGCGGCGCACGCCTGTGATTATATGCCAGGACCGGTGCCTGTCGTGGCAACGCCGGCGTGACGCGACGAAATGAATGCCGGCGAGCACACTCACCGCGTCATGTTGAAATGTATTGACGCCTTGACTGTGGCATGTAGTCATGTTCTTGCATGACTCACATCTCATGATGGTAATGTTTGCACCATGCAGTCACATACCTTCGTCATCCATTGGCGTCAAGTAATACCAAATTTGGCATGACTGAAGCTAGCGAAACGGCCGTGAGTGCATCACGAGTGTGGCATGTAGTCACGTTACATGGCACGCATGTCGTGCAATTTGGTACATGTGAAACTAGCGAAACGGCCACCAGCGCATCATGAGCGTGGCATGTAGTAATGTTGTTACGCGACACGCATCTTAAGATTATCATGTTTGTACCAGTCACATACCTTCGTCATTCATTCACGTACTATAATACCAAATTTGGTACATGTGACGCTAGCGAAACGGCCACGAGCGCATCATGAGCGTGGCATGTAGTAATGTTGTTACATGACAGGCATGTCATATTTTCATGTTAGGGTCTGTCGCTTGTGTTTGCCATGCAATCATATCATACCTTCCCACTTTTGCAACATGCAATGTGAACGATACCACTGCAAGAGCTGCAGGACTATGATATGAAAATCATGACATCCATGACAAACATGACATCCATGACAAACACGTCATGATCTTCATGTTATGACTAGTCAAACATGTTCTTGCAATCATGTTATGCCACATCAAGTTTGGTATCAATATCATTATCAAAACGGCCAGGAGAGCTAAAAGTCCTAGGTGGCTAGACAGACAGACAGACAGACAGACAGACAGAGACAGACAGACACAGACAGACAGACAGACAGACAGAGACAGACAGACAGACACAGACACACAGAGACAGACAGACAGACACAGAGACAGACAGACAGACACAGAGACAGACAGACACAGACACACAGACAGACAGACAGACAGACACAGACACACAGACAGACAGACAGACACACAGACAGACAGAGACACACAGACAGACACAGAGACACACACAGACAGACACAGAGACACACACAGACAGACACAGAGACACAGACAGACAGACACAGAGACACAGACAGACAGACAGACAGACACAGAGACACAGACAGACAGACAGACAGACAGACAGACAGACAGACAGACAGACAGACAGACAGACAGACAGACAGACAGACAGATAGATAGATAGATAGATAGATAGATAGATAGATAGATAGATAGATACGCTCAAGGTCGCCGAAGTTTGCTAAATAATGCTTCGCATTTGAAAGGAGAATAAAAGCACAACATACACAAGCTGTAATAATTGTTGGGGTTTAACCTCCCAAAGCCATGAGATCATTATGATGGACGCCACCAAGAAGGGCCGCGAAAATATCTGGAATTCTTTGACGTACACCTAAATCTAAGTACACGAGCCTTAAGCAAACACAACTACCACGGTAGGGATTCGATCCCGATACCCACATGTCAGAAGTCAAGCGCCATAAGACCGCCATGTCCGGTGCGTAGCCGAGCGATAAAAAAAAAAGAAAGAGGGAAGCTTCATTTACACACCAAGTTTTCACGGCAATAGTTTTTTAAGTGTGAATACACTTTATAAGCTACCCCAAACCATCCACCGCCGTCGGCGGCGTCCGCAGTCTTCTCTCCATCTTTAAAAGAAAGAGGGCTTGGCGGGCCACAGCGCGACGCTCTACCGAATAAGCCACGGACGCGACGCTAATATCGGTGTCGCTCCTCCGCTCTCCTCGCTCGCTGCAGCTGCGCGCGCACCCCTCTCTCTCGCGCGCCCACCTTCTCTCTCATCTCTCAGTCTCCCGTCGAGAGCGGCTCGTGCGATGGATGTCGTGGAGGCAACGCTACCATCTGGATATAAGGCGCGTTACTGACACCAATATATATATATATATATATATATATATATATATATATATATATATATATATATATATATATATATATATATATATATATACAGAGAGAGAGAGAGAGAGAGAAGACTGCGGACGCCGCCGACGGCGGTGGATGGTTTGGGGTCGCTTATAAAGTGTATTTCTCTCCACCGCACATTGCTAACTTTGGAGTGCTTTGTATAGCTATTACAGTTTAATGCATTACAGTGTAAGAAATATTTGGCCGCGAAGTCTTGCGAACACTTTGCTCATATTAAACGTATATGGTGTCCATCCTCGAACGCGCTAAGCGCTTTCGGACTTTCCGATCACACAATGATTCATCTAAAAGCTATACAAAATACTTCGGTATTACCATTGTACGGCGCTGTGGATGACAACATACGTGCCAGAATAATTGATAATGAGGGCCGAAACAAGGCATTACAGAAGTTTCATATATTCAACGATCAATAACATGAGAACACAGATTTATTTCGAGATCATTCACCTATTGCGGCAGGTGTGCTTGTGCGCAGCCATTCGTTTCTTTCTCGCATGCATGTTGAGCGTTTTGCCCCGAATAAACGATGATCCTCGTTGGTCATCGCTGACACTCGCTTTTGTGTGCGCGTGTGCGTCGTCGCTGTTTCGTTGTTCGCGTTCTGTTTGAGAATTGAACCCGCAAATGCGAGCTCGCTCGAGTATTTTGTTCTATTAATTACGTTAATTGTCAACGCATCCACAGCTAGCTGAAGGTAAAAAGATCCTGTACATCCAGTTATACAATGGGAACATCGCGAGAGCACCAGATTGCATAACCACAAGGATAGAGTCACACGTAGACGAGACAATAGAAGAAGTTTTGTTCACAGCTTTATTACTTTCTTGTTGTTTCGCCATCGTTGTTCGGCTCTTTTCGAAAGTGCTAAGTAACTTTGGGAGCGGCGAGATGAAGTCGATGATTTGATTGATATGTGGGGTTTAACGTCCCAAAACCACTATATGATTATGAGAGACGCCGTAGTGGAGGGCTCCGGAAATTTAGACCACCTGGGGTTCTTTAACGTGCACCCAAATCTGAGCACACGGGCATGAAGTCAATGTAGGAAGGAGCTAAAGAGAATCTCTCTACATGCTTCCTTCAGCCAATCGTGAATCGGCGCTTATATTTATTTATTTATTTATTTACAGATACTGCAGGCCCTACCCGGGCCCATGCAGGAGTGGGATTTAAACAATACATTCAAGCAATAACTAGTAAGACACTGGAGTACAGGGCATAAATGAAAGAATACATAACTATCAAGTACAGAAAAAGTCAAATATATTTTCTCGCTGTTCAACAGAACTGCGCACAACTAAGAATATTTTCAACATTTGTAGCCGGATGAATTGCACTCAAATGACACTATTTTCAGCATACATCACTTATATGGTGAAATTAATCTATATGGTGAAATTATGTACAGTGGGTACGCGTCTAGAAAAGCGATGGTGTCGGAGAAGAGAGCCAACCTGAGGCTCACGCTATTTCTCACTGCATTCATACGCATTAGACGCATTATATGCAATGCATTGATACGCTATAGATCCCTAAACGGTCGCAACAGTTTTGTGACCAGTTATATTATTGCGAAGTAAATTGCATGGTGCCTCGATTCGCACTTTTGCCAGCTACGGCAACGTCCCGTTCAGTATACGAAGTATAAATTGATACCATCGATCACAGCGTACGTCACAAGTTATTTTCCCGAATGAAAGCGTACGAGGGGTCTTGATCGTCATGGTTCAAGCATATTCCCCTTAGACCAAGCAATGGGAAGTTTGTTCTCTGTATTAAACAATGAAATACTGCGCGCAACAGCTTTGAAAGCACTTATCTCCTCCTTGAAAGCACTTTTAGCGGCTATACTGGGACTCGCAGATACGCATAGCAAATATAACCAGAGTCACTGGGTTTCACTCCTTTCCAAAGAGTGTTGGAAATGACGAGATTGCGCATAAGCAACCTTGACGACAACCATCTAGGAAGTGGCTAATTTCGATACGAGTTCTTGCATGTGGTAATGCGTAAGTGAGCAATAATTTATGCCTGTAAGAACAGCAAAAAAATTGAAATACTACTAAGGCAAACAAAAAAATGCACTCATGGACTAGAGAAAAGAATACGAATAATCGATCGGGTTCATTTTAGAACTCATTATATACTCCACTCTTTCACAAACATAACATATCAATGTTTTAAAACGTCATAAACAAAAAGAATATCGATGATCATATGTGATAACTTAAAATTTAACGCGCCCGGATTTCACGATGCATTTTCTTGAAGACATAATACATACAGCTTAAGACGCATAACATATTGCAGCAAAAAAAATACGAACTACGGTGCACAAAGGCTACAGTATCTGATCCTCGAACCATAGAATGCACATCCCGCAATCACTACCATATTTAAAGAGAGCCGCTCAGTAATTGCGCTTGAAAAAAAATGCACACATATCTGGTAACGCTTCCAAAGTAATTTTCCTCCGCCTGTGAAATCACACAGGTTTATGTTAAAAATTGACGTGTATGAATATATGTAAAACTTTGGTCAGTTGTCATGGCACGGTTCTTATTTAAGTAGTCTGGGTATTTCTACACATTGCTCGTGTTTGTCTTCAAATAAAAAAAAAACATTACACTACACCTTTACTGTACAGTAATGTCTTACAGACAGGTCTCGAAGCATCGGTGTTTTTCTAATGATGTTTTATGAATTGTTACGGAAAGTGTTAAACTATCACTACTCCTTTGTTTATTAGTGCTTTAACGTATGTACATTATTGCTACTTGTATGCCTTATGAACTGGGCTGGGTGACGGCTCCTTGTCAGGCGTTAATTCGCCTTTTTACCTACTCTGTCCCTTACATAATAATATGCACTCTAAGTCATTTATGATTGATTGATTCAATAAATTTTAGGCTTTAATGGAAAAAATATTTGGTATCGCATACCTTACGTTTAAAAAAAGGCACTCTATAGGGTTCTATTGGTCAACAGATTAGACAACATGCTGTGGCCAAGTAACATGAAATACTGAAAAACTCGATGTTACTTTTCACCCTTCCGTTGAAGAAGTATTTCCGAAAGTTTAAAAATACAATAGATATTTCTGAAAGTACGAGAATATTCTCTGAAAATACATGAAGTATTTCTGAAAGTTCAGAAAAAAATGGCGGATACCACGTACTGTAAGAATTGATGATATGCGAAGCACGAATGACGACGGTTGATATGTCACTATAAAATTAACATAAAGTTACGACGCGGATGCAAATATGCCGTACATGATTTCAATATCATGATTATCATGTTTGCACATTTGTAAGTTTTATGCATCTTCCGCTTCAGCCAATGTCAGTTTTAGCGCATGCACCTTGGATTGGTCAAAGCGGAAGATGCATCAACGTTCGTCTACGGGAACACGAGCGCTCATTATTAGAGTGAAAACCGTACTTCCTCACCACGCATTGTCACAAATGCAGCTGTGTACTCTTCTTCAATGACACAATGATACTGTGGTATCATAAAAATCAGTTAGAAAAAGAAGTAATTGAAGCCTTCCACATCCGAAAGAAAAACGATAAGTGTGTCAGCATGCGGTCAATTGCGCTGAGCGACGCAGATTTTGACTGTCTTTTCAGAACCTGCAGAAGATGATACTGATGAATATTTTTTCTCTTGCTTGCGGTGGTGTTCGGATGTATTGCTGTCAGGTTTTTTTTTTTTTGCATTTCCTGTTAAGCTGCAGTTCACCTATATATCGGCTGTTCTTTCCCAAATAAATGTTAGTTGCGAGCCAGCACCTGTCTGTATCCTTTTGCTTCATTGTGGTCTCGTGTGCGCTGTTCAATCAAGATAATAAGGTATGGCATGGAGAAAATCGAACATGCGGTATAAAGCGGGAAAAGCCTGAAAGCTGCGAAGGCAAGCTTGTGCATAGGCATAAATCGGAAGTATGCATTAAAGGACAAAGAAAGCAATGCCACAACTAATACGGACACGATAGTTAAAGGGTCAAGAAACTTCTAATGAGAGCTGTACAGACACCAAAACAACGAGAACGATACACAATATTAGCCCAGAGGAATTTGATATTCCCCCATTAACCACCGGCGAAGTATTGAGAGCTATAGAAGGAATGCAACGAGGCAAAATCGCTGGTGAGGATAACGTAACAACGAAGCTGCTGAAAGATGGCGGAAAGATAGTGTTATAAAAAGTGGCCACCTTATATACGAAGTGTCCCTTCACTAGAAGAGTATCACAATCTTGGGAAAACGCCAGAATCATCTTAATCCATGAGAAAGGAGACGTCAAGGACTTGAAAATTACAGGCCGATTGGCTTATTGTCCGTTCAGTACAAGCTATATACAATATAATAGCTAATAAAATTAAGGCTACATTAGAATTCAACCAAAACACCGCGCAGGATTTAGTACAGGCTCCTCCACAATAAACCATATTCGTACTATCGATCAGGTAATATAGAAATGCACGGAATACAACGAACACCAATACATAGCCTCACAGACTATGAGAAGGCGTTTGACTCAGTCGAGAGATCAGCAGTAATGCAGGCGCTACGGAATCAGGGCATCGAAGAACCCTACCCAAACATACTGGAAAAAATCTGCAGCGAATCAGCCACCCTAATCCTTCACTAGGAAAGCGACAAAGTTCCAGTAAACAAGGGTGTAAGGCAAGGAAACACGTTCCCTCTAATTCCATTCACCGCGTGTTTACAGGAAGTTTTCTTGTCCCTAAATTGGAAAGTGTTGGCAATAAGAGTTAATCGACAGTAGTTTAGTAACCTGTGAATAACAGATGAGAACTCGGTGGACAAATTACAGCTCATGAGTACAGCACTGGACACGGAAAGCAGAAAATTGGGCCCGAAAATTATTATGCACAAAACTAAAGTATTCTACAACAGTCTCACCAGAAAATAACGCTTTATGATAAGTGGAGAGTCGATTTATAGGTGGGGTTTAACGTCCAAAAACCACCATATGATTATGAGAGACGCCGTAGCGGAGGGCTCCAGAAATTTCGACCATCAGGAGTTCTTTAACGTGCACCCAAATGTAAGCACACGGACCTAAAGCATTTTCGCCTCCACCGAAAATGCAGCCGCCACAGCCGGGATTCGATCCTGCGACCTGCGGGTCAGCAGCCGAGTACCTTAGCCATTAGACCATCGCGACGGGGCAAAAGTAGAGGACCATAGGGAGTGGTAAAAGAATACGTCTACTTAGGACAGGTAGTAACTGTGGAGCCGAACTAAGAGAGTGTAGTAACCTAAAAGAATAGTGATAGAGAGGATCACGTTCGGCAAGCATTCTCAAGTCATAATTGGTAATCTGCCACTACACCTGAAGAGAAAGGCATATAGCAGAGGCATCTTGCCGGTACTTAACTTTGGAGCAGAAACCTGGAGGCTTACAAGGAGGGTGCAGGTTAAATTGAGGACGACGCAGCGAGACAGGGAAAGGAAAATGATAGGTGCAACCTAAGAGACGACAAAAAGAGAACAGAGTGGGTCAGGGAACAAACTGACGTAGAAGGATATCATAGTTTAAATCAAGAAGAAGAAATGGACATGGGCCGGGCAAGTATATAGCTCGTATTGGCAGGATAACCGCTGGTCATTAGGGATAACTTACTGGATTTCCAGAAAATGGAAACGCACAAAGCGGAAACAAAAAGTCACGTAGGTCGATCAAATTTAAAAGTTTGCACGAATAAAGTGGAAGCACAAAGTACAAGATCGGTTTGATCAGCAAATTATGGGAGACGCCCGCGCAGTCAGGCTGCTGCTGATGACGATTATGATGATGATGATGATTGATCGTGCCCCGTGCACATTGCCTTGTCAACTGCTAGCCTGTTTTTCTTCTCAGTGCACGCCACAACCATGCCGCAAAGAAACCAAGATTCAGCGCACAGCGTTGCTTGTTTCAAGCTATCCTAAAATACCTTCAGCAAGCACAGCTGTGCTGTGCTCACAACGCCACAACTGCTTTTGCCAATCAGCGAAGGGCCTCACTACGTGTCCTTAAACGCATGCATATACACAGCTGTTCACTTTGTTGATGCTTTTGCTAATGAGTAAGATTAAATATGCTTGACTACTTTGTAAAAGTGGCACTTTGAAACATCCACTTGCTGCACAATTGAGATGTCTTGACAGCTGGCGCTATTCTGCGCGTCTGCAGCCTATTATTACACGCGATAAGGAGAGCACTTCTCCTACATGATTCAGTGTTCCTTTTTCCAGAAAACTGCCAAAAGTTATAGTAATTCTGTGGTAGAAAACTTGATACCACGCAAACAATCCTGAATCAATTTTATCTCTGCCACGAATCATTTTATTTATTTTACTTGCACCATTTTACCACAGTACCAGAATCTTGGAAGAATGCTCACGTCATCCTAATACATGACAAAGGAGATGACAAGGACTTGAAGAATTACACGCTAATCAGCTTGCTCTTTATAGTATTACAAGCTATTTACAAAACTAATTGCTAACAGAGTAAAGAAACCATTAAAATTTAATCAAGCAAACGAACAAGCAGGATTTCGAACAGGCTTCTCAACAATCGACCACATTCATACTGTCAATCAGGTAATAGATAAATGCTCAGAATATAACCAACCACTATACATAGCCTTCATAGATTACGAGAAGGCGTTTGATTCAGTAGAAATATCAGCAGTCATGGAGACACTGCGGAATCAGGGCATCGATGAAGCATATGTGAACATCCTGGAATAAATCTACAGGGGATCATCTGCTACTATAGTGCTTCATAAAAAAGCAACAGAATACCAATAAAGAAGGGTGTAAGGCAGGGGGATACATTCTCCCCAATGCTATTTGCCAAGTGCTGACAGGATGTTTTCAGAGTCCTAGAATGGGAACAGTTAGGCATAAAAGTTAATGGAGAGCACCTTAGTAACCTGCGCTCCACCGATGACATTGCATTGCTGAGTAACTCAGGGAACAAATTGCAACTCATAATTAGAGAGTTAGACAAGGAGAGCAGTAAAGTAGGTCTTAAAATTAATCTATACAGGAAACGAAAGTGACGTACAACGACTTCGGAAGAGAACAGCGCTTGGAGATAGGTAGCAGTGCACTTGCAGTTGTAAAATACTCTGT
This sequence comes from Rhipicephalus microplus, assembly GCF_043290135.1. Lineage (NCBI taxonomy): Eukaryota > Metazoa > Arthropoda > Arachnida > Ixodida > Ixodidae > Rhipicephalus > Rhipicephalus microplus. The sequence continues at coordinate 125,653,546 of NC_134701.1, forward strand.
CTACTTAGGACTAGTAATAACCACGGAGCCGAACCACGAGACTGAAGTAACTAGAAGAAGAAGAATACGGTGGAGCATATTTGACAAGCACTTTCAAATCATGACAGGTAGACTACCACTATCCATTAAGAGGAAGGTATATAACAGCTGCATCTTGCCAGTACTTAGCTACGGAGCAAAAACCTGGAGACTTACAGACAGGGTTCACCTTAAATTGAGGACGATGCAGCGAGCAATGGAAAGAAAAATGGTAGGTGTAACCTCAAGAGAGAAGAAGAGAGCAGAGTGGGTTAGGGAACAAACCGGGCCTAAGGATATCATAGTTGAAATCAAGAAGAGGAAATGGACATGGGCCGGGCATGTAGCACGTAGACAGGATAACCGCTGGTCATTAGGAGTAACTAACTGGATTCCTGGAGAAGGCAAGCGGGTTAAGGGGAGACAGAAGGTTAGGTGGGCAGATAAGATTAAGAAGTTTGCGGCTATAAATTGGCAGCAGCAAGCACAGGACTGAGTTGACTGGCGGAACATGGGAGAGGCCTTTGTCGTGCAGTGGACGTAGTCAGGATGATGAAGAAGAAGAAGAAGAAGAAGATGAAGATTGTGATGATGATGATGATGATGATGATGATGATGATGATGATGATGATGATGATGATGCAAAGAGGTTAACAGGACGAACGTCCAGTTTGGTATCCCGTGGAAGAGGGGCGAAAGGAGGCTACTGAATAAAAGTTTCTGAACCTTAGCACGCTAAGTCGACGGTTTTCTAAGAACACAACAACGTAGTTCTCTTTCATGAGTAAAATATTATATAGGCCGTATAGGAGACAACTTTCAAATCTTTACCCTCAAGTGGCGTCACCACTTTTTTTCCCGCTGTCAAACGTATCCTCACCCCAAGAGAGGAAGTAATTTTATTACAAAACAACAATCATGCAATACGCAAAAAATTGTTGTTCTCTTCATTGCGCTTTACAAAAAGGTAATTTAGACATGCGAACACTAGCTCTCTAAATTTGTCACGTACTATAACTAAATCTTTGCAACGAGAGTTATCTTCAGCCAAGAAGCTTCCAACTGCGAGGCAGGAATACGGCCACTTTTTATTTTACGTGAAGAGACAGAGTAACACACGCCACGCCGCTCTTGTAATGGCGCAGTGGCTAAGCGTAACAAGTTCTTTACCACGCGGGATTGTTGTCGCAACAACTGATACGGCACGCACAAGCGAGAACGACATAACGAGCCTGGAGCTAGCTGTCACATAACAAGCCTTGCGCCGACTGACTGTGCTGAGGCTGTAATGATGGTGAGGTATACGTGCCATATTCTTCTTCTTAGAAAATGAAGGGATCCTCAGCTGTAGATTGACTTGTTTTAGTCACCGTTTATGTTGTGAGTGGCTTAACAGAGCGGCTAATGAACGTCGACACGTTTTTACATGCGTAACGTCAGGAAATGACACACAGGACGCTCCCACTTCACATTTAGATTGTCGCGCAGTACAAATGCAAGAAATACAATAAAAACAGAGCAAAAAAACATTCACAGAACTCGGAACACACCTTGGTGTACGACTTTAGTGGTACTCCGATATCATTATATCACTAAAGTTAGCGAAAGTACATATGGACACGTATGCTCAAATAGTTAGTCACTTCATGTTCAAATAAAAGTCACTTCATGTTGCACTAACGCTGCAACAATGAATCCAATGACGTCATAGCAGGGCAATCAGTAAACCTCATGCAGAACTGCCGAGTAATTCATTGAGCTGGTCTTGTTCATAGGAACACAATTTCACATACGCAATTGCGTCAGATTTGTCAGTGAAAACGGAACTGCAGGGTCAGTGCTCATAGAATAAACGCGAACGAACCATAATGGTTTCGCAACACACACGCAACGCGACGCTTACCTTCTTTGTTAGGGTCAGTGACTTTCATTTGTTCTGCGGCAACGCGCCAACAGGCAAGACCGAACGAATGTCAGCTGACAGTTGACATCACCACCGGGCCTCCGAAAATGGCACCAGAGGAGACCATTGTACGTCGGAGACCCCACACGTCGGACCAGTTAGTCTCACTCGCACACACACGCGAGCAACTGTTACGAGACCGCGTGGCGCGGTGACGCGAGCGGCATTCAAATGAGCAGCGCACGACGCAGAAGTAGCCAAGCCACGGCTGAAGCGAAGGGCTGCACAAGAAAACGAGCGATGTCGCAGACGCGGCCACAAGAAAGAGAGTCGCGAGCCGACTTCTTTTGAATCGCGGTTGCCGTGCGAAGTAAGAAAGGCGGCGCAGAAGCAGGCTCGCGCGCGTTGTTGGCGGCGCCGCGCACACAAGCGAACGGCACCAGCTGCTCGCGTTGGAAAATTATTTTTCCATGCGGACGGTCGTCTTTCATTCGCGTCTCTTCCCAGCCTCCGAAGCAGAAGGAGTAGCAGAGAAAACTGGGGTCGTTTCGAAGATGCACCGACTTAAAGATTACAGAACAAATGAAAAATGCGCCACTTGTTTGTGGTCACGTGACAGTCTAAAGCTCACCGCATGATTCACTTTTGGGCTTAGAGACCGTATAAATAGGAAATGTATACCGAGTGCTACCTAAATCTTGTTAGTTAACACGTCAGGAAAACTGATAGAAATACGAGCGCCAATAGGGCAATCAGAATGAAAATGACGAACGAGTGAAAAAGCCCAGGGCATACGCACTTCGTCTCTAAACAGAGCGATCGCGCTATAGTAATACTTTATGGAACTCAGCTTTACGCACTCACTTCTGATATCACCAGGCAATCGTAATGTGAAACAAAAGTTCTTTCCGCTCTGATACCAACAAACATTACCACATGAGGTAATGAAATAGGCTCCATTCACAATCTTCTGTATTTTAACGCGGAATATATATACATTTAGAGGTCACTCCGTATTACAGCTTTTGGAAAGAGCCATCAAAGCAGGATGCGTGCCCACCACCGGAGGAGTAATTAATAGGACCGGTGCTTCCGATCTACTCCTCCATGAATGCCATCTCGGATGAAAATCACATATACTACTGCCACAACTACTGCTCTGATAAAAGCGCTTGCAACCAATTTCTGCCAATTTCCGCGCCCTGTGATCGGAGAAGTAGGTATGGCGCAAAAACGAGGGGAACGAGCAGATGGTCAGACGAGTCTATACGGTAAGATATTCGAGCACGCTACTGTAATCGGATATTTCAATTGTGAAGTATTATCCGCTTCGAAGTCTCGCATTTGCGTTAAGCACGACGCCACGTGATTCGGCAAGTAGAATATCTGCCGCAGGAGCCGAATTATTGAGACTGGAACGTGCCCCCCAGCGTGCACACAGTGCGGAGGTGAGCGCACTCGAACAAACACAGTTCCGCACGCTGCCCGGCGCCGCTTAGTCCAACGTGAACCCTTCACACCGGCTACACGCGTATGACCGCAATAGGCCGCGATTCCGCGCGTGGGCGCAGCTTCAATCACGCCGAGACCTTCGACGCCCAAAAGTCAGCTTTCACCTCGCCCCTCCTCACCTTGCCAAAACTCGGGCCCAACACGATAAGCTCCCTCTCCACAGCAGGATCCGTCCGTATGATCTACGGGCGTCCCGGCTGCGTAATGCCGGCAAAGCGGGAGCGCTGAGCACGTCAGAAGAAGTAATACGCCACGCGGCGGCGGAACCAGAACCGGTCGTCGCCTGGAGGGACTTGAAGCATAAAAAGCACTAAATGTGGTGCATGCGACTCGATAGGGAGAGCGACGCATATATATGAGAGTGCCACGCGCGCGTTTGCGATCCATTAGTGCTTGTCGCCGGTCGAGTTAGAGCAGCTGCTACTGTGCCGTGGACGCTGACATCCCACGATAAAGAAGAGCGTGGGACAAGCTATGCGAGCGCGGTCACCGCGTATTCACCGCCGGGAGATCATGCAAGACTGTTCAGGCGGTGGACAGTCTCTATGTCCGCCGCAGGGGCTCGGCTGCTGACACCAAGGTCGTCGGCTCGACCTCGGCCGCGGGTGTCGCATTTTGATGAAGGTGATATTCCATGAGTTCGTGTGCTGTGCGCAGATGGTCTATAGTTTCTGGAGCGCTGCGCATAAGGCGCGCCCTGTAACTTTATGGGGGTTTTTGCATGGAAACGCCCGCTATTTAAATAATAATGCTCCTAATAATAATATTTATTATTATTATTATTATTATTATTATTATTATTATTATTATTATTATTATTATTATTATTATTATTATTATTATTATTATTATTGGCCACCAGAACTTAACACGTCTGCGGTTTTGTAAATTCACCACGCTGTGCCAAAACGTTTTCGTTATCAGCTCACCTCATCCGCTTTTGGTCTTTCGTTCACCTTTCAGACTGCACTTAGTCGCATTCCGTAGTATGAAGTGAGGGTCAGCTGTCATCACTCACTGTTTGCTTGGTCGCTTTCGTAATTGCGCCAAAAAAAAAAAAACGGAATCAACCCAAAGAAAGCATATTCGGGAGCAACAAATTCCGGAATGACACAAACACATGGGTCATTTGCGCGCTTGAATGCTTAGTTTCGTACTAAGCATCTAAGATTTTTGCTTCAGTGAATTGGCGAAAATAAAGATAATAATGAATGAATGAATGAATGAATGAATGAATGAGTTAATTAATGAACGAACGAACGAACAGACAGCACAATTATACATTGTGGTTAAAAAGAAACGATTGCAGTGTTGCCACTGGAAGGTTTACATATTTTTCTATTTTTTTTTTCAAAGAGACGCGTCGCAACGTGTGAGGTAAAGAAAACAGAACGTCTTTTACAAGCATTTCTTGCCGTGCAGCTCACGTGTTGCCACAGAGAGGGACGCCTTGCGAGCCTGCAGTTATACACAGACGACGAAGGCGTTACTCCAAAATTACGTCATAAAATTCAAACGCGTTCTGCTCAGCTGTACTTGCTGTCACGCGGAAGCACACGTGAATTCCATCACACACATACGTAAACGCGAGAGAGATAACGAGCATAAATAATCGAGAGTGGTGTGCAAATTCTGCCAAACACACGACAGCTCCACGAGACAGCTTTAGCGCAATCGCCTCCGTACCGCAGCGAATGGTCCCGATGTTTTTTGCCGTTCATCGTAAAAAAATATAGCGAGCAAGGGTATGCACAATGTGGCCTCAACAGAGAAATGGTGAGAACTCTTCCAGTTGTGGGCGCTAGTAAGGCAACATGAAAGTAACAAGGGAGTGTAGAAGCCTTACAAAACTGGACATGGAGTATTTAAAAACGTCCAACCAACGTGTGTGTGTGTGTGTGTGTGTGTGTGTGTGTGTGTGTGTGTGTGTGTGTGTGTGTGTGTGTGTGTGTGTGTGTGTGTGTGTGTGTGTGTGTGCGCGTGTGTGTGTGTGTGTGTGTGTGTGTGTGTGTGTGTGCGTGCGTGTGTGTGCGTGTGTGTGCGTGTGTGCGTGTGTGTGTGTGTGCGTGCGTGCGTGCGTGCGTGTGTGCGTGTGAGAGAGAGAGAGAGAAAGAGAGATACAAAACATTAATAAGAACGCACTTAGCTGTTGAACAGCGCAATAGGGGTCGGATTTCGCTATCGCGTTCAGCTCTTAAAGGCGTCCTTCAACTTTTATTTGAACATATCATCAAAAAGCTTTTTTCTACTTTCGTCTAAATAAATTTTATATAAGGAATGGTGAAACAAAACTTTCCTGCTTTTGTTGAAAGAAACTTCTTCTAAAGAATATTAAATCAATAATTATTAATCACTCAGGTTTAACATCCCAAAAGCACAATTTCATAATAAGAGACGCCGAAGTGGAGGGCTCCCAAAATTTCGACCACGTGAGGTTTTTTTTTTTTAACTTGCACCTAAATCTAAACACACGGGCCTCAAGCATTCTCGCCTACATCGCAACCACGGCCACCGCAACCGAAATTCGCTCCCGCGACCTGCGAGTCAGCAGTCGAGTGACTTACCACTAGACCAACGTTGCGTAATATTGAAATAATGGTTCCCTACTTTTGTATAAAAAACTCTCTCTAAAAAACAAAATTAAAGTAATGTTTGCCCGCTTTCTTTCATAGAACGGTCTCGAAAGAAGCCAGCAAGAACATTTGCCTGAAAAGTCAGAGTACCTTTGACTAGCTACCAATTGTGCAACCCTGAGCGAGATCGGAAATTTGTCGTCTCTCAAGCTGACATGAACATTCTAAAGTTTGCTTGCTCCCATCCACACCCTGCCTAGTCATGGGTAAGCAACCACTCCGCGCTTTCCTTCACGACTCTTGTGATGTTGACAGCAATGGTGGTTCAGAAACCATTTACCCCTCCCCTTGGAGCACGGTAGCACACCGCATGCTACAATTCAGCTTGGCCTCCGTGCCTTTCTCTGAATTCATTCTCTCTCTTTCTCTACGCGATATTTAGGCAGAGCACCTCAGTGAGGGTGAAGGAATTGATGAGAGCACGGAGCATGCCGCAGGACAGCCCCTTTCCGGCCAAATGCCTTCCGTCAACGCTTTATTCTGTCATGAAACTAGGAAAGCAAAAAAGATGATTATTTTTGTGCGTGTGCTCTCTTGCGAACTTGTTAACGTGACTGATTCTTTCGCAGAGGCAGGCTACGGCCACTAACGAGCCAGGAACGAGCCAGCCAGCGGTGGCAACCGTTTTATACTGAGGCCTGTCGGTTACTTTCATAACAGCCATTCCCGCGATACAATGTGTTCGTTAGCTAAATTCCTCAGGAGTAAGATTGGCGCCACCGTAGTGTCACGAAAAAAATGATATATGGCTTTGAGACTGAGTAAGCACGTGTTAGAAGAAATGAGCATAATATATCGCGTTGACAACGTGTCAGCACGTGTTCGAAGAAGAAAGTACAACATGCATCTTCGTTCATCACACCGAAAATCACAAAATCGTCCAATTACGAGCACAATACTTCGGTGACGTATGTACCAAAGGGGGGAACTGTCCGAGGGGCTCGTTTTTTTTTTATTGTACACTTCTAGTGAAACCGAGACACATTTAAGTCAAAGATAAGTACGGAATGCGTCATTTCGGCATTATTACCTGTAATGTAATTCTAACTTCAAGGAACGGTGAAGACAAATAGTGAATTGGGTTAGACTGATGTATTGTATTCCTGAAGCTCCAAGAATAAGCGGCTAAAATAATGTCACTGATTTCATTGCCACGGTTTTACAAAAACAGGGTACAATCAAGTTATAGTTTCGTTTTTAAATTTTGCGCCCTAATCTCCATGCGTGACGCACTGATTTCCAAGTACGGCGAACGCATTTCGGTGCCTTTGGCTCTACAGAATTTCCTGAAACTTGGTAAGTCTCTTGCCTCAGAGGACAAACAACTTCATTTTTACCGATAGAGAGATATGTATGCCCTAGTAGGTTTCATGAAAATACGTGACATCAGGGTGAATGATGCGGGGTACTAAATATGCCCCCCCCCCCCTTGCTTTTCTGAGGGGGGAGTGGGAGGACTTTTTTTTTTGCTTACTAAAGATACTGCCAGCGGAAGTAAGGTGTTTTCAGCATGGTGATAGAGTAGTTTACTAAGACAAAAAAAAATGTCTAGCTCTTTATTGTCCTTTTTCAATTGAAAAAAAAATCGACAAGAAATCTTCGCATCGAAGGAAATCGGTGATTTTTGTCTTCCATTTTATGTAGAACTATCAATATAAGTGAGGATAATTAAATGATGTATAGCTAAGAAACCCGCAAATATCTGGTGGTTTCATTAGATGTCATTCACGTATGGTCACATGACGTCTTCTTCGGTCCATGTGAAAAGATCACTGCAATTTATTGCGGCACACAAGAATACAAAGCAGTTAGCTATTGCCTTTACGTCAGATGTATAGTAACGGTTCACAACCGTTGTTTTCACGCTCAAAATCTATTAATCGACTGTTTTTTACAGCCCAGCTTCCAAAGAAAAAAACATGACTTCGTGAGCAATAGAAAATTACTGTGAAGAGAACATGACCTTTAGTAACAATGGAAATACAACAATGAAAGTAAACGGAGACATCTTTGTCGCGCGCGCTGCCAAAGGGAATGCGTTGAAAAGCGGAGACCTTGTTTCGCTTGAGCTCCGCACGGGGGTGTGCCCTTATGTAATTAGCTACGTCTCCCAAGGCACCCGACACGCAAGCAGAGCGACAAAATTTATATGAGGGTGCGGTAAGGCAGCCGTCTTTGCACGGCACCTACGCGACAGCAGTCATGAAGGGCCCTCCTTCTGATCGTGCGTATTTGGACAAGCGCAACTTGTATGTAGATCGTGGAGTCACGGCAGGAGTTAAGTGCTTCTCCGAACAGGTTCATTCGTACCGGGAGCTTCTAAATTAGGAAGTCTGATTGGAGCAGTTGTGTACGTTACGTTGTATGTGGTCGACCAAGCTGTTGCTCAAGAATGAACAATCCTTTCTCTCACGGGTTGCGAAAAAGCGTGCGCTGTATACCGGCACCCAGGTGATTCGAACTGCACTCATGATGCTCACCTCGCATCGCACGCTTTCCAAGGCTTTGCGTGAAAATTTGTTCAACGACTTGTCCGTTGAAGGGACACTAAAGAGCAAAACAAATTTTGGCGTATTAGTGAAGAACAACTTCATGATCCCGAAAACACCACTCTTACAGCGATATAACACTGCATAATCCAGGAAACACGAGAAAAAAAAGTGTGTGTGTGGGGGGGGGGGGGAGGGGGAAGACGCCACCTGCAAGTTGCCGACACAAACGCCGTGACGTCACAGATTGTGACGGCGTCTACTGCGCCATACCTAGTTCTTAATGGGTGAAAATGAAGTACAATAATGTGCGGGTGCCAGGCACTTAGCATATCAACTTTCCGAAAAATTCATCGAGTCAATGTGACGAAAACCCGAAAAATACATCTTTAAATTCCTGACGTCATGCGCGTAGATAGATTTTGTGGCGAAATTTAAACATGAAATTTGAACCTTGATTTACTCAGCTAATAATGAACTTATCACGGTGAAACATGTGGCATTAGCGTTCTCAGAGTGAAGTTTGATTGATTTGTGGGGTTTGACGTCCCAAAACCACCATATGATTATGAGAGACTATGATTATGAGAGACGCCGTAGGGGAGGACTCCGGAAATTTCGACCACCTGGGGTTCTTTAACGTGCACCCAAATCTGAGCACACGGGCCTACGACATTTCCGCCTCCATCGGAAATGCAGCCGCCGCAGCCGGGATTCGAACCCGCGACCTGCGGGTCAGCAGCCGAGTATCTTAGCCACTAGACCACCGCGGCGGGGCCAGAGTGAAGTTTTGCAATCTGAACAAAGACATTGTTTTTTTTTAGTGTCCCCTAAAACTGTCACGAAAATCATGCGCGCACGCAACGATGTAGCTATTTCTTTTTTTACATGGCCTACATGGACATCAGCGAGCTAAAAATGACAAATGCGCGTCACGGTGCTCCATTTCCTGTTTTGTTGAGCGCTTCTGTCTTGTAACATGCACAGTACATGTGGACCCAACGTCTCAATATAGGCTGTGATAGCGTCCGCAAACTTTGATCATTGTGCATTGTGCGCCCCCCTCCCCCTCTTTGCCGTCTCTGTAGTATATATAAATAAAGAAGTCAACCGCGGGTATCATAGGGCTAACGACGCTCTTGTAATGTGTATAATTTAGCACCTGTTGAAAATCCGAAAACCTCATTCGTCGAAAACCTGCGACGAAATGTGGCACAGCATATTCGCTCGCGATTTTAGTGGCGCACTTGACGTACATCCAAAGTGCATGAAGTGAACTACGTTTCCACGCGGGCATTCTAGGCATAAGAAAGCAGGTGGTAGGTTCAAACAATTGCGTAGTCAACTTTGAAAACCATAGACGTACCTCAGCACATTGGTACTGCTATCTGGTCTGCAGAACATATGTTAATTGTCACTAGTAATTAGTGAGACACCAAAGGAGACATCCTAAAGCACGCGTTTTGGTTATGTAGAGTGCGTAAAACGATGGCAACGTACTCGCGACATAAAAATCGGTGAATAATAAATTCCTAACATAAGAGCTATACCCACTTTTTCGAGATGAAACCATGCAAGTTCGCATGAATATGGCAAATTTAGGCGGGCATATGACTTTAGGAAGACTGCGGAAATAGCGTGGCCATAGCATGCACAGAACCAGGTCAATTGGCGGAACATAAGAAATGCATGCATTCGCTCCGCTGCCACGTGTGCTTAGTCAGGCGCACGACGACATAAACAGAAAATAAGCAGAAAGCCTAAAACCTGCGACGTTCACAGTGTAATCCTTCGAAGGGATCGATGGCTCTTTCCGACGCAACGCATGCACACGCCATAATGACCATTAGATAAATAATTGCTCTTTGCCGTCAATCTTCAAGCCATGAGCGGGAGTGAACCTCGGTGGACTCTGAAGCGAGATAGTTGACGTCTCACGTAAACGCGCGTAACGCAAGAAGTGCACGACGTGTAAATAAAGTTGTTTCTAAATAAAGTCGTTTCTTTATCCCTCTCTCTCTCCACAGGGTGTAACTGGTAAGTCCACGTCAGTGAAGTGCGGAGGCTGCAGTTGGCAGTGACACAGCGCACGACGAGACTAAGATGACAGGTGCCTTTTCGTCTGATGACGTCATTACAACAGGCGATTGGAAACAGTGCAGGCGATACGCGCACACTCCAAACAATGTCTCGATTGAAGTCCGTGACGCAGTGCTGCGTGAGGGGGCTTCAGTTGCGCACGAAGAAGTGAGCCGTGCTTGTTGCTAACAGTGGGGGTCAACGTGAGGGAAGAGGCTACGCGCTTGGCAGCGGAGAAACCACTCGTGAGTCGCAGCAGGGACAAACGGTGTCACGCATGATAAACCTTTAAAGCCCCCCCCCCCTTTTTTTTTTTTGAAGAACTTAGAGTGTATGATCGTGTAAGAGAAAGAAAACATCACCGAACAAATACATGTCCTCCGCTAAGCGGTTGTGCAGTATCAACGGGCGGAACGTCTGCGACTTGAGTCACCGTATCTTGAGTCAGCGCATCTGTTCACACGCATTTCTAGGCCTGAAGCAAGAGATTCAGGGTTCGCAGATGTTTAGCTGCTTACCGCTTCCGCTTGTCTAGCATTCAGCGATACTTATTCTGCCACAAGAGCCACTCCCCAACAGATAAAAGCTGCGCCGCAAACTCTACTCTTTCCTGTTCTCGAATGTCGATAAAAGGTATTTAATGTATGCATGTAAGCAAATAAGCATATGTATGTTTTACCAGCTGCATACATAGTTTTAACCTAACATCAAGAAGATGAAGATAAGATAAGATCAAGAGCCGCCACGCTCTTTCAGTATATTTTTACCGTGAACCTGTCTCAGTTGGCCTTGCGCCGTTGATATTACCAACGTAACGCTGGAGACACGACCTGAGAGGCTTGGCGAAAACAGTGCCTCGCCGTAGTGGGGTGGGGGTGGGGGTGGGGGGAGTGAGTGAGGTTTGGTGGACAAGGGGAGTACCAATGAGGCGCTGAGAGTAGAGGTCAGGGAGAGACCTCTGCATCAAAATGAATGTGATTTAGTAAAGAGAAACCTTCGTACTAGCCTCTCGCTTAAATAGGGTCTTTTAGCAAGATACGAATACGCAAATGCCGTCCAGTGTTACCGTACCGATCCTCTTTTTCCAGCTGCCGACTATGTACCAGTGAAAGCACCCCAAAAACTAAAAAGCTCTTTCAAAAATTACTGTGGGGTTTTCACGCCTCGTTGTGGCCTGTCAGCCTACGCATTGTTAACGAGGAACCTGAAGACAGGAAGACGCTCTGTCACACGAAAAGAGGAGCGCCTTACCGTTCCGCATTACCGTATCTGCGTGGCTTAATTCCTCAACTTGCTGAAAGACCCTAATGTCTCGTTCACGTAGCTGGCGCGGGAATATCCACAAATAAAGCATTGCCAGTCAAGCACTGTGAAAACTATAGAGGCGCAATAAGATTTCTCACAAGTATCACGAATAAAAAGCTACATAGAAGAGACTTGCAAAGAATTTATAGACAAAGAGGGAACTGCGAAGGTGTGACTCATAGAGGACAACAGCTCCGCTTCATGAAGACGATGCGCCGAGCACTGCCACACAGAAGTTGAGACCTCAGCACCTATTTAAACCTTGCCACTATATGATTTCAACCAGCCAAAAAGTGCAATGATGCTAAGCCACCAGCTGCTCAGGTCTTTACTGATAACTTTTGCGAGCATGGAAGTACAGAGCACTACACGAGTGTTTTATCAGCCAACGACCTCATTTTAAAAATGAACGGTGGTCGGGCACACAGAGTCACTTTTGGTACTGCGTTCAAATGAAAACGACAAAACATTTAAATACAAATTAACCATTACACGTGCACGCAAGGGCGCAGCTTAATTCATGCAGCCATGAGGGACCACCCATGTTGTTCACTAACTTAGAGGCGGCCTTCATTCACTGACGGCGAAACAGCATTCGCCACTAATTAGCTAAAAAAGAGATAGCAATTATTGTGCGTTGATTCAAACATCGGACGCGCAGAAGAAAGTAAGATAGATATATCCGTACGACGAGGAAGGAAGAAAGAGAGAGAAAGCAGGTAGGTTAACCAAGCACATGCCTGGTTTGCTACCCTGGACTGGGGAAATAGGAAAGAGGTGTATAAAGATGAGAGAGAGGAAAAAGATGGGAAAGAGAGGGGGGAATTGCCAGTACATGGGCTGAAGCATATGCCACAAGTGGTGCAACAGTCAAAGGCGTTCACGTAAGTCCGTAGTGCTCAGAAAGCGAAAGAGGTCTTTGTCTACCTTGTGAGCCGACAAAAGACGAGGACGGTGCTCCAACAGCATCTGCACCGAGAGTGGCCGATCGTCGAATCGTCGCAACGTGTTAGAAAGTTATTGTTGAGGAGAAGGATGAGGACTTTAGTTAAAACTCGTACGTGCAGTAGTTGTGCTCGACGAAGAGAAACTTCGACGTGAGTGACGCAGATTTTAGCCCCCCTTTTCATGGGCAATAAATACCAACCGAACGCGAGCACGCCGATATAATCCAGCATTTTTATCGATCATTTCTCATTGCTTCTTCAGCGCATCAAGTGAATCCGAATGAGTTTTCATTTTGCTTTACAAAAAAAGGACTGATAACTTTCGGGAGAGGGGTGATTCCGTCTATGTCAATGCCTCAAAATTTAAAACCAAGTATGACCACATCGTTCGTCCGAAAGAGGTCTCAAAATCTTAAAATTTATAGGAAATACGCAACAACGTTTTAAATCAGAAAATTTATGAATGAAAAAAAATAACAAGGGGGCACACATACTGGACAGATATTTATTATGACTTCTCTGAAAGCAAACTCTCCAAGAGTCTATACGAAAAAAAAGAAAAAAAGGTGCTCCAAATGCTTTTTGTTACAACGGAAGCAATAAATAATGTATGAGCGACGTTAACGTCGAGATGCGCCTCGGAGATCTTGCTTACGTACGCCTCCCACAGCAAACTGCTCTCTTAGTGGGCACAGTCTATTCTATGAGGTTGCTCACGTATTTTGCCTGAGGCATACTTACAGAAAGAAAACCGATTCACTATGGGAGTTTCATAAGCCTTTTTCAACGTCCTGGCCTGCACCTACATTAGCGCGAGTTGGTACACAGAAGTCGTTATGTAGACGCCGGATTCAAGGAACATAGTGTGACCGTTGGTTGGGCACTTTTTACGCATGAGTCGGTCACTGACATCGTCTTGTACGACCTCGTGGTGGTTTCACTTTTTTTTTCTAGAAAGAAAGTTTTTAACAGCTCTAGCACTCTGCTTCTAGCTTTCAGTGGCAGTGGTGGTGTCTTGCGCAACGAGTGCATCCTCAATAAAAAAATCGTGGCGCCGCTCCTAGACGCCATGGCCGATGGATTACGATGTCATTCATTTTCTTTAGGTTGGCAACAGAACAATGTGAAGTTAGTGGTAATCGTACAGCGTTACGAACGTCTCATCTGTTATGTACTTGCAGATTTCATGACTACGTTTTTTTTTAAGTTAAACTGCCACTCTCGATGTTATATGCACGCAGACATAAATATAACTCCCTGGCACGTACAAAAACGAAGCACTTCACACAGTGCCAGTTTGAGCGAGTATTCATAGCGCGATACTTAAGTGCTTTGGTGCACCTAAAGTTAAATATTAAAAATAAATTATGCAAGGAACCAGTGGTAAGGCCTCCGATTCTGGCGTTTACTGGTTGTATCGCTGTGTAGCTTATGCTTCCCACATTATCATGTGCTCACCAGAGCACCTCCAAGACGAAGTAACGTCAGTCAGAAAGCATTCACGCTGTCATGGGAAACGCGGCTATTGCAGAGACGATTTAACGTAAGGCTCGTGAGCACCCCGCTGTGGGGACTCAAGTGAATGTATTTTCATTTTTGCATATTGCGAAATGAAATAATACGGTTATTAAACATCCAGTACACCCAATATAGCATCTTCATGCGTATGCGTCCAGACTGTTAGTTTGGTTGTTCACGATATAAAATGGCAAGCATACAGCCCGCTATGACGGCACCTAAATCTACCCGTAAAATGGCTTGTAGTTAACGTTGTTCACTCCCGCCCTCGAGGTGCTGCCTGGTAAGCAGGCGAAAAAATGGGGTGTATCGGTATGAAATCCACCAAGCCCATGGCGTGCTCGCATATATCAAAAGAGCATCTCGAGAGATGCTCTTGCATGGTAGTTAATGACTATGCGGAAAAAAAGTGCACCCAATCGTGATTACATTCCATGCTTCTCACGCGAAGAAGTGATCTGTTTTTGGTTTTTCGAACCTTGACACGTCCATGAATGCGGCAGGCTAAAGCGCACGCAATCGCCAGTCGGATTAACGCCTCGCAGCCGAACCCGCCTGGTCAGTCCTGCGCTCGAAGCCGTTCCCCGTCATCGAGTAGTTGGATTTTCTTTCCTTCAAAAAAACAAACTCACAAATAGTAGAAGCAGCCATCATTCGCGGCGCACAGGAACGGCCAATGTCCCCGCGCTCAGGAAGAATCAGTGGAAACGATGGCGACGACCCGGATACCTGGACGTGGTCCTTCTATCCTGCCTTCCTTCCTTGGTTGATGGGGCGTTGACCGGACCCGGAGCAAACGACACGGCGTGAAGTGAAGACACGACAGATCTCCACACGCGTAGTAGTGTTACGAGCAGACGACGCTAAAAGCGGGATACTTGAGTAGGAAAGAGTGAAAAAAAAACGAATCAAAGCACTCCCAGCCCCTGTTGCTATAGCGTACTATAGGCATCACTGACTGAGAGAGACAGTAACGGCACCCCCTGTACTGTACTCTAACGTCGCATCCTTGAGCTGTCTTTATACTTGCCCGCAAATCAGAACGCGTATTATACAAGAATTTAGCAAGACACACGTTATGGCGTCTGCGTTTCTTCATGGGGCAAGCTTCGGTTAGACAGGAGAGGGTCGGGTCCAACGGATATATCCCCCCACCCTCTGTTTTCCTATTTATCACTTACGAAAAGTGCATCATGCTTAGTAGGGAAACACCGCACCAGGCACTTTGCGCTTCCCGCAACCACCATAGATCACGACGAGTCCTCCGAAGAGCGAGGCACACCCGTAGCCTTTCCACAACGACGAAGGTCTCAACTCGCTGCCTCACTTAACTTCATGACAGATTGCATCCGCGAGCCTTTCTTTTCCAGCGTACGCAGTGTACGAATCCTTCACCTTCGGTGTGCGATCCCTTTCACGCTCATTTATGCAACCACTTTGAGAGTCAAGGTCGGGAATGTGTCGCCAACAACTCAATCGCGCAGACCATGCTGGTCCCTTTTAGAGAGGCGAGACCTTGCAGAAGGCACGAGCGAGGAAAGTACCGTCGTATGCGCGTGCTAGGCAAAGTGCGAGCGTTGCACAAATAGTGTGGGGTCGAAGAAGACACACGGAGCGACGACAGAAATCAAGATATACAGGATAAAGTGGAGTGGGCTCGCTCAGGACAGGGCGGGTTGGAGGGCATCGGTATAGTGCCGTCATAATACAGGAGATTTAATGTCCCAAAACTAAGATATGATTACGAAGGGTTTCGTAGTGAAGCTCTCGGAAAATTTTCGGCATCATTTTGTTCTTTAATCTGCAGTGACGTCGCACAGTACACGGGCTTCTTTCATTTCGCCCGAGTCAAAGTGTGACCCCCGCTGCCGAGATCGAATCCGTGACCTTCGGGTAAGCAGCCGCGCACCATAACAGCGACACCACAACGATGGATAGATATACGGCCGTCGTCTTGCAGTGTACAGTATGATAATGATCTTTGCAAATATTCGGAAGATCGAGTACATACATACCCGAGTGCGAGTTACAAACGCATCAATTGAGACTGACGAAGCACAAGAACATGCGGTGGCTACTCATTGCAAACGCTGAGGTATTTCTCAGCGAACGACGGTACGTTGTACATGTGTATATGTGCATTTAGTATCTTCGTAGTGTTAACACTTGTATGTCAGCCTGTATTTACTGACTGCGGAGTCTCCCTTACGTGAGTATCAGGCCGAATACTCAAGATCTCCAACAGCAGGTGTTTCTACAACGGGCGTAATCGGGGCCTAAGAGCGGAGCTGCCACAGCAAAAAATAAAGGCAAACAAAATGTCTCAACGTAAGCATCGCAATATAAAAGCTGTATACGCAAGAATGTATTCAGCGAAGGTTTAGAAAGCTTTGGGAAAGAGGATCGATACATCGAGGGAGAAGAAAGGGGGGGGGGGGGTTTCGCGTTCGAGTCGTCTTAGGCGAATGCATAATGGACTCTGTGGCTTTTTTTTTAATTACTGGCCAACCTATCCTTACAGATGGTTATAATAATATATTGTTGCAAGTGACTGTGTTTATTTACAGATGAGGTGAAAAGGCGTTGTGAAATAGCAGCGTACTTCCGAGACAGGCCAAGAACGCTTCCACCCAACCACACAGTCCAGGCGCCGCTCCACTACTCTTCTTCTTCTTCCGCGCCCCGTAGGCTCGCGCATCTTCGTTTCATTTCCCCCGGTGGCAGACGAAGCTCGCCGAGCGAGTTAAATAGGCCTATGATGGTACTGTTTGAGGCGGGCTACGTGAACAACTTGCGTAGTGCGCGAACGCCGGTTATTGGCTGTGACTCGGGCGACAACGTAATTCACGTCACTGAGACGAGTGACTATCACGAATGGGCCGGAATAGTTTGCTAGAAACTTCCGGTACAATCCTTTTCTACGAACAGGAGTCCACAGCCACACGTAGTCACCAGGAGAAAACTCTACGGGGATATGCTTGGCATCGTAGCGACTCTTGCTGTGTTCTTGCGAAGACAATGTTCGAAGGCGCGCTAGTTGACGTGCTTCTTCAGCGCGACACAACGTCTGAGCGATGGACAGATCTTCCTGATGCGAGAAAGGTAATAGAGTGTCCAGAAAACTCTGTGGATTTCGTGCGTAAAGCAGAAAGAAGGGTGAATGTACAGTAACTTCATGCTTGGCGGTGTTATACGCGTAAGTAACAAACGGTAAGACGGCGTCCCAGTTCCTGTGGTCAGCATCAACATACATCGATAACATATTCGTGAGAGTTCGATTTGTTCTCTCAGTGAGACCGTTAGTTTGCGGATGGTAAGGGGTGGAGTGGCGATAAAAGGAACCACAGAGGCGCAAAATTTCTTCAACCACATCGGCCATAAATTGTCGTCCACGGTCACTGATGACAACCCGTGGAGCACCGTGACGCAGAATGACCCGTTGTAACAGAAAAGAAGAAACAGCGGCTGCTGTGGCCGATGTCAGTGCGTCCGTTTCCGTATAACGCGTTAAATAATCCACGCACACTATAACATATCGGTGGCCCGATGGAGTCTTAGGAAGGGGTCCGAGCAAGTCAATGCCGACTTTTTCAAAAGGAGATGTCGGTGGAGGGATGGGCTGCAAATAACCCGCCGTGGCAGTGGTGGATGTCTTGTAGCACTGACATATAGCGCAGCTGGTGACGTACTGTTTTGTGGTCTTCCACATTTTTGGCCAGTAGAACCTCTCACGTAGTCGATGCAGCGTACGTGTGAAACCGAGATGACCGGATGTTATGTCATCGTGTGCAGAACGAAGGACGACCTGGCGCAGGCTTTCCGGCACCACTAGAAGCAACGGGAGGCCATCGGCTGAATAGTTTCTTTTATACAGCAAGCCATTGGAAATTTTAAAGTGCTTGTCGACGGAGTTATGTGCAGCTTCGAGCAAAGGTTTCAGAGTAGGGTCGCGCTGCTGCTCACGTTTGAAGCTGCTGGTATCTGGGAAGTCGGACGAGACAGAAACTAAATAGTCATCAATGTCATTGTCGTCAGCATCGGTGTGTACTGAAGGAAGGCGGGATAAGCAGTCGGCATCTGTGTGACATCGTCCGCTCTTATAGGTAACAGAAAAGCTGTACTCTTGGAGGCGCAACGCCCAACGAGCCAGCCGGCCAGACGGGTCACGAAGTCCCACAAGCCAGCACAGTGAGTGGTGATCGGTCACTATTGTGAACTCGCGGCCATGTAGATACGGTCGGAACTTCTGAATGGCGAAGACGACTGCTAAGCACTCGAGCTCGGTGACGGTGTAGTTCTTCTCTGCTCTGGTCAGTGTCCGACTGGCATATGCTACGACGTGCTGGCGACTGTTGCAGAGTTGGACCAGCACAGCACCAACACCTAGCCCACTAGCATCAGTATGAAGTTCAGTCAAAGCATCAGGATCAAAGTGCTTTAGGATGGGTCCTGAAGTCAATAAAAACTTCAGCTGTTGAAATGCAGCCTCACATTTATCATCCCACAAGTACGGTGTGTCTGTATGAAGAAGGAACGTCAGTGGGGAGGCAAGTTGTGCGAAGTTCTTAATAAATCGGCGGAAATATGAGCACAGACCCAGAAAACTTCGCAGGTCCTTCACTGTTCGTGGTGGTTCAAAGTTGCGAACCACTGCGGTCTTCTGTGGGTCTGGTCGCACGCCTTCTTTATCCACGAGAAAGCCTAATACGAGGGCTTGACGTTCTCCAAAATGACACTTCTTTGAGTTTAAAACAAGGCCAGCTTCGCGTAAGCATTCAAACACAAGCGACAAGCGGTGGTTATGCTCTTGAAAAGTCTTGCCGTAGATAATCACGTCGTCTAAATAGCACATGCAAATTTCCCATTTCAGCTCACGGAGTACTGTATCCATAAATCTCTCGAATGTCGCTGGAGCATTGCACAAACCAAAGGGCATAACGTTGAACTCAAAGAGACCGTCTGGTGTTACGAAGGCCGTCTTCTCTTTATCTGAAGGATGCATAGGAATTTGCCAATACCCAGAACGCAAGTCAACAGAAGAAAAATAGGAGGCAGAATGCAGGCAGTCCACGGCGTCATCTATACGTGGCAAAGGGCAGACGTCTTTTTTTGTGATGGCATTTAGGCGACGATAGTCTACGCAGAATCTCCATGAATTATCCTTTTTCCTCACTAGAATGACAGGAGCTGCCCATGGACTAGACGATTCTTGTATGACGCCCTTCTTTAGCATGTCTTCAACTTGCTCAGCGACGACTTTCCTTTCGGAAGGCGAGACACGATAGGGCTTCTGGCGTATTGGTAGTGCTTGGCCTGTATAGATGCGGTGTTGCGTACGTGAAGACGGTGGCGTAACGGTAGACGTCTCGTCTTGGGCAAAGTCAAAGACTGAGGCGTAGCGTGTGATCACCTCCTGCAGCAGCGACCGTTCAGTTGATGGAAGTGACTTGTTAATCATACGGTCAATGCTGGCAGAATAGTCGCGGTACGAGTTGGCGTGGGGTTTCTTTACATCCACCGACAGTTGGAGTGACCGTATGGTAAGAGTACTTTGCTCTTGAAAGCTTGCCAATTTAAGTCCTGCAGGCAGATATATGGGCTGCGCGGAAACGTTCACAGTTCACAAATCGGCACAACCATCGACGATGAGCACGAGGCAACGAGGCACCATAACGTTTTTCTTAAGGGCGTTACTGAAGTTCGGCTCGGCTAAACCATAGTAAGAACCCGCACAAGAACGCAAAGAGTTTAAGAGTTTACACGCACAAACATTGCGGTATGTGGGGCCAAGCAGACGTCAGACACGGAAAACACTTCCAAGCAGTCATCAACGGTATCTTTTGTTAATGGAGGCGGCAACACGGGACGAAAAATAATCCCACCACTACCACAATCTAGAGTTGCACCACATTCCTGCAAAAAATCTATACCTAGAATGACGTCATGGGTCGCTCGTGCAAGCACCGTTAGTTCCGCTCGAAACGTTTGATTTACTATAGAAAGTAAAACAGAACAAACTCCAACCGGGCTCAACGTTTCTCCCCCTACGCCGCGGAACGTAGCACTCCGATTCCAAGCAAACATTACTTTCGTCCGTAGGCGATTTTTAAAAGACATGCTCATTATGGAAACAGCAGCACCGGTATCCACTAGTGCAACAGTACTACATTGTCTACAAAAACACTCACTTTGTTCTCAACCATTACAACACAAGGGGGTCTTGCGGAAGATGATTTTGCGGCCTCGCCCCCATTGGTCGCACCAGTTAGTTTCCCAGTGGTGGTGGCGTCCCCGAGCGGCGACGCGGAGACGGGGATCGCTGTTGGCGTGCTGGTGGTGGGGTAACGCTGCGGTCGGAGCAAGGCGAGTCAGCACGTGCTGCGTGTTGCTGTTGGAAAGAGCCCTGAAATGGTCGAGACTCGCCAGCAGGTACATAGGGCGTGTATACGTTGAAACGTGGAGCTCGCTGCTGGCGACGGTAGCAGTACCTAGCGATGTGTCCAGGTAGCCCGCAGTTGTAGCAAGTACGGGTGTCGCGTCTAGTCGTCCCCGGCGAAGTAAACCTCGTCGGTTGATAAAAGCCGGGCGATGGTGGTCGAGGAGTGAATCGCTGTGACGCAGCTTGCCTGCGTTCCTGGTGTCCGAGTGGTCGTTCACTCCTCCGTTCGAACCGATCGGTGTAATTCGGGCGAGGCTCAAAGTAGCTCTGTCGCATCCGAGGTACCAGTGGTTCACGGGGCCGTTGGTCGAATGCACACTGATGGCAGACACTAGCGGTGTCCACAGCTTGCAGTTGAGCAAGTTCTTCCTTAACCACTCGTCTTTTATCTCGTCCTGCGATAGAAGGTTGACACTTGCAATCGTGGGCACGTTGTCAAGACGTCCAAATTTTGGTAGGACTCTCCTCCTCTTTAGGGTTTCAAACGCTCGGCAGTGTCCCCTTAGGTCGGAAGGTGTGTGCAAGTCTTCCTTAGTGATAAGAAAATTGTACACGTCTTCCGCGATTCCCTTGAGGAGATGACCTACCTTATCTTCGTCACACATGGTCGCACTCACGATTCCGCAAAGCTTCAAGACGGCCTCGATGTAGGTGGTGCATGTTTCGCCAGGTAACTGAGCTCTGCGTGAAAGCGTTTGCTCCGCCTGCTTGACCTTAGCTGTTGAGTCACCAAAACACCTCTTTAGCTCGTCCACGAAAATGTCCCATGTGGTCAATGCACTCTCGTGGTTGTCGAACCAAAGAGACGCGGTGCCGACGAGAAAAAACACCACGTTCTCGAGCTGCTTAGCAGTGCTCCAGCGGTTGCTGCGACTCACTCTTTGGTAGTGCTTGAGCCAATTTTACATATTGTCATCCGGCTGCCCCAAAAAGGTCCTTGGTTGACGTTCCGGCATGCCGCAGCGATCTTGTCCTGGCGGGTGAGCGTGTTGCTTATCAGCAACGAGGTTGTCATGGCCTGCTCCCGCGTCCTCCATGTCTGGTAGCTGCGGTGGCAAGCCTGCCAAGCGTCTGCTCCGTCGCAAAATCGGTAGAGCTGGGTCGTCCAGATCGATGTACCCGGCACTTTCCACCAAACTGTTGCGAGTGACTGTGCTTATTTACAGATGAGGTGAAAAGGCGTTGTGAAATAGCAGCGTACTTCTGAGACAGGCCAAGAACGCTTCCACCCAACCACACAGTCCAGGCGCCGCTCCACTACTCTTCTTCTTCTTCCGCGCCCCGTAGGCTCGCGCATCTTCGTTTCAATATGTTTGGTTTTAACGTCACAAAACCACGATAACATTATGAGAGACGCCGTAGTAAAGGGCTCCGAAAATTTAGAACATCTGGGGTTTAATAACGTGCACGCAACACATGTCTGAACACATGGGCATTTTCCCCTTTATCGCAAATGCTGCCTTAGCTCCTTAACATACAGTTTACCATCGAGGCTGACAAGTGCAGCATCTCGACGGTTCATCAAATCATTTCTAAATTATTAGTTACGTCCTTGCAAGAAATATTAATTGCCTTTTGACACCCTAGTGTTCCGTCGGTCATTGTTCATTGAACCATTGCGGCGAGTAGTGCGGCCATGTAAATTCCTGTGGCATGCACGCGCAATCTGATTTGCGCTCAATGAAAGGATGAATTTAGGTTTCTTCTGTGTATTCATAGGTTCTCTGCAGAAAAAAAAAATCTGTCGCAGTACCGCAAAAGCCTCGAAGGCCACAGAGTTCCCCTAATTCTGGCGCTACAGTGTAAATGGGTGCTGCAATGCACGGCGCTTCAGCGAGCATGGGAACGATGGGTAGTACACAGAGCTGCCTAACCTTCGTACTTTCTGTCTCGTTTGGCTTAGCGTGTGACCTTAATTCACTTGTCGTAAGACGAAATTCACCAAATCTTCAGCAGTTTTACTTCACTGCCTCCGACACACCAATTAAAATCGGGTCACAAACTTGTCGACGGTGCATTCTTTTTTATTCGAAAGAAAACCTAAACAAAGCTATTAACGACGCTGCAAGTGCGCTCGAAGCCACGAGCGGGAAGACTATTGGCGAATCCGTGCACCGTCTACGAATGATTCCCATGGTGGCCGAACGACCGCAGCGCCAGTGTTCTCTCTAGTAAATCGTAGGAAACTCCATGTCATGGGCAATGGGTAAGGAAAATGAGACATCGCGGCATCCACCTGGGCTTCACGATGCCGCAGCTGGAAAGTATTTGTGGTCTGCATGACCTCACTACCTCCTTTCTCCATCACGTCACGCAGTGTGAGCGAAAACGGAAGCGCTCCCTTTCTCGACCGTCTTCGACGGCCCTCGCGTTGTTCGCTCCCACGGAGCCCACAGCGAGCACTCCGGTTGTCTCCGCGCTCACGCCAGCTGGGAAAGCTCTCCGGTTGCGAGGCTCGGAGCTCGAGGCACGCCTCTTTGTGCCTGCACGGAACTCCGGCTCTATTTGCATTTTCGTCATATCGGAATGACGGAGAGCGGAGTTGACTGCTAGGGATACGTCACTAGAAAAAGAAAGAAAAAAAAGAAAGAGAGAAAAAAAGAAAGAAAAGAAGAGAGAAAGAGAGAAAGAAAAAGAAAGAAAGAAAGAAAGAAGGAAGGAAGGAAAGAAAGAAAGACAGCGCGTGCAGATGTGGATAAAGAACAAACGTGCGCACTTGCGTTCTTCCAGATAGTGCCTGTCAGCTGAAAATTACTCCACGATGAATTTGTCACCACAATGGAATGTGGTCACAATGTGGAACAGAGTTCGTCAGTCGTACACAGTGCATGTATGTGAAAAATGATCGGTAAAGTCTGACGTCTTCGACTCTCATTATAGGATTCCAGCACACGCTGCTGTAAATGGCTTGTTACTCATATTCATAATGTAGGTGTGTCAGTAAATGGCAATGATGTAAAGATGGCAGAGGCTTGTTTACTGCACAATTTCAGTACACGCTACAAAACAGCAGATGGACGAGAAATTTTGGAGACCTTCCTTGCAGCGTCCCTCGTAATCATATATTGGTCTCGGTTCGCGAAGCACCACTTGTCATTATTAAAAGAGATACATCGCTTGTTTCTTAACTGTGCTCTCACGGCCATATCGAGAAGCTACGTGGAGCGTATAACGGACGAGGGATAAAAATGGACCAATGCGAGCGCTGACCTACAGAAAAAATTTTACTGCGCGCGCAATCAAATTACTCGTGCAGGTCATATGGCGCTTGCCATCTGCATATGACAGCTGAAAAAAAAAACAAACCATGTAAAAATTTTCTTTCTGACCAAATGTCAGCTGTTGCGCTGATGTATGACCCTTAACGTGAGTGCATGTGATATACCTAAACTATAGTTCTGGACTGTGCGGAGCTGCATGTTAAACTAAACATGTCAACGTACCAACGCACCTAATTCAATGTTTCGATCCTTATTACGAGATATTCATAAGGATTTCAAAAGGACTAAAACTCAATTTTATGGGGTCCAGTAGTTTATTGGTTTTAAAGTAGTTTCTGCACAGCCGTGTTCTTTTATGTTATCTTCGCACCCGTGACCACTCTTGCAGGCGTGGCCCGTCTGTTTCCCACGAGGGTAAGAATATTATAGATGTTATTTCATTCTCTTTTTCTCGGTTCCAAAAAAACATGCTGAGAAATAGCGCTTTATACTGAGCAATTGTTTTAGTCTCCCAATATGCGGCTGCACCACAGCAAGGGACAAGAAGAGAGTTCGGTGTAACATGGACAAACAGGACTTTGCCCCACAGTGTACGTATAGTCAGACATGATGATGATGATGATGATGATGATGATGATGATGATGATGATTATGATGATGATATTTGTACTCGCGTTCAACCGTCAACAGAAATTTACACCTCTACCAATGTTTCGCGCGCACGGAATCTCAGGTTATCGAAATTAACCTAGAAGTTCCGTCCGCAGCATTCGTGGGCTTCCCTCAATATGGGCGATTTATTCAAACCTTTCAGGCGCGATACACTTTCGTGTTCAACAAATCGCTCAAGCTACGTTATCACGTACGCAACATATGAGTCAAGCGTTTGAGCAGACTTTCGAAAACATGCCAGAGAAGAACGAACAAAGGCCGAGAGAAAAAAAAAACAAAGGAACTCGCGGTCACGACTGAGCCGCTCGTAACAAGTCGACGCGCGTCCCGCTGAGACTTCAGGGTAGACGCGAAGAGCCCTTCGAGGTTTAACTGGCGAGCGCTTCATCCTAATGACGCAATCGCCCTGAAAACTTCAGCTGAGAACACAAAGGCCTCGTTTACAAGGGCGAAAGGCAGCCGTGCCTCGCCTGTCGTGGCACAAAATCGCACACTAAGTGAACGCAGAAACAAAAACAAGAAGTCTGTACACTATCACACGTGCAAAACAGTTTCATGGAAAAAAACCGAACAGGGTGCATACATTTACAATCACATCTGGAGATCTAAAAAAAAATTGCGGATTAATAACGAAAGCCTTTGAGGCTTAATGTTTCATCATATACAAATTCATATCCATTCGTAAAAAAACGCATATAAACAATCACACCTTTGAAACAGTTCAGAAACATGCACTGGTGGTAAATTTCGACGTCTTTTGTATATCTGTTCAGAAGAATGGTGCCAAAGTACGAAAGCGTTTAGGTTACATAGTTGTTGCGTATAAGTGTAGCTCTATAATTTTGTGCAACTTATAGGTTTAACGAATGTTATAGAGCAGTTGTCAGCGAATTTAGCAATGCGCGAAAAAACAAAAATTTTAGGAATCACGTACGCAGAGTTACCACACGTCGTTGTCGGGGGTGCTTGCCACAGAGAATCGCAGAGACAAAAGAAGTCTTAAATATCGAGAACAGCAGCCTGGAAATCAAAATTCATATGCGACAGAGGGTACAGCCGATGACTGGCTCGAATAACATTCTTCCGATTAATCAACCCTGTCGCGTTCGATATAACTGATCGTATTGATTTAGCTAAGGCTGTCGAAAAGTCTTACGAAACACCATTATAAATGACAGCATTAAAATTCCGGTCGAATAATTCCGCCTGGCTATACATATATTTCTACGTATGTTCGTTTCATCGTCGGAACACCACGACTTGATTGTGAGAGACGCCGTAGTGGAAGGCTCTGAAAATTAGGAACGTGGGTTAACGTGCACCTGAATCTAAGTACACGAGCATATATATATATATATATATATATATATATATATATATATATATATATATATATATATATATATAATAAAAAAAGAGAGAAAGAACGCTCCGTTATCCTCATATTTTCACCACCATCTGGGCACATTAGATACAGTCGCGTTTAAATACACGGAAGCGCCCTAGGGCGCTTATTGTGCTTACGGGTCGCGCACTTACCTTCGCAACTATAAGAAAATGATATACGGGGCAGGGGGCTCTCACTTATTCTACGGCAAATGCAGGCGTTAGTTATTCATGTACCGATTCTCATAATTTGTCATCAACTTGAATATCTGATAAGAGAACTTGGCAGCGACAGCGCAGTGTCAACTTATTGAGCATGTTACTTCGTCTGTTGCAATCACCATAATTTTGCTGGCTCTTGAAAGCCCACAGACAAAAAGAAAGCTCTTCACGCTGTAATTACCTTCTGGCACATATGAGAGTTATACTCACTGGACAACGGAATAAATGTTATACACCCACAAAAATGTTTAAAAATTTAGCTTGCACAGTTGATTTGTACACGACAGCAGGTTAATAATCATAGCGGGAGCAGTGTTTTACGTTCATGAGCGTCCACAAAATTGGCTTAACGTAAATACCTTTTGTGATGATTTAATGGAACAACGCTTAATGTAAATGAATATTAAACTGAAACTTGTATAAACGATTTTAGAGTGAATGGGATTTATAAGATTATCAATATCGCAGCTACAGCTGCTTCTGCTCAGTATGAAAATTTTATTAGCTTGAATAAGGAAGTTACCGTCATCTGGGTGAAAAGAAACACGCGCACCCGGAAATAATTTTTTATCTTTCTATCAAGGAACCTAGGGCAGCACATTTTTTAACTGTCGTAGATGGAACACGAACACGTCAGAGCTTGTATTTAATGTGTAGGTATCTTCAATCGGGATGAGGAGCATTGTTGTTGTTCAGCTTCCAGAAGTACAGGTGTACCATGTCTTTAATTTTACTGAACACGTCTATAATGAATCCTGCAGTAGAGATAAAACAGTTTCAGACTGCAATTACTGAACATAAAAAACATGTCAGCTTGATCCTCTCTAATAAAGCATGCAGTACACCTTTTATAACAATAATCTTCTGTTTAAATAAATTCTCCTATCACTTGTTCGAGCTACGAAACATCCTCCCCTTCGGCATAGGTCATTCGAGACGTCTTAAAGACCTCCTAAATAGAACACGTAGGCGCTCACGTATTTAGAATAATAAATAAAGAAGACTGGCTGAGGTTTGACTGTTTTAAACCTCATTAAAACAAGAGAAAGGTGTCCACGCTCTCTGTTCTTCCGGCACTTACGGCGAGGTGTAGCACTTGAAAAGATGGAGAGACCAGTTTACCAACAGAGCCTAGCGAAGAAAAGAGAGAGACGAGCAACGACCTTGTTGAGCTTGTCGAACGCGCTAACTCCTCTAGCGTTCACCGCATACTCGTGCACAAAAGAACGACGCCCCAATTAAGTTTGGACCTCAATACGGGTGTAATAGTTTAGGGCCTTTTAAACTATTGTTAGACGTGATGGAGCAAGCCATGGAAGACAGCTCCTCTTTGAGGATGTCGCGTATACTAGCAGCCGAAGAGTGAGGCCAAGGGGCAGGCGGAGATGACAGTCCTTGCGCTTGGAGCTCCTCACGAATCAAAGTAGGGATCAAGGTACGTAAATCCGCATCAGAGGAAAGTCGGATGCCACAGGCGCCTGGGAGCAGCAGCATGGCCTGCATTTCATCGAGATGTCGACAGGTCGTGACGACATGCTCAACGGTGCCGGAGTTTTTGACGGCCAGAACGTTGAACGCGACGCTGTCGATCCCATTAAAGATTTGTCGAACACGGCCAGCGTCAGTCATATCCGAGTTCATGCGGCAGCAAAGAGAAAAGATGTCTTCGATATACGAGGTGTACGTCTCACCCGAGTGTTGTATGTACGCGGCCGTCGAGCTTCCTCTTCGAGATTTCAGCGTGAACGTTTGGTGTGCCAAAAATCCTGCGGATTTGCTAAACAAAGACAAACCACTCGGGAAAGCTGCCCTCGTGGTTATAATAGCACGTTTTTGCGACGTCCTATAGGTATAAGGCGACGTAGAGAAGTTTTTGGTGTGCGTCCCACTGGTTGAATACACTCGCCAAGTCATACTCCTTCAGCCATATTTCCAAATCGTCGCGTCGGAGACCGGTGAAGATACGTGGGTCTCGCTGCCGGGCGGCGACAGTCCACGCGGGGCTGCCTGGTTAGGCGGGGCTGCCAGATGTGCCAGGCCGCACCTGTTGGGCCATGACAGCAGACAAACGTAGCAATCCGTGACCCGAAAGCTCCAGAAGGTCTTCAGGTCAGAGGGGACTTGAGGGTCGACAGCAGCCTCCACTATTTTGCAAGACAGCTACGATATCGTGGTCTCGACGCTGTTTATTCAGCGGAGACGCAAGACCAAATCTTCGGACGAAGAAGATGCTCGCAGTGATGATGGCCATGCACAGGTGAAAAGGATGAAGAGCAAAAGCAGAGAATACTGTGCTCACACTATCATTTAAACCACGTAGTTTTACAGTGACGGGGCTCCAAGTGGGTGCAGATTCAACACCCCTCAGCAGCCGATGATGTGGCATTAAGTCATGTTTGACACACCCACGCGGCTCAAGGTCATTGCGACGCGATGAATAACCTTGGGAAAAAAAGTGACTGATGCAAAGTGCTAGGTGCACAAACATTGCGCCTAAATGCTACTTAGTGCTCAAATAGCGCATGCACTTGGCTTTCAACAGATGTAGATTTGCATAAGAACTCACATGTGGTCTATGCGACTATGTATAGCGAGTGAGTGTGCTGCATAGTTCATGTTTTTTTTTCACTGAGGCGAAGAATGAAGCTACTGATGACGTTATACCAAAAGGTCAGTTGACTTTTGGCTCATGAAATGCTATACTTGATGGCATTAGCGCAGAAGCTTTATTAAGTTTAATGTGACGATTATTGTCTTTTCTATTCGCTTGAAGAATGTCGTTTAATCTTTGTTTGTTACTAGACCACACTACAAAGCAAAAGCAAGTCTGCTCAGAATACTACAGGGTCACCTGCACTTCAAAAAAAGCATTGCTGGGTTGAGCGTCAAATAATATTAATTCGGCCTAAACTTGTGCTAATGCGAAGATAAGAAAGGCTTACTGTTTTTAAGGGTTCTATGATTTGTTTTCTTCCTAGAAGATATTCTACTGGTGTTCGTGGACACTTTACGAACTGAATGAATGAATGAATGAATGAAAACTATATCTTGAAACTCTTTAAAATAATTACAGCGCTGCTAAAATGCTCATTCGTTTAAGAACTCACGTCTACATACGCACACACCTTGGTCTAAAGAAACTTTGTGCATGGTGAATGGGGGCGTTTTTTTTTTTTTTGAAAACCACAACTCACACGACTGCCCCCGTGCAATGATGGTCGGCACGTGCAGACAGCCACTGAAAAGTTGCGAGTGCGTGAAAGTACGATCAGCAATGGCGAGCAGTTTATCACGGACAACGCGTTTCCGTCAACGGAGCATTTTATTCGTTTTTCTTTGCACGTGATATATATCCGCGAGTCACGAATTGCATAGGGCTTTAGAGGGAGAAAAAAATCGTGCGGACTGCAAGAGTGACCACATGGAAGCGCGTAGGCGCGTTTTTGAATCCCATAAAACGCGTGCGGACCTCAACAAAATAAAAGGCGCTGATTCCCGAGCAAATTGGACTATATACACGTGGAAGCGCAAAAGGCGCCACGCGCATGCGCCATAGAGAAACCGGGGAAACGTAGAGGCACTCATCGTGCGGACACACGTGACCAAGAGGCACTTGCCAAAGCGGCCGCCACTATTCACGGCGAACCTGTTGCACTCTATCCCTCTGACCGCCGTGTAAACGTCTGTATATCGTCAAACAAAGCAGTTTTCCTCTACCAAGACAACGGTTGCGCCTGATAAGGCCACTGAAACCTGTGATAACCACAGGAGGGTCTAGATTATAGCGACTGTCTACCATCTTCCCTTGCTCTTTTGCTTTGTGCCGCAATAACAAGCGCGCATACTGTGTCAGCCTTAAGGCGGTTTCTCTGAGAAGTGTGTATAATTTCTTTCAACAGAACCTTTCGATCAGTGTTCGGTCTCCTTCCATCGGTAGGATGAATTCCCACAACACTGTTGGGTGGAAGTGTTGACGATTGCACTACCGAGTAAAGTTGAAAACTGATACTGCGTCACCTTTTTGTGGGCTTCATCAAGTTTTGCTTCACAATAAAGCAAAATTTCTACGTGAGCGTTTAAAGCACGCACATATTTTTTCGTTGTTCTCATGAGCGCAGGCGAATGCGGGGCTCGCATTTCTCCGCCGTTTGCGGGCAGGCATGTAGGCAAGCGAACACACCGCCGAAAGCGCCGCCAGGCACTTTTGGAACGCATCAGAAAAATCGCAAAATTGCTCTCTGGCACAACCTAAAGCTGTCTAAAGTGCGTCGAACGCAACTTCAAGTTATACATGTCTGTTTTTCAGCACAATGAGTCTACGTGCAGAGATTTATTGTCCTGCCAGTAGATAGAACCACATTGGGTGACGCTAGTGGTCGTTATTCGTCAAAATTCAACATCAGATTAAATTTTGATTTCGTTTTCTATAAACAAAAATATGCTCTTTGCCGACCTAGTGATGAACAACCTTCTCAATTTCACCTCAGTCAGACAACTTTTTTCCGGGCAGTAGACAGTCTTTTAAAGCAAAATTGGGGCAACTTGATCACAATAACTTCCGCTCACCCTAACGCTCGGATCAAGTTCTGGCTAGTTCACGATAAACGTTATGTCTCCGCAACAGTAGTTATGGTATTACGAAACATTTATTGCTGATTAAAAAGTAATATTTGATACTACTACTACTACTATTACTACCGCTACTACTACTACTACTACTACTACTACTACTACTACTACTACTACTACTACTACTACTACTACTACTACAGTAATGCTAGAATTTCCCTGAATGGAAGCGCCAAGCAGTGCGATGGTGCCTCAGTTTAGAGCCCTAGTGGGAAGAATGAGTGACCAGTGTGGTAGAGGGGGGAGGGGGAAATCAGCCCTTCTTGACCAATCCACGAGAAGTACAGAAAAAAGCGTAGTTGTACCATAATAAGATAAGGAACTTGATTGACGGACTGCGGCGGCTCCATTTCCGATGGAGGCGGAAATGTTGTAGACCCGTGTGCTCAAATTTGGGTGCACGTTAAAGAGTGGTCTAAATTTCCGGAGCCCTCCACTACGCCATCTCTAATAATCATATGGTGGTTTTGGGACGTTAAACCCCACATATCAAATCAATTGATTAATGAACTATCCACAAATTCACGTAGAGGGAATGTTACGTAAGGTTACGCGGTAAATTACTGGAGACACAAACAGGAAAAGACAAACTAAAGAAAACACCTTGCCGTCCGACCGTATTTGCATCAATAGTATCCAGTACCATAGATTTTATTTATTTATTTATTTATTTATTTATTTATTTATTTATTTATTTATTTATTCACATTACTTTACAGGTTCCCGGGGGGACATTGAGTAAGGGGGGCGAGAATAGAAAACACAAAATAAAACAGAAGCAACAGAGTACAAAAAAAACTACGATGTGGTAATATAACATAATGTAGAGAGGAAGGGCATGCAAAAAAAATGTAGTTACAATGGTGGTGTCTAATACAAAGTTCAATAAATGGCAGGTACTCAAAATAAATGGTGCCGAAACATGAGCACGAGGAACTGAGTCAGAACACATTGGCAGATGATGATGATATGTGGGGTTTAACGTCCCAAAACCACCATATGATTATGAGAGACGCCGTAGTGGAGGGCTCCGGAAATTTCGACCACATGGGGTTCTTTAACGCGCACCCAAATCTGAGCACACGGGCCTACAACATTTCCGCCTCCATCGGAAATGCAGCCGCCGCAGCCGGGATTCGAACCCGCGCCCTGCGGGTCAGCAGCCGAGTACCTTAGCCACTAGACCACTGCGGCGGGGCAACACATTGGCAGATATGTACAGGTATACAGAGCTATATTTTTATAGAAAGTAATGCCGGTATACTTGGTTGCGGAATAGTGTATGGTCAGTGATTGAAACTATTGTGTTAGGAAGATCATTCCATAGTGTAACGGCTGTGGGCAGTGCTGATAAGTTAAATGCTTGGGTGCGGCCGTAAATGCGTTTGAAGCTTCGCTGGTTGTTTATCGATTTGACATGCGTACGAGAGTTTCTAGGGAAGGGGGAATAGATAAGGGCAGTTTACATATTTGTGAAGAAAGCAAACGATTGCAACAGCGCGACCGAAGTCGTGGATACAGAGACTTTCTCCATTCCCTCACAAGAATAGGGAGCTTCACCATTCCTGCATTGAAGCTAATCAGTGCCGCTCCTATACTAGGATTCAATCTGAATATTCGCGTACGTATACGCACTACTCAAAGCCATAAAAAAAATCTTTGGTTTCCCGCGAGTTTCGTTCACAAAGTCCGAATCACGAAGTGCAGGCGCTTCACAGAGAAGCAGGTCGGAACTAACTCGCGGACCGATACTGCCTCTTTCACTTTCGTGTCCTTTCAGACACAGCCACCTTGCGCTTCTATTCACGGGCGAAGATGAACCACTCCAAACAGCTTTTTTGGCTTAGCTTGGCTCCTTCCACAGCCTGTGTAAATACGGTGCCCACATGTGAACGGAGCTATGAGCTTCGCGCCGCTTAGCACCGATGCCGATGAGCCGAGTTAAGGACGGAGCTGCTACGATGATGCGTCACATGTGCGACACGCGTGTCTTGCTATAGTCAGCTGAGCACCAAGTGCTTGAAGAAAGACAAACACTTTTGGCAAACTAAACGATTAAACACAACGGCGACATCAAAGTATATGCGCGAAGCTCTCAAGAGCCATAAACGGGAAATGATGCCGCGCGGTGGTACAGTGGTTACGACGCTCAGCTACTCAACCGAAAGTCGCTGATCAGATCTCGGCTGCGGCAGTGGCCTTTAGAGAATTAAAAAACGCTACAGGCCCGCGTAGTATACTTCGATTTAGGCGCATGTCAAACAGCCCAAAACCACCTCCAGCTGTTTAAAGTGCGCCTAAATCGAAGCTCCCGAAACCCTCCACTACACGGCGTCTCTCATGATCACATCGTGAGTTTTGAACGCGAAATCGCAACAGATGTTATCGATTAGCTCATAAATTCATGTCGCACACACTTTTTTATATCTGTGTGTTCCTCAACAATCCAGCTGTATATACAGAGCAGCAAGGTCTGGAAACTCTGAGATTGTGCACGCGTCATTTTTCAACTCACTCGTCAACTAGCTAATGTTACTGAAGCCTTCACAGTGCAAGGTGTTGTCAATAACTAATCGTCGAACTCCCGTTATCTCATCTTACATAACACATGATCAACCCATCGCACCAGTCAAATCATTCAAATACTTAGGCGCCGCTATGACAAGTGACGTTGATTGGTGTTCACATGTTAACAACGTCATAGCATCTGCTAACGAAAAGCTAGGTTTCTTTAAACGTCACTTAATAAAATCCTCCCCCCCCCCCCCCCACGAAAAGCCTTTAGCATACACATCGTTTATCAGACCTAAACTCGAATACGCTTCTTCAATCTGGTGCCCGCACGAAGCTTACCTTGTCAATGCCCTTGATTTCTTTCAAAATCGTGCTGCGAGGTTCATTCGCCCCGCATATTCATAGATCAGCGTATCATATTTAAAAACAGCCTTCCTCCCGTATCATATCAAACAGCGTCCAGCTTTATTTCACAGATTAATACTTTACAGATTTTCTTACAGTTACGTCTTAATCGCACCATACATCTCGCCACCAGCACGAGTATCACATCGCACCGGTCATTCTTTGAATGTTGCTCGCCACAAAGTGCGCGCTGTCACTTTTTCATCTTTTTTTCCTCGTGTGGCTGGAGATTGATTGATATGTGGGGTTTAACGTCCCAAAACCACTATATGATTATGAGAGACGCCGTAGTGGAGGGCTCCGGAAATTTAGACCACCTGGGGTTCTTTAACGTGCACCCAAATCTGAGCACACGGGCCTACAACATCTCCGCCTCCATCGGAAATGCAGCCGCCGCAGCCGGGATTCGAACCCGCGCCCTGCGGGTCAGCAGCCGAGTACCTTAGCCACTAGACCACCGCGGCGGGGTATGTGGCTGGAGATTGAAACGGCCTTCTCTACGACATTGCTACTATAGCTTGCTCATCTGAGTTCATCAAAAAAGTGTCTGCATTTCACTCACCATAATATTTTTCTCTATTTTCGTAAACCCACCCCTTATGTAATACTCCTTTTTGGGGCCTCTAAAGAATATATAATGAATGAATGAATGAATGAATGAATGAATGAATGAATGAATGAATGAATGAACGAACCGACGAACGAACCAACGAACGAATGAATGAATGAATGGACCAAGTCTCCGGTATCGCGTGTTTTCAGCTGTGCCTTAATAGCCCTCCCTATACGTCGACCGTGCAACAAAGCCGATCGGCGAAAAAACTTTTTAAGGAGCTTGCCCGCCGTGGTGGTCTATAGTGGCTAAAGTACCCGGCTGATGACTCCCAGGTCGCGGACTCGAATCCCGGCTGCGGCGGCTGCATTTTCGATGGAGACCAAAGTGCTGTAGGCTCGTGTGCTCAGATTTGGGCGCACGTTAAAGAACTGCAGGTGTTCAAAATTCTGCGAGCCCTCCACTACGCCGTCTCTCATAATTATATTGTTGTTTTGGGACGTTAAACCACGTACCAATCATGTCAATCAATGAAGCGTAACTTACTCGAATGCTGCGGTGAAGGACGACGCGAGTAGGTCTTCATGTGTACAGCTACTCAAATCCTTATCTAGCGAGCACGAGCGGTGACTATTCTGTGTTTCATCGCCATATGACGCAGCGAAATCGCAAGGAGGGCAAGTGCTGTCTCTTACTGTGGGTGAGGCTAACCCACTAAGCTCGCTCAGCTGGGCCCATCGTCTCCTAAGCTGTTCCTTCCGGGGGGCGTCACCCCTTCGATGTTTGACGGACGCACACAATGCTCATACAGGAAGTCCGTCAATGTCGTCCCCGTTCACTGCGTTGTGAAACGTCAAAAAAGGTAGAGGCCTGTGCATTGTGCGATGTCAGTGCCCTTAAAAAAAAAAGAGATAGTCCAAATTTTCAGCGTCCTTCTGTATACGGCGTTCCTTAAAATCATACCGTGGATTTCGGACGTTGAACCAAACATATTTATTATTATTATTATTATTATTATTATTATTATTATTATTATTATTATTATTATTATTATTATTATTATTATTATTATTATGTTCCGAAGGTGAACACTGCAGCAGGAGATCAAGGAAAAATTAAATTGAACGATATGCTTCACGTCCATGCTCAGGAAATATGGCAAAAAAATGGTCCACCATAAGCGCCTAGATGTTGCCAATCAAGCATGCTTTGTTCGTGCATGTGCTTAACCTCGGCTTGTTGGAGGCTCTCTTCTGTCAAGAATTGCACTGAGGAGCTGTAATTTGGTCGTTTCCGCACGGTAGTTGGAGATTTTGGTGGCTGTTCGTATAATTACGCTTACTTGAAGCAACATTGGAAACGGTACTAGAGAAAAAAAGATGTAGTGAATAGACACACAGCGAGGCATTTCCTTGAGTATCCTTTAGAAGCCATCTTCCAACGGAATAAAATATTGAGCCCATTCCCAATCGCAGAAAGAGGGCCAGAGAGCTTTGGGTTGCGCGCGCGCGCCGTATTACTTCTGTCTTTCTCCAAAAGAAGCTATACCCTCTACAAAACGCTATTTTCGGGCCGGCATGGCGGGATCGGCATGGCGTAATTCGCGTTAGCCTGCAGAAGTGCCCAACGAAGGTAGTGCCACGCGATCACGAAGACGCTGCTTGGGAATTCAATTTTCTCGAAGTCGAAATTTTTCAGAACTGTGCAGTTCTTGATATTGACATCAGGCATTTTCCAGCAGGCCGATGTCCGTATGCCAGCGTGAAGTACTGCAATGAAGCACTTATAGCAAGTGTACTGCTTCTCACTTGTTTCTTCAGTCGGTGATAGACTAAGGTTGCACGCGGGCTTGTTGGTTATCCGTAGTATCTGAGGCATAGCGTATCCAGGACGGGACAGAGAAGAAGATACATAACACATAAACAGCGCTAACTTTCAACAATGCAGTTTATTCCGAGAAACAACAATACATGGCGTGTCACAAACCACGTGCTCGAACCGGAAATTGTATATCTAAAGCAACTCAGGCGACACTCAAATATTCAATTTTTTTTTCACTGATAATGATACAGATGGCTTGCTCATACACGTGTCAACAAACTGGGCGATGAACGTCGCTTCTATAATGAGCCTTGTCATTTCGTTAGTGCTCCTTTCGATTATACTTGTGTGATAAAAGAGGAATTGGCACCCGCACTTCTTGCAGTGAATTGCAAGGAAACCCTCAGGCTGCACATTGGCCACGTTGTTCTTGAATTCGTTCAGCCTATTATTGATGCATCTACCAGTTTGGCCTATATAGCATGCATCACACGTTAATGGGATTTGGTAGATGACTCCTATGATGCACGCTACAAACCTGTTACGGTGGTTCTTTTCGCACAGACCTTTCTTTGGGCGCTCCGGCTTGGTATTTTGGTAAAGACTGCTTAGCCTAATGGGTGCCGAGGAACCTACTTGCACGTCGCAACGTTCTGCTAATTTCTTCAGGTCATGTGAAATACCATGCATATACGGTATCACAGCTACACTTTTTCTTGCAGGCGTAGCACACGTTTTTGTAACTCCGTCGGAGCACATTTGCCTCAAAAGGTTTTCTGCGACAGAAGTCAGGATGTGTTGTGGATACCCCAAGTCAGCTAAACCTTTTGCTTGCTCTCTCATGCTTAAAGGCAAACAGTGCTGGCAGGACTTCTTCAAAGTGTTAGTAAGGCACGTCTTAACTACCCCTCGTTTGACGAGCTTTGAATGCACCGAGTTATATTGATTGATATGTGGGGTTTAACGTCCCAAAACCACCATATGATTATGAGAGAAGCCGTAATGAAGGGCTCCGGAAATTTTGACCACCTGGGTTTCTTTAACGTGCACCCAAATCTGAGCACACGGGCCTACAACAATTCCGCCTCCATCGGAAATGCAGCCGCCGCAGTTGAGATTCGAACCCGCGACCTGCGGGTCAGCAGCCGAGTACCTTAGCCACTAGACCACCACGGCGGAACACCGAGTTATATGGCAGTATATGTTTTTTAGCACGAGGGTGATAATACCATGTCTGATCGTCATTGAAAACAAATTGCACATCTAAAAAAACGAAATTACATTGTCACAAGGCATTTAAAAGGACACTTCGAGGGGTTCGGAACACACTTGCTTGAACTGTTCGGTTGAGTTGTCAACAGCTATTACAATATAATCTACAAAACGGAACATTTTAAGAACATTTGACCCTTGTAGTACACCATTGAGGTCTCTGTCTAACTTAGCCAAGTACAAAGTGCTTAAACCAGAGCGAGACAGGACCCAATGCACACCCCATTATTCTGCAGATATGCTGATCCCTTCCAAGTAATAATAGTCAACGACAAGTGAAAACTAATAAGCTTTTTGAAGCTTTCTGCAGGAACACCTACTTCGTTCTAAAATTTGACAGTTCCAAATTCTTCAATGGATTCATGAATGCAAGTCATTTCTTGGGTGTGGGGCAGTGACTAATAAAGGTCTTTTATATCTGCCGAAAAAGCTTGCATTCTTTTTTCAGCATGCTGATCACCAAATCCTAATATCTGTTCAAAATTCAAAACAAGAAAAGGTCGTTGATATGAAGAATGTTAAGCTTATCCATTAAAAACGATGCCATGCACTTTTGCCAACTACCCCTTTCTGATATGATTACCCTAAACAGGACGTCGACTTTATGTGTCTTCGCGCTAAAAAACACGTCGAAGCTGAGCTTCTTAGCCTTTTCAACGCTTTTTTGCAAACCTGTTAGGTTCATCTGCTTGCATAGCCTAATAGCCTTTGCTCGAACCTTATTGAGCGAGATACAAGGATGTTCACTAAAAAACTGATTTCATGGCGTGACTTGCCTTTTTGTCAAGTGATTGGTGAGAAAGGGCGGCAAAACCGCCTTCCTTGTCCACGGAAACAACGCATAACAGACTCCCACGTAAAAAAAAAAACTGATAGTGCAATTCACAGGAAGCTTAGAATCAGAAGGTTTACATCGCTTTAACACAACCAAGCCCGCGGAATTCATTCTAGCAGCTTCGTCCTCAGGTGTTTGTTGAGAAACCTGCCGTATAATGGATAAAAGCTCACACTTGTTCCTCCTGGCATCCACGGCGAACCTAATCCCAGAAGACGCTGCACGTCGTCGGGTAGATAAAGTCTGTCAAGATTGTGGAGAATAGTAGAAAGTGTCTGATGCGTGTTTGCAACGTGTTGCCGAAGAAGCCGCAGCTGAGGCTGCCACAGCAACTCGGGGAACTGGCCCGCGAGTCGCATGTGTTCTCGGAACTGTTTTCTTGCCGTGTGAACTTCGAAGCTTTTGTGCAACTGGACGTCAAGGTAGCAACGGAAGATTCGAGCATGCCTCAGCGACTCCGCTCTGGGGATCTTTATAATACGCGTCCCGTGTTCTATGGAGGTCTTGAAGCCACCGAAGAGAGCTGTGATGGCCTCCGGAAGCACACGGCTTCGGAGGCAAAAGCCAAGAGATCGGGCCTTACAAACGGTTGTGGCGATTAGGGCAACTGTATTGCATAGATTCCCGGAGAATGCAGAAAAGAACCCGTTGAACTGGAAATGTAGTCGACTAAGGTTGCACGGCAGGCTTCTTGGTTATCCATAGTATCCGAGGTATAGCGCATCAAGGAGGGGACAGAGAAGAAGACACATAACAGATACAGAACACGGTCATATATGCTTCAGTTCAGAGCACACACAGCCGGAGTGGAGAGTTGCGCGGGTGTTCCTCCCGTCAGAGAACGTCCACGTGCTTCTCCAGTCCGGCTGTGGTTCACATTGGGGCAGTATGTGCGTGAGGCCTAGTCTTCAAGGGACTCGCTTTCAGAAAAGGGGGGCGGGTGTACCTGGGTTCAAACTACAGCAGCCACGACAAAAAATTATTTATTTGGTGGACGACACCTGTGAGTGAAGTGTTTATGTAGTGTAACCCCCGAATGCAGAGATGTTACTTGGCTCGCGACTTCAACTTAACTTGAGCAAGTCGGCGCGAAGCAAGCAGCGGACTTCAAAACACCCAAGTCAGCCTTCGCGTTTCATAGACGCTCAGGCTGTCTTGCTTGGTCAAGTCAAGAACGAGCTTCGAAGCAGAAACACGCTGCTCGCCTGCTAACGAGGGTAATAATGAAGTTGTTCGCGTAAGGCATGCATTACACCAAAAAAAAAGGCCATACGTTTTAAAATAACTATAAAAACGAAGGGCCACAAGCATATTCTTGCCATTTTACGGCTAACGAGCGGCACGTGGTGCCTGCCACGACAGCGATGCGCAGTGTTGCTTCTGTAAAGCGTTCGTTGCCCGCTGGTTTTAGTGGCCACCCAAATGCGGTGCGTTTCTCCACGGTTGCTTGTTTGGAGGCGAAACAAGCATCGCGTTGGGTTCTTTCGTCCTTTTTTTTTTCTCAATCGAATGCCATGGCTTGTATTTGTGCTGACCTGGCTCACGAGGTGACGTGATTTTCACGGTATTTGCCTTTCTGTTCGCCTGTGTGCATGCCTGTAATGGGCTAGGTCGCAGTTATTATGAAAAAAAAACAAGTTTTGGGAACAAATGTGATTCGTATCCTTTTGTTGAGCTTGGTAAACAAGAGAAAAAGCGGGGGTCAGGATATTGCCCTCAGCAGAATTCTGTCTCGCGGGGTGCAGCAATGTATCGCTGCATGATGGTGACGCGAATAAAAAAACCCGTGATAGGGGGCATCTCTTTTTTATGTGTGTGTAATTTTACGTAGCGTTGTGCTACAAGCGATGCCTTTCTGAGCGATAAACAGCGCCCTAGAAGGGACGAAAGGATAGACGAGGAACACGGACACAGCACCGAGTCATTTTTTTTTTCACCGAAAGAGACGAAAAATGTCGTCGCGTTATAGAAAAACAGAAATAGCCTTTGCGGTTACGGAACACTTCGGCGTTGTCGACACCGGGGCTATTAATACGCACGTGTGTGTAGTCGACACAACCTGTAACGCAAGGGAACTCAACCACTTCATAACAGTCCGCCGGCTGCGGAAAGCGCACCAGCATCGCGTACAGGTGCTTTGCGATGAGTAGCGTAACTTTTCCGACTGCACGGCACACTGTCGACTACGGAATGCGGACGAAATTTCCGGTGTCTGGTTGGTATGTGCCAGCGCTGTAAAACCTGAGAGCCATCAGTAGCTGTAATACTGGAGGCACGGGCTGTCTTTGGTTGTTCCCACTTTCACGGAGCGGCAACATAACGAGCAGCTGTCCCACGGCGTTCTTCATGAATCTGTACCTAGCGTGGAATTGTTGCTCGTCGTACAACTCCATCGGATTTCCTTGGTCACGTAAAGCGGTTCCAAGAATCTTCGGCAGGCAGTGCGCCTCAAAAAATGCTACGCTTATGGCGAGGCAAGCAAACTCAAAAGCGGCCACCTTTCGCGCGACGTCCATTCGAGAGGTGGCCATGTTGGAATAACGCGTGAAGTCGCTTTCAAGCTAGCCCCGCAGCTGACTTGAAACTTGTCCTGACTTCGACCGAGCCAAGTCGCCTTCAAGTCATCCGCAAGTTCGAGAACGATTTATGGCGACCGGCAAGACTGTCTTGAGACGAGAACGAGTCAAGTACGAGTCAAGTAACATCTCTGCATTCGGGGGTAAGCTACACTGGCCGAAGTTGAGCAGCTTCGCGTGGCTTACCGAGAGCCGCGTTGCGCATGCCTGAGGAGCAGTGACGGCAGACGACGTCCAGCTGGCTCACCGGAGAAGGCCGCTTGAAAGCTCCTGGAGTGACGTGTCGCTATATTGGTCCGGCGCTTGACTCACTTGAGCTTGCTCGCTAGCCCATGCGTCCGTACGTAGCTTTCTCTACGTCTATTCTGGCACGACCGAGCCAAGCCACTGCTACGTTTTCGGAACACCACCACCAGCTCAGCTGCACAGGTCAGGCAATACAAACCTGGACTGAGAAGATTGACCGCGTCCTTCTGGAATCGACCGGAAGTGAAGGTCCTTCCCGTCGTCTTTTATTCAACACAAAGATGGGAACGACACGACGTGTCTGGCTGACTGCCAACTACTTCCGTGACGGGGAATTATGTTCGTGGTGTCGGCGATTTTCTCTGATTGAACGTGTCTCAGGCTTTTCTTACCATTATGCCAAAACCACGCGTAAACTTACGTCGTGAGCACACTTAGGGCCATCTGCGGAACTTATGCCGTATGTGCTGCTATCAGCGACGCGAGAAAATCGTCAGGCTTGGCATATCCGCAGTGCGTTAGCGGTAAGACTATTTCACATTCACAAGCGCAGCGTCATTTGAGCACACCGTCGTTGAAGACGCTTGCTGGTGACATAGAAGGCCGGATAGTAAATAATGCATATTAAACAGAATGCGCATGTGCCGAGAATCGAGTTGGCGTTTCTGCTAGCAGCGTGCGGCACGCACTCACTTGCACACGCTGCTGAACTTGGTCCCGCCAAGCGTGCTCACTTCTGCACTTTACTGACTGCAAGAGGCGCCACGGCAGTTGTGCATTATTAGCTATCAATATGGCTAGCAAGTTTTCAAGCCAGGCAGTTGTTGCGGCTTACGGAACGGGGCAGAAGCGCCGATCAGCAGAATCCAGTATCATGAAAACTGGGAAATGCTTGCAAAGAAAGTTTCGCTTTAACAAGCGCGTGCTGAAAGTCAGCGCCATGTCTCGCGTTGGTTTTTACATTCCTAGGCCACCCGGTGGACTCAGCGGGATGCCGATGTTTAAGCGGAATGAGAGGCTTCACCACGAAAAAGCTTCACGAGATAACTGGCGAAAAAATGAGCCCCAAGCACAGCCTATCTATACCGAGCCCAAGGTTTCGTTGATGAGCAGTTAAGTGCACGGTGCCATGGCAAAGCCGCAAGCGACCTACACAAGTCCACCGTCGGATACCGATTGCCCCTTTGTGCCCCGCGCCTTCGGTCCACTTTGCACTGTGTTTACTGTGCATGCACGAGGCAAAATGTGCTGTAACACTAAACTACTAACCAATGCAGAAAGCGGCACTTGCCTCACAATACAGCTTGGGGGAACGATCGGTACTCGCATTGCTTCTTCTAGACGTCAAGCCGGTAAGCGGTCATGCTCCTCCTGGAGTTGAAACCTCGCATCTTGACAACAAGCTCCGGAACTAGTGATTAGCCTACACCGAAGCACACACTCCTCTAGAGAAAAATGACAGGCTCCACAGCTTACCTTTCTAGGCAGGATCGTCGTGGAACCAAGCACTCATTCGGGTAATGGGCAACGCATTTCACCGATCACAGTGGAACGTGCACATGTATGCAAATACGAAACGCGTTTACGTAGTACATTTCATCAGTATACTGACGAGATCGCAGAGCATCTGCACGTGGGTGCAAGAAAATCAGCAAGTTTACCACACTGACGCGATCGTATAACACTCGAGCATCTGCGCGATGGCGCAATAAAAACAGGAAGTTAACAGTATAACAGTTATTTATCGTGTTGTATTCGTGTCTGACTTCTTTCGCTTCACTTTGAATCCTAGAGAACATGTGGTTATCAGCTTTTCTTTTGTTTTTCGTGGAGCCATTCTCTTCCTCTCTTACTTTCTGGAAAACACACTCCGAACGGCGCGCGCAAGCAATCAAACTCCGTGCGTGGTTAGTTCGGCGCGTGTGTCTTCACTGCTTGTTTCAAGTAATTCTTTAGCATTTT
Organism: Rhipicephalus microplus; assembly: GCF_043290135.1. Taxonomy (NCBI): domain Eukaryota; kingdom Metazoa; phylum Arthropoda; class Arachnida; order Ixodida; family Ixodidae; genus Rhipicephalus; species Rhipicephalus microplus. The sequence continues at coordinate 125,696,703 of NC_134701.1, forward strand.
ATTTTATCTTATCGTCGCCATATTCGCCGCTTTCTTTTCAAAAAGTACGCTTTCCAGCTGTCGCTTTCAGGATTTCCTTTTGCGGAGGGCGAGAACGAGGAGGCAACACAGTTACACGGCCTGTCTTATGCGCTGCGCCTTTCAGGGGCCACAGCGAGTGGCCCTTGTAAGCAGTGATTTGCAGGCCGCCTACAGGCGTCCAAATGAGAAAGCCGCGTATTAAGAACGAAAGAGTGACATTGAAGCTATACGCAGGAACAAGCGTGTAAAAGAAGGAACAGCAATGTAACACAAGAGGAAGGGCGAATAAGCACCGGAGGTGCTGGTGGCAGGGACGATGTGCCGCTTGCGTTGAAAAGGAGACGCCTCGTATTACCATCAAGCGTTTTCATTGATCGAGCCATCACAACAAATAGAATTGTTACTAACAAAAAAAAGGAAATGTGCGTGAGCTAAGTAAGCTAAAAATCTAGAACGAATGGCCACTCTTCATTCTAGCATTCTTAGTATCTTCATTTGACGAAGGAAAAAAGTTCCACTTCAACGAACTGAGCTGCCGGACAGCACAGTTTTCCAAAGTGGGCGAAGAAACCATGATATTGCCACGAACCATGCATTGGGTTTGTTTATTTGTGTTTTGTTTTTTCGGCCTGGCTGCGCCGGCCTGTGCTATCGCCTTTTTCACAGCGTTTCGAACAAACGCTATCGAACAACGCTTCAGGCATCGTTCGATAGAAACAACGCTTCAAGCGTTGTTTGTTAGAAACGCTGTTCGAACGAACAGCATTTCTAACAAACCCTATCACGGCGTTCTCGATACAATTCGACTATTCGAGAAACCCTCGCGCCGAGGGATATAAATTCCCGCACAGCCGATGCCGCGTCGTTCGATCGCCGACGCTCACTAGCGTGCCCGTCGTTTTGCTGGCCGCTGCTTCGCCGCCTGTGTATTTTTTCAGTTGTTAGGGGAGCACAGGTTCACTCCAATAAACTTGTTTTCCTCATAGACAACTGCGTCGTCCTTTGCTGCGTGACATCTGGTGGAGGTGCGGGGTACATGAACCCTAAGCCATTGCCAAGCCGACAAGCACGCCCAACTCGTGTCAGCCGCCGACAGCAAGGCCTTCAGCCAGAGTTTGGACTGCTCCCGGATAAAAAAAGGAAAGAAGACGTAAAAACCACGATCATCAACGCAGGCACCATGACCAGCGCTACCAACCCTCCCGTCGTTCTGCAACAACCTCGTGAGCCCCCATAATTCCGAGGATCTCCTGGTGAAGACCCGGAAGAGTGGCTGGAGAAGCTGGAGCGCATCCGCATCTTTAACAGGTGGGATGACGAAGAAACGTTTCGTCATGTCTTCTTCTATTTGGAGGATGCACCTCGAACGTGGTTTGAGAACCATGAAGGCTCCCTAACCGACTGGACTGTCTTTAAGAGCGAATTCCTCAAAACATTCGCTACGGTTGTGCGGAAAGAACGAGCCGCCCTTTTGTTCGAGACGCGAATGCAACACCCTAACGAAGGTGTTGTACTGTTCGCTGAGGAGATGAAGCTGCTGTTCCGGAGAGCTCACCCCGAAATGGCAGAAGAGAAGAAGGTGCGCTTTCTGATTCGGGGAGTTAAACAAGAGCTCTTCGCGTGACTCATCCGCAACCCCCATAAGACCGTCGCTGAGTTCGTCACCGAGGCTTCGATGATCGAGAGGACCTTGGATATGCGTTCGCGGCAATACGACAGACCACTCAACACCCTTTCGGTGAACCCGGTAAACGCCCCTGGATTGATTGATTGATTGATATGTGGGGTTTAACGTCCCAAAACCACTTCATGATTATGAGAGACGCCGTAGTGGAGGGCTCCGGAAATTTAGACCACCTGGGGTTCTTTAACGTGCACCCAAATCTGAGCACACGGGCCTACAACATTTCCGCCTCCATCGGAAATGCAGCCGCCGCAGCCGGGGCCCCTGGATTGGCGACGAAAGACTTGCGGGAGACCATCCGCGCCGTCGTTCACGAGGAACTGAGGAAATTGTTTCCAGCAACGCCGCAGCCCCAAGTCGCCTCCCTCACTGACGTCGTCCGCGAGGAGGTTCAGCAAGCACTGGGGAATTCCACGCCGTAGGAAGCATCTTGCGAACCACAAGCGATGACCTACTCCGCTTCTGCTCGTCGACCCCGACCCGTCCCAACCTGTTATCAAGAGGCCCCGCCGTACCGCCGCCCAATGTCGCCCGCCCGACCCCCTGTAACCCAAAACCAGGCGCCCAGGAAGACCGAGGTGTGGCGAACGCCAGATAATCGTCCGCTGTGCTACCACTGCGGAGAGGCCGACCACGTCTACCGCCGCTGCCCGTACAAGAGGCTGGGTTTGCGTGGGTTCTCCATCGACGCACCCCGCCCGCGAGCCGGCCAGCGCCCATTTGAGATCGAAGAATACCTGTCGAACACCAGCCGTGGACCATCCCGTTTCAACCGTTCGCCGTCGCCCTACCCGTACCAATCCCCCAACCGTCGCAGCCATGCTGACTTCGCCCGTGGAAGGTCCCCCAGCCCACAAGGGGAAACTAAAAGCAGCAACTTCTGGAGGTGAAGTTGCACAACGGCGAGAAAATGAAAACCCTCCAACGACGCAAGACCGTGACTCACGACATGCCCTCATCCCGACGACCCGACGACACCCTGACGAGACCCCGAAAACGACGACAGCTACGCTGCGCGACGCGTACCCGAAATGACGAAGCCTGCCGCTGAGAAGACGACGATGACGACGCATAGTGCCCGACCATCAACACGTGCAAGTCGCGATACGACGCCCCGACGCACCCGAAATTCGAGGAAAGCGGCATCCGACGTCCAGTTGTCCATCTACGGCCTTGACGTAGTCGCCCTCATCGACACGGGAGCCGACTACTCGGTCATGAGCGGGTCATTCGCGTCCAAGCTAAAGAAAGTTACGACCAGATGGGACGGTCCACACATACGCACAGCAGGAGGCCACCTCGTGACCCCAAGTGGAATGTGCACATCGCGCGTCACCATAGACGGCACTACGTACCCTTCGGAGTTCGTCATTTTGCCTAATTGCTCCCGCGACGTAATTCTCAGAATGGACTTTTTGACGGACAATGGCGCAATAATTGATCTGCAGACCAGGTCGATAACGTTTTCTTCCGATGACTCCACGACGCCGTAGCCGAACCTCGGACACCGTGCTGCTGTAAGAATCGCCGACGATCACGTCACCTTGCCACCCCGCACAAGCTTGATGATCGCCGTCTATTGTGAAGGTGCTGCTCCTGACGTCGACGCTATCGCGGAGACTGACCAAAGGTTGCTTCTAGACCGCGGTGTGTCTGTCGCAAGAGGCATTGCGCGGTTTAAGCAACGCAGATCCCACGTTTTGGTCACCAATTTCACCGAGGAGTACCAGCATCTAAACAAGGGCACTGCAATTGCGTTCCTCGAAGAAACGCAAGAAGCGAGTCAAGTGATCGCGGTCGCCACCTTTGAACGCGCACGCGCAGATGCTTCCAGGCTGCCACATTCTTTCGACGTGAACCCGGCGCTGTCGCAAGAAAATCGGGACAGATTACTGGAGTTGCTCCGTCGCTACAGCGAGTGTTTTTCCTCGAACTCGAAGTTACGTCAGACACCTTTGGCGAAGCACCGGATAATAATCGAAGATGGAGCCCGACCTACCAGACAGTCCACGTACCGCGTTTCTTCGCACGAGCGCGAAGCCATCCGGACTCAAGTTGATGACATGCTCAGAGACGACATAATACAGCCATCAAAAAGTCCGTGGGCTGCGCCGGTTGTACTCGTGAAGAAAAAAGATTCTGCGTTGACTACCGGAGACTAAACAAAATCACCAAAAAGGACGTGTACCCCCTGCCCCGAATCGACGACGCCCTCGACCACCTCTGCCACGCCAAGTACTTCTCATCCATGGATCTGAAGACGGGCTACTGGCAAATTGAAGTGGACGAGAGAGACCGAGAGAAGACTGCATTTCTAACCCCGGACGGCCTATACGAGTTCAAGGTGATGCCGTTTAGGCTGTGCACGGCGCCCGCAACGTTTCATAGAGTCATGGACACTGTGCTAGCAGGCCTGAAGTGGCACACTTGCCTCGTATACCTCGACGACGTTGTCGTATTCGCCCGGACTTTCGACGAACACCTCACAAGGTTGGAATCTGTACTCGAGGCCATTCGTACGTCGGGGTTAACGCTGAAGCCTGAGAAGTGCCGTTTCGCGTACGAGGAACTCAAGTTCTTGGGTCACGTCGTGAACACCGCGGGTGTCATGCCTGACCCGGCAAAAACATCAGCCATTGTGAACTTCCCAAGGCCGAAAGATAAGAAGGGTGTGCGAAGGTTTCTCGGACTGTGCTCATACTACCGGCGCTTCGTCGCAAACTTCGCACGCATTGCAGAGCCACTCACGCGCCTGACGAAAGAAAGCACCCCTTCCAGCTGCTAAAACGACCAAAAAAATGCATTCTGCGAGCTGCAACAACGCCTGCGAAACCTGCCCGTTCTCGCTCATTTCGCCGAAAACGCCGAAACGGAAATGCACACGGACGCCAGTGATATTGGTTTGGGTGCCGCCGTCGTCCAAAAGCAAAGCGGTTACGAAAAGGTAATCGCCTATGCACGCCGTGGTTTGTCGAAGGAGGAGAGAAACTACTCTGCCTCCGAGAAAGAGTGCCTGGCTATCATATGGGCCATTTCAAAATTTCGCCCATACGTCTATGGTAGACCGTTTAAGGTTGTGACAGACCATCATGCGCTGTGTTGGCTCGCCAATTTGAAGGACCCCTCTGGCCGTCTTGGGCGGTGGAGCTTGCGCCTGCAAGAGTTTGACGTTACAATATTCTACAAATCCGGCAGGAAACACTCCGACGCCGACTGCCTGTCCCGCGCCCCCATCGACCCACCACCACAGGACTCCGATGAAGACAGCACGTTCTTCGGAGTCGTGACAGAGAGCGACCTAGCCGCCCAGCAGCGTGCCGATCCTGACCTCCGCGCCATGATCGACTACCTCGAAGGACGCAACGTCACCGTGCCTAGGGCGTTCAAGCGCAACTTAACAGCATTCTGCCTCAAAAACTCCATCCTAGTGAAGAAGAATTTCAACCCCGGAACGAGAACGAATTATCTACTTGTCATCCCCGCAGACCTTCGTGACGAAATTTTGGAAGCGTGCCACGACGACCCGTCTTCCGGACATCTCGGAACAGCTCGCACGATTACAAAAATCAAGGCGAAATACTCTGGCCCCGCCTTACATCCGATGTCACCCGCTACGTCCGGAGCTGCCGTGACTGCCAGCGACGAAAAACACCACCGACGAGACCAGCCGGACTTCTGCAGCCGATCGCCGTCCCAACGAGGCCCTTCCAACAGATCGGAATGGACCTTCTGGGCCCGTTCCCTACATCCCGATCCGCGAACAAATGGATTGTCGTAGCGACAGACTACATGACGCGCTACGCAGAGACCACCGCTCTTCCTAGGGGAAGTGCACAAGAAGTTGCAAAGTTCTTTATTAACCAAATTGTGCTGCGACATGGAGCCCCTGAGGTACTAATCACGGACCGCGGAACGACCTTCACTGCGGAGCTCATGCAAGGAATCTTACGCTACAGCAACACAGATCACCGAAGAACGACGGCGTACCACCCCCAAACGAATGGACTAACGGAACGGCTTAATAAGACAATCGCGGATATGCTGTCTATGTACGTCGACGTTTAACATAAGACGTGGGACGAAGTCCTCCCGTACGTCACGTTTGCGTACAACACGGTTATTCAAGAAACCACGCACATGATACCGTTCGAGCTCGTCTACGGAAGACGGCCGACTACGATGATCGACGCCATGCTTCCGCACGTAGAAGACGACGACCTCAACGCCGACGTCCAAGGATACCTCCAACGTGCGGAGGAGGCCCGCCAGCTCGCTCGAGCTCGTATAACGGACCAGCAACTGGTGGATGCCGGACGCTACAATCTCCGACGCCGAGACGCCGAGTACCATCCTGGAGATCGTGTGTGGGTTTGCACTCCCATTCGACGACGTGGACTCAGTGAGAAACTTCTACGACGCTATTTCGGACCCTACCAGATTCAACGACGTGTTGGCGAACTAACATACGAAGTGATCCCCGATGGGGACTCCCGTACATCACGACGACGCATGCACGCAGCCCGAAGTCGTTCATGTGGTTCGCTTAAAACCTTTCTACGGACGATGACGAACTTTTATTTTAATTTGTGTGGACTGTCCCTTATGTTAGCATCGGGTCAATGCACTCTTAGAGGGGGGGTAATGCCACGAACCATGCATTGGGTTTGTTTATTTGTGTTTTGTTTTTTCGGCCTGGCTGCGCCGGCCTGTGCTATCGCCGTTTTCACAGCGTTTCGAACAAACGCTACCACAGGGTTTCGAACAAACGCTATCGAACAACGCTTCAACAACGCTTCAAGCGTTGTTTGTTAGAAACGCTGTTCGAACGAACAGCGTTTTTAACAAACGCTATCACGGCCTTCTTGATACAATTCGACTATTCGAGCAACCCTCGCACCGAGGGATATAAATTCCCGCACAGCCGATGCCGCGTCATTCGATCGCCGACGCACACTGGCGTGCCCGACGTTTTGCTGGCCGCTGCTTCGCCGCCTGTGTATTTTTTCAGTTGTTAGGGGAGCACAGGTTCGCTCCAATAAACTTGTTTTCCTCATAGACAACTGCGTCGTCCTTTGCTGCGTTGCAATATATCGTCCAGGTATCGAAGGAAGGTTGATCATTAAAAACCGTGTAGTAAATGGCAATATTTTGTTACATCATTCTGAAAGAGAGTGTAATTAGAATCTACTGATGAATAATTAAACACGCCAAAACAGACGCCATCAAACGGTATGATGCGACGTCCAGTTCGTGTAGAAATATCAGGGTGGTCTTGCCAATTGTAATTTCTTTTCTCGCGTTTGATCCCTTGCCAACGCACTTATCACGACATGAGTGCTTTCAGTATTGCGAACGGGTTATTTACGAAAGTGAGATATTAAATTTTCTTTTTGCTGCCTAAAGTGACGGGACCACGCTACGCGCAACGACTTGATTATAATAAGAAGAAACACAGTGCATTTATTTATATCCCGTACAGATTTCACACAAATGTCCTTTGCCCTTACGTCAGTCGGCAATGTTTATAAGAGCAGAAAAAAAATTGCCCGCAGCTTCCCTCGGGGGAACACTGAGGAGGATGCGGAGCATATAATTGGTTAACGGGGTGTTAAAGTGCGACTTACTTGGGTCGATGGCTAAATTGGTTAACGTGGTTGTGAAATGGGGTGTTAAATTGCGACTTACTTGGGTCGATGGCTAAATTGGTTAACGTGGTTGTAGGAGGGGGTGTTAAATGAGTGAGCACGTACACACGTATGCGAAAGGGCGGCGCTGGTCGAAGGGACGTCGATCATTGTGTTTGTGGATTCGTTGGAATTCATTTCACTGCGACCTTGGACGTCGACGCGCCGTACAAACCAACCGACGAGCGGCAACTGAGCGAGCGAGCGCCGACCTTGAGTATATATACAGCGCGACGGCGCATGCACTGTCAGCTGTCGAATGTTCGAGAAGGGGGAGAAGCGCAACGGCGCATGCGCGCACGTCAGCTGCCGATGTTCTCGAAGCGCGACGGCGCATGCGCGCGCGTCAGCTGCCGATGTTCTCGAAGCGTGACGGCGCATGCGCGCTACATTATACAGCTAGCGAATGTTCGTGAAGAGGAGAAGCGCACGCGGTGTGTAGAGGAGGAAGGGTGCACAGATGGTAGAGGAGTGAAGCGCGCGCGGTGTGTAGAGGAGGAAGGGATGCACAGATGGTGGAAGAAGGAGGAGGAAGCTTGCGGACGGCGCCGCACTACAAGCCTCGAGTATTAGATGCTCCGCATCTAAAAAAAGCGCTACGGAGATCACTCCTTGACGCATGCGCCTAACAAAGCCGGTGTTGAAGCTCTGCGAATTCGACTAATGGGTAAGACTTTCCAAGCCCCACGCTTGCCTCCCGCTGCCGTCCTCAGGCATGACGGCATGAGTATGACTCACGGGTCTTTCCAAGGGGTGAGGCAACGTCCAAAAACGTAAATATATCAACCGAGACCTCCTGAAAACTGTAGTTTTCGAACTACCACCAGAGGTTTCTCGATAAAACAGGCAAAACTGTGAGCTCACCTGGCTGACCAGGGCAACGCGTGTGCAGCGGCACGACCTTTTAGGAGCGAAGCTCCTTAAGGCGTGGGCTGTGCGTCCCCTGTATGTAGCCACCTCTCGTTCAGTTCTAAGTATTACGCTAGCCACCGCCCGATCTAAAGGGTACAGCCATATCCATCCGTCCATCCGTCCGTTTATCCATCCATCCATCCATCCATCCATCCATCCATCCATCCATCCATCCATCCATCCATCCGTCCATCCGTCCGTCCGTCCGTCCGTCCGTCCGTCCGTCCGTCCGCCCACCCGTCCGTCCGTCGGTCCGTCCGTCCGTCCGTACGTCCAAAAGATGCAAGATGTTATAAACTAGACGGCGGTACGTGTAGTTGATTATGAAAGATGCGAGGTGTTATAAAATAGGATTGATGCCACATATGGCGCGTGTCATCGTTCGATATAGTGCGGCGACGTACGCCAGGGGGAGCGTTGCAATAAAATCGAGTGGGCAAAATGTACGGAGGATTCATGGTTTACCAGGTTTACCTCCGGAGCTTCACCCACTCATCATCATTCACTTCGTCGATATGGCGGCATTTTCTTTCTTGTTTATTGAGTTATGAATCACTTCCCTACTATTCATTACCGAAAATCTTTGTCGATGACAACGCCAGCCTTCCTCGATGCCATTACGGCCTGCAGTCTGCTGTGCAGGGCGTTGTAGTCAGAATAAAATGACAAAGGTAATTCAACATGGCACATAGGTGGCTTAACAACTTGAATTGCTTCACACGGCACCGGACTCAACACAATAGAGTTCATAGCTCTCGCTCACTTCAAGGTTATAGCTCTTGCTCACTGCAGTTGGCCCAGAGACAAAAAACCAGCAGATGACCGGATACATTTACTCGCATGTATCCGATCTGCACGTGCTTCTTATACGACTCGGCTGCTGTTTCTGCCCGAGAAACATGCGCAGTCCATAATTCACAGGCCCGCACTAAGTGTCTCAACACAAGCTTAACGCAGAAAATGTGACCTAGCGACAGACACGAAAGACCCGCTACGGTGATTAGCATTTATTGCACTGGCCTGCTGCCAACACGAGAGGAAAATCGAACGACATGTGATCGAGCGACGGTGGGCGTGTATAGGAGCCCTACGACTGCGAGTCGACATTTGCAGGAAGCTTCCCTGCAGCACGGGCTGTTGAACTCTTCCACACGCGACAAGTGGCTTAAAGTTAATGTTTACAGCCAGTATTCCGAAAGCCAACATTAGTTTAAACATGCATTGTATTCTCAAGCCGTAGCAGTGAGCAGGCTTCAGGGAAGTAAGCTGAATGTGAAGACAACAATAATAAGAAGAATGATAATTTCACGTACCTAAATCACAGCATGATTATGACGCACGCCGTAGTGGAGGGCTTCCGCAAAGTTCACTGACACAGTGTATGGGCATAGAGCCCTTTGCCGCCATCAAAGGGCGACCACTGCATCCGGTATCTATAACACTTCTTCGGGTCAGCAGCCAAACACCATAACCACCATTCAACCACGGCGGGTTAACTAAGCTGAATGCAATTCCGTGTAATACGCCCGAGTTAATTTGTATCCCTGGTGCTGCTTAACAGTAGTCAACGAACCCACCACATGGAGGGCACCGCGAGCCCAAAAATGCCGAACTATACGCGCGAAATGTGCAGCCCTGGGATATTGCTGTAACGTCTAGTTCGCTGGTATGTAGAGTGCCTAACTAGCCAGTTACACATGAACTGCACTAAAGTGTGCAGTACAAGCCTGGTTGATATGTACGATGTTGGAACTTGATCAAACAGCGTAATAAAGAAATTACACCATCTCCCGCTAAAGGGGCCCGTGTGTAGATGCGAAGCAGCGGGAGCTAACGCGTACACTGTCGGCGGCGTTGACGCTGGCTCCCATCGCGGCGTTGCGCTGGAGAGAACCCTAGGGAGGCGCGGAGGACGCAGCGATGGACCAGTGTTTCCTACTAGAACATGCCAATCGCTGCTAATGAGAACTGAGAGGCAAAGAACTCCGATTGGACACAGAGACCCGCAGTACACTTTTAGTTAACCCGCACGCTGCGAATTTTTGTTGTTCAACAACGCACAGGAAAAATCTCCAACCGGTACTACCGTTGAGGTCAAGATTCAGTGCACCTTTATATATGGAGTGTCCAGTGAACGGCTGTGCAGCGCGAGTAGTCGGGTTCTTCAATCAAGCTAGGAGACGCTGCCTGCGTCGGCGTTGCGAGCCGAGAGATGCGGAGGAGACGTGCATGCGCAAGAGGGCTGTTAACGCAACACCCTCTCAAAATTCTTCAGGCCTGTTCATACACTCCTTTCCCCGCGTAATATGTACCGCCAGGGGCGGCCCAGAAAAGCCGGAAAAACGGCTGGTGACAGTGCAGTCTGTTTTAACGTGTGTTCTCGGCATGATTGCCCAGGCAACAGAGTCCGTGTTTGTCAATCTGCTGCACAATTTGTGTCGTGCCCCTGTGACCGCCATTTTTTCAGTGTACTCGTTAATGCACATTGTGACGTTTTGTGTGAATTGCATAACTTGGCAACCACTGCAAGTTTGTGCAACATTTGCCGGTGTTGGGTTCCTGGGTGCCGCGGAAACTATGACAATGGCCCAAATGTGGGCGAGTATTCAGTCCCAAGTCATAACGCACAGAAAAAAACGTGGCTTCAATCTATCCTAAGGACTTATTTCACGCCAAGCGTGTATTCGAAGGTAAATAATTCTATCATTGCTTTATCAGGTGTCTGAATCTTCATTCTTGGCTGTAACAGCTTTAATTGTTGTAAGGGAATACTGTTTTCGTACATAGCAAGATTACTTCAACACAACGATGAAGAGGCATGCATTTATCGTGAATACTCGCCGAACGGTGAGGTGAATTTTACATTAACATTGCTAAGAAGAATATACTTATCACATTATGATTCAAATAACTTTTATTTTGCTCGTACTGCCACAAACTACGCCTGGTTTGGTCTCTGTATTTTTTTGCTGCATGTTTATGTGTGTGACCATTCTTCGATGCCATGCATGTTATCTATCAAGTTGTTCCAACAATTAAAACGGCACTAATTATCTTGATGCGATGCAAGAAAGAAAACATAAGTAGTCTGAAACAAAAATGTAATTTACTTACATTGGGGATGTAAAAATCCACACTCAAAGGTGTTTCTTTTCTGGCTTCCTTTATTTATTAAAGAATTATTCGCAGGCGCAGTAGTTGCTCAACCGATAAAGCTCAAACTTCAGGGTGTCACGTTGTAAAAATTTTGTTTGCTATGCTACTTGTATCTGTGCCCTTTTTCTCTCTATTTGCAAAAGAATTCATGTATATACTATTTTGGAGGAGCAGCTATTCGCAGGTTATATCTGTGTGTTTCAAGTGTAGCAAGTATATAATAGCCATCTTTTCTTGCAAACGGAGATTCATGCGCTGCATTTTCATGCAGAGGATCTTATAACGACGAGCTTCGCCGCGGTGGTCCAGTAGTGGCTAAGGTACTCGGCTGCTGACCCGCAGGTCGCGGGATTAAATCCCGGCTTCGGTGTTTTAATCCGGGATTAAATCCCGGATTAAAACACCGAAGAGAACGGGATGTTCTAGCGGAATAAACCTTATATGGGGTAGTATGTTTTTTTTTTTTCTCACGTGAGCAAAACTACTTGCAGAATGCTTCACTTGTGCCTGAGATAGCTTCACAAATACATGACAAAGTATTTTGCATCCATCAACGACTATTACAACACCAGTAGAACCGAGCGCGATGCTCCTGAATACCGGAAGGCAGCGCCCGCGCGGGCCCTTGAAGTGACGTCACGCGACCGTCCGAAAGGCCTAAGGAGTTTACGGGTTGTTCGTTAACGCCACTGGGAGGGATCCCTAGAGGAGACAGAGGAGGGGCGAGCGTTGAAGAGTTGAGAGAGAGAAGGGTGCGCATGGTGAGTAAGGGTGGTCACACCACACACCGGATTGATCTTGACCATAAGAAGCTGCGCATTTAAAAGAATTCAGCGTTTGATTAAGTTACGCACATCATTTCATGCGTTACACAGGGCTATCTGCACACTGTCGACCACTGTGGAGAAGTTGGCGATGAGCTTCAACAACAGTACCCTTGTATCCACGAGTTTTGCAAATAAAGTTATTTGTCGTGAGGCCAGAAAAAAAAAGCAACTGCATGTTTATTCTGATGTCTCCTCGACCATTCGAAAAACTTGATTACGAAAACCTTAGTATGAAATTCTTTTTTGCGAAGAGCACGGCGACTACGCCGTTCAGACATCATTCCTTTTGTTATTTCTCGTGGTTATGATGAGGCGGAGATTACAGAACACGCACTTGCTCAATCTATTGACAGCACCGCATCAATAAGAAACTAACCAGCTACTTTTCCTTAACAAATTAGTGACAGTATCAGATTGCGCGAAGTCAAAACATAGGATGTTAAACTAGACTGTCTGATCTTACACAAAATTAGAAGAAAAGCGCATAGGTCTCGTGGCATCACACATTCATGCCTATATTTGTTCGCCAAGTTCGCTCCCATCGGGCACACCACCTCCCAAACCTATATGACTTTTCACATGCATAGAAACCAGGGGGCTGGGGACGGGGGGGAGAGAACAGTGAAAGTGAACGAGACTGAGCCTGGCTGGCGTGCAGCGAGAAGCCTAACAATAATACACAATTTATGCCTTCGTGGTTTCGTTTCTACGCCGTACACGAAGTGAAACCACTATTTTTCACGACAAAGAAATCCTCTACTGGTATGACGGCTTATAACACCCATCGGTGAGAAACCCAACGACAGTGAGATTCTTGTGTTATCGACAGGAGCATAAGCACAAGTATAAATTTTGAAGGGAGTAGAAAAACACAGCATGGCCGATAGTGCCAGAGGCGCGTGGCCGGTTTTCCCAAATTCTGACAAATTGCCTTCTAATGACAACCACTTCAGGTAAGGAGATCGAACGTGTAAGGCATGCATTAGCGTCTGCGCAACTGACGCTGTTGAAGGAGAGAAAGTGAGGAATTCGCACGACGGATCAGAAGCTGATTATATAGACGACGGCGGAGCGAACGTGCAATCAAGTCTGTGCATTTCTCTTGATACCCTCCATCCCCCCCACCCCCCAACACCACCACTCTCCTTCCACACACCTCGGATATACTCGTGGATCAAAGGAGCCAGTCGGGCCCCTTCGTGGCTTACCTTTGAGGAACGTAGCCTTACACAACCCAGAAGAACCCGTCACGCAAACAACGATGTTTCTCAGACCTGTACGTGTACGTGCCGTGCCAACGAACGGAAAATTGCGAGGGGAAGATGGAGATCGATGGGGGAAAGGCAGTGCCGCGAGTCGCGAATAAATTCTCGCTTCTCTGACATAGCGATGCGGGTTAGGTATGTGCTAGTGTGGTGAAGCCGTTTCTTCCTGCAGGACCACAGTGGTGTGTCACCACAAACACTGGTGTGTCAGTGTAAAGGACGCACTCAAGCCCAGGCGACTTATGTATGTTCTTCGAGGTTAAGTGGTCTCAGAAGCATGGTTCGCTGGCCTCGTTGGTCAAACATCCCTAATCATGATACAAATTTCCAGAGGGAGACGAATCACTTGCCTCCTGTTCTTACCAATTATTGTTGAGTCATGACTAAGTAAACATGCTGAATTGTGTGCAGCAGTGTCATCACAATTTTTGGTGGTTGGGGGAGTACTTAACCATATTTAAGCGTTCGGGCGAGCATTTGTATGCGTTCTTGTATGTGTGCACCTGCAAATTCCGAAAAATTGGCAGATCCCACGTACAGTGAAAATCGATGATATGCGAAGCACTAATGAGGAAGGGGTATATGTCCCTTTAAGATCAGCACAGCGTCACGAGGCGCAGATAAATTAAGTCGTACATGACTTCCAAGTCATGATTATCATGTTCGGCATGTGATTTACCGTCGTCATCTATTCACGTCACATGATATCGAATTCGGTATATGTGAAGCTAGCGAAACGGCCGCGAGCGTGCTATGAGCGTGGCAGGTAGTCACTTAATACACTACACGCATATCATGATGATCATGTTTGCACCAGTCGCATACCTTCGTCATTGATTCACGTCCCGAGATATCAAACTTGGTATGTGTGAAGCTAGCAATAAAGCCACGAGCACATCATGAACGTGGCATGTACTCATGCTTTCATGTAACACCCATCTCATGATTATAATGTCTGCATTAGTCACATACCTCTGTACTCCATTCACGTCCCGTTATACCAAAATTTGTACATGCGAAGCTAGCGAAACAGCTGTGAGCGTATCATGAGTGTAGAAAGTAGTCATGTTGTTACATGACACGCATGTCATGATTTTCCATGTTAGGCTCTGTCGCTAGTGTTCGCCATGCAGTCCTGTCATACCATACCAGTTTTGCAACATGCCATGTGAACGAAACCACCACAAAAGCAGCAAGGCCATGAATTGTTAATGATGATGACTCATGACATACGTGTCATGATTTTCATATTGTGACAAGCCAATTTTGCTCGTCATACAGTCATGTTATGCCATACCTAGTTTGGTATTGATACCATTATTGAAACGGCCAAGAGAGATAAAAGTCGTAGGTGGCTAGATAGATAGATAGATAGATAGATAGATAGATAGATAGATAGATAGATAGATAGATAGATAGATAGATAGATAGATAGATAGATAGATAGATAGATAGATAGATAGATAGATAGATAGATAGATAGATAGATAGATAGATAGATAGATAGATAGATAGATAGATAGATAGATAGATAGATAGATAGATAGATAGATAGATAGATAGATAGATAGATAGATAGATAGATAGATAGATAGATAGATAGATAGATAGATAGATAGATAGATAGATAGATAGATAGATAGATAGATAGATAGATAGATAGATAGATAGATAGATAGATAGATAGATAGATAGATAGATAGATAGATAGATAGATAGATAGATAGATAGATAGATGCGCTCAGAGTCGCCGAAGTTCGTTAAAAAATGCTTCGCATTTAAAAACTTGGGTTGATTTGCATTACTCTACCCATTCCGCTATGTTACGCCAGCGATCAAGCATATGCAGGAAACTCACATACACGTCCACTTTATAGTTTCGAATGAACATTCTCCTCAACCAATGTCATAGTGGCAACAACCTTCAAAAATAACAGCAAAAACTTATTCCCTGCAGAACTTTACGCTTACACTGGCGGCTGGCCAGACTAGGGAGCACTAGCTAAACCTTTACGGATTGGCCGCGCAAGAAGTACAAACAGTACGCCCGCCCGTTTCTTTTTAACGAACGCTTATTGAAGCTTCCACAAAAGAAGCTACACAGTGCGCGGTGCCTCACTCCGGTGGCTTTTGAGCATATGTCAAGCGAGCTGGCTGCACAACGGGCCCTTTGACAGCTGTCGGGACAGTGTTTGTTAAATGACAAAGAAGTCATCAAGAGTTCCCAATTGCACCAATCAAGCTCTAAAGAATCTCTTTGCATGCGTGGGCTCACAGCTCTCGCTGTGGGAAGTCTGGGAGCCCCGGGTTTTGCCTGGGTTTGCGTGCTGCTTTTGACGAACTGTGCGAGTTTTCCGCCGGAAAGTGAGATGTGCATCTCTCTTTGACTGCACTTTGCGCTTTGACGCAAGTATTAGCAATATATATATATATATATATATATATATATATATATATATATATATATATATATATATATATATATATATATATATATATATATATATATACATATATATATAGCAGAAGTATCTTGGCGTCACCTTGACTTCCGAATTGAGATGGGATGCGCACATTAACAATGTTACAGCATCGGCTTTGCGTAAACTGTTTTTTCTACGAAGGCGTTTACCCTTCGCGCCGACAGATACTAGGCTCCTAACTTACACCACATTCGTGCGACCAATCTTGGAGTACGCTAACACTGTGTGGTTCCCGCAAGGTGTTACTAATATAGCAAAAGTTGAACGGGTTCAAAGGAAAGCCATTAGGTTTATACATAATAAGTACAAACGCACCGACTCACCCACACACCTTTTAGAAACCTCCGGTCTACCCACTCTTGCAACAAGAGCAAAAATCGCGCGTCTCAAATTTTTACACCACATTCTGCATAACCACAGCCGGATCGATGCATCCAGGTACATAT
Organism: Rhipicephalus microplus; assembly: GCF_043290135.1. Taxonomy (NCBI): domain Eukaryota; kingdom Metazoa; phylum Arthropoda; class Arachnida; order Ixodida; family Ixodidae; genus Rhipicephalus; species Rhipicephalus microplus. The sequence goes on from NC_134701.1 coordinate 125,713,181, forward strand.
CTTTGGCAGAATCACGAACACTACGACATAAACATGCATACACTATCAAAGAATACTCTTCCAACAACGACTGTTTCAAGCAATCCTTTTTTTCCCCCTGTCAATCAGCGAATGGAATAGGTTAGATCCCTCCATTACTAACGTAACATCACTGGCAGAATTCACTTCAAAAATTGAGAGTATACTTTGAGACAACGGCTTTCTTCAACCATGACCTCCAATATTGTTTTCCAGTAGTATTTATTTGGATGTATAAGTTTACACAATGCCTTCTCTGTATAAAACTGTATTGATTTTTTTTTATGCAGCAAAGATTTAGTTTGCTGCTTCCGAAGTGTGAATATTTGGAGTGCATCAATACCTATGTCTAATGTTTCTATGTAACTAGGATTATTATTACTAATTTTAAAATAACTACAGTTCTGTATGCCGCCTGTAAGAAAGTACTTAGCATTCATTGTATTTTGATACTCATGCCCTCCTGCTTTGGTCTCGTAAGAGACTGGCAGTATTGTAAATAAATAAATAAATAAATAAATAAATAAATATATATATATATATATATATATATATATATATATATATATATATATATATATATATATATATATTGAAGTGCGTTCAGTGAGTCGGTCGCCTTTGGCAGCTTTTCTGCAGGGGTTGACCTACAAGGCCGTTGTCAGTTCACTTTTTTTTTTTTTTTTCGTGTAGCAAGCAGGAGAAGTTCGTGCTATACACTCGCACGCAGAGCTAAAACAATGTTTGAAGCGTAACAGTAGTATACAGCAGCGTAAACAGCATTTCACAGTCGTACGAAGTAATGGAAGAACCCTCTGCTTGGCCTCTCTAAAAGAAGTGTTGAATGCTCAGCAATAAAGTGTTATGGTCGGTCCACGCCCTTTTTTTTTACCCTTTCTGCGCTTCTGAAGTGCCCGGTGATCACGTTGGGATCTAGTAGCGCGACAATGAGGAACAAGAGCTGTCAATTTCGCTTTGCACCAAAATAACTCAGCTGTGTACCTCCAGAATGCGCAAATGGCGCAGGAAACGTTGGTCATATTGTACGCACTCCTAGTACGAACTTCCGCTGAACAAAAAGCTCAAAGTGCCAGCAAGTGATGAAAACAGAGTTGATAAAGGAAGAATACTTGCATATTGGAACTGCTAATCAACGAATAACTTAGAACGTCTCAAAACTGTATGTCTCATTACTTGACGCGCCGCTGGGCGAACAAACTGTGGCCAGTTTTAGAAGGGGCGAACTATTGTGCACGGGCGCACAGCCCTGCTGATTGCATACAGTAGAAACACCGCTGAACACCAGAAAACAGTAATGTCAATATAACCGACATCACGCATTTATTAGGCAATATTAACAGGTACTGGCATTATATGCGCCCATGAGCGCCTTTCTAAACACTTTCCTGTGAAACTGTTTACCGAAAATTGCGCGTGGCACTACCACTGGCAATGTTTTCCTTCAATGACACATTTTTTCGAACTTTGTCTCCTGAAATTGGGCTTTGTATTTTAGGAAAACCCAAGATCTGCTTCAGGAATTTCAGTTGACTTCCGGTGGAAGGCTTCGAATTGTCAAATGGCGTCTATCGGGCCCGTACTCATCGTATGCATGCACGTACGGAGAGTTATAGACGTTGCCCCGAAATATTCTCACGAGTTCACTGCTCCCGTCTGTGTTTACAGTCCCTGGCAGTCTGCAAAAGAAGAAGAGGGCCTACAGCATGAGCGGGGAACGAAGGACAATGGCCTCCGTGCCCCACGATGATGATGCCGTGCCACCTTTCGGTGCACATGCGTATATAATAGCATGGTACCGCCACTATAGCTCACCAGCCAGCGCCGAACAGGTTGGTTTATATAGGCATGCACGGCCGGGAAGACGTGTATATACACCCGTTCCTTCTGGTCGCTTGATAGTTTTCGCTTATATCTGTGGGATTTATTATACATGCTGATTCTTTGAACGAAACCTTTATAGAAAGGGACAGGGACACCAAGCTTTCTAAGAGGTCTGGCATTTCGGCTGGGTTGCTCTTTTGGCATATAACTCTGTGAAACTCGATAATATTTATCGTGCGTACCGGTCGATTGTAGGTGCAATTCACCCTCAGAGAACCGCAAGCACAAAAGCTCATTCTCTTAGGCATTCATCTAAGACGCCTTGAAGGCAAAAGTCCCCCGGCTGAATTCAAGCCATGGTATGTCCAATATAAGCCCTTGATGGCAGGCGCGCATGCTCAATTTGTACACAACAAGCAAGTATCCTCAAATGGCTCATGAAGGCATATGTGACCGATGGACTAAGTGCTATAACATACGAAGTGTCCACAACAGCCCCTCCTCCTGGCGGGTCAAGGCCACTTGGTAGGTTTGAACCTCACGGCGTATTTAAATATCGTACGGGGCAGCGGAAGAAATAACCCCGAACATCACTCGGGAAAGGTGATTTCAGAGTGGGTGACGGAGTAAACTTGTATAATAGCAGGAATAGTGTTCCGCGGAATCCACGGCATCCGTTGCTGACCTGGCATCAAGTGCATTTATGTGGTCTATTTCGTCAGCGAAATGGTGGGTGCCGAACATCTTGGGCACCTCCATTATAGACGAGTTGAAGTCGGCGTCTACATTTGTCAGCGAGCGATGTCGACGACGAGGAAGTTGTCCTCACAAAGTTTTTGGCGCCTTATAGTTCTGAACAGTCAATATTGAACGATGATACTGCAGGCTCTGAGACGGCGCAAATGATTGGGAAATAAATGTTTGTGCCTTTATAATCACGTAGGGTTGTAACCGCTGGCCCGTCCAAGAAGATCGAATCGGTATCGGTCGTGCACGAGTGGGCCCGTCGGGAGCACGGCACCTCATTCCTTCGTGTGTTGCCCTGAGGTAAATTGTGAAGGTGCACTTTTGGGGGAAGTTCGCTCATTTTCGCATTAAAAAAAAATGCGCCTTGTGTACGCGTCTTCGTCTCCATCTGGTCTGTTGTTTCCACTAAGCTGCAGTGTTTTACTGCGAATCGGAAGGCAGCGTATGGACGAGACACTGGATTTCACGCCGGTGATGCCGGCGTGAAAGACTCTCTGCAGAGGATAGCGAGATAGACACTGGATTGCGCGTATGCTTCTAAGTCACCAGAAGGTCACGGACACCAAGGCAAAAGCAGGACAGAAGGCCACAAGAAGTGGCTACCAGCTCCGGCCCTACGCACGTAAAACCGAAAACGGAAGGACGTGTTCGGAGAAATTAACATTCCTTTTCTGTCAATAGCGCACAACAGCCCTTGACACAACAATGTCTACGGACGAACCGCTTTCTAGAATTACAGTAAGAGTCAAGTTAGCCTACAGTGCACACAAATATCAGTTCCACGCGTAGGTTTTTTATTGTACGTCAGTACGCACAAAATCTTCTCTGCTGATATATATATATATATATATATATATATATATATATATATATATATATATATATATATAAAATGATTGATTGATATGTGGGGTTTAACGTCCCAAAACCACTATATGATTATGAGAGACGCCGTAGTGGAGGGCTCCGGAAATTTAGACCACCTGGGGTTCTTTAACGTGCACCCAAATCTGAGCACACGGGCCTACAACATTTCCGCCTCCATCGGAAATGCAGCCGCCGCAGCCGGGATTCGAACCCGCGCCCTGCGGGTCAGCAGCCGAGTACCTTAGCCACTAGACCACCGCGGCGGGGCATATATATATATATATATATATATATATATATATATATATATATATATATATATATATATATATATATATATGTGTGTGTGTGTGTGTGTGTGTGGTGTGTGTGTGTGTGTGTGTGTGTGTGTGTGTGTGTGTGTGTGTGTGTGTGTGTGTGTGTGTGTGTGTGTGTGTGTGTGTGTGTTTGTGTGTGATTGAATGCCAACGTTCAAAATACTCAGACACGTAACGTCAATTGCGTGCGAATGCTGTTTGTTTTTCTATTTTATGGACATACGTGATAACTAATTGTAAACATCGTATTCTAAATTAATGACCTGCAAAAACGTCGCGATTAGCTTCTAATCAGTGGCACGGAAGTTCCTCATAGCGTTTGGCAAGTACAATGCGAGTTATAGTTGTTGATGGAGTGCAGTCGGCTTAAAAGGATGGTGATCACAAATGGACTTATCTGCGGTATTTAAGAAACGCCAGCCTTACGACCTGTTAAAGAGCTGAAGTTTATTGTTCGAATGATAGCAGATGTTAAGGGATTGGTGTTAACGTGCAGCATACGTTCATTGCGGACAGCATCTTATAGTTATGCGGGGTAGGGCTTACGTCGTTCACGTGCCTCAGCTCAGATGGTGAAGCCACCTATCGGATGGTAATCAAGAAAAAGAACAGTTGAAAGGAAAAGAAAACGAGAATGTTTGCCTGTGCCACCACGCGAAGCATTTTTACGAGTTTATATGAGTAACAATAAAAGTAAATAAACATGAACCACGCACCAAACGCGAAAACATTTATGTTGCTGATTTGTTTAGATTTATCTTTTAGTTAGGCTTAGAGACGTACGAAAAAATACGTCAGCTTTCCCCAAAAATACGTTAGCATCCCAAAAATTACGTCAGCTTTCCGTAATACTCGGTCATCAAAGCGAACAGAAGGCAAGCGAAGCCGCTTTAAACAGTCGTTTGCTGTGAGCAAAGTGACTTTTTCAACAAATACGTTAATTTACTTCGAAGCGGGCGTCTGCGAGCGCCGTCATGTTCTATGTACACTACGTGCACTTACGCTAACACGGTAACGTTAAATCTGAAAAATTGCGCGCGTACGGTAATCGGTACGGGTAACGTACGTATCTGAGCATGCGCACTTCGGTCCCGCTATCACGGTACGCCCGGTATCCCAGTAAACCCAGTATATTATAACTGCCTATTAAAAAAATAAAGAAAAATGACGAAGAGTCATTCTAAGCAAGGGGAACCCACCGAAAACAGTGGCATATATATATGTTACATGAACTCAGTTTTTCTTCATCAGCGGTGCCATCTGGACCTGTCGCGCAAATCATTTCTCAGTTATGTCAGTCTTCAGCCCACTTGGCAAGGATATGAGCAACCGCTTGCGTGCGCACAGCTGGTTTAATGCATGTTAGTATGCACTGCGGTAGCGTTGATATAATTTGTCATATATTGAAAACCGCAATGCCAGCAGCCCAAGACTGCGGTACTTTGACGCATTTGTCAAATCGACTGCACAGAATGCGAAAACTGAAAACGTGCCTTAAATAGCCGTGGCATTGTTCGGAATGCACAGATTTTCACTTGTGATGAAGAAGCACAACGGCCGGCATTCTGCGAAATACTTCTTCTTACTTGTTTTTTTTTAAATATTTTATAGCCTGTCTAGTGCATGAATGCAGCTGGGCTGGCCAAAACACGCACATGTGCACCTAAACAAAATTACAGTACTATTTCTTCACGTTCGACAAAGAACACGTCAAAAAATTTCGTCATTTACGCTCGTATTCACACGAATTCGGAATTCAGACAGTTAGCGAACGCTTGTGGTGACGTGCTAGCAGCCTTTTAGTTTTATGGCTTTCTTCTGAATTCCGTTCGCGCTACACTTTACCTGTGGCTTCGTCTAACAGCGCTTGCAAGAGACAGCCGTTCGAACACTCTGCAGTCTACGTCAAGTCACCAGGTCACGTACGCCGAAGTCCCGTGTTCTACGACCTCTCGGGGGTTCCAGAGAATTCTCCTGACGTCTAAGGAGCGCATTTATGTATATGCGCTTGGTTCTGAGGGCTCAGCCGCGTGATTTTGTTCCCAACGTAAAACTTCAGCGGCATGGCCGTACCAGTTCAATACTCCATCAGCTGAGGCTCCTCCAGCCGCTCTCGCCTCACGTTGGCTGCTCGCGCAGCTGGTAGACAGCAAAAAAAAAAAAAAAAGAACAAGCGTGCCGCTCCTGGAAGCGGCCTCGCCTACCGGTTCTCTCTGCAGACTCGAGAAAAACGAAAGCACCACTATTGAAACGCAAGTGCCGCCGCATCGCGTGACGGAGGAGACGGGGTAAACGCACTTCGTCCTATCGTAGCACCGGCTAATCGGTCAATTATATCGTCACAACGCCTGCAGTTGTCCTGGTGTTGTTTATTCTTTTATTTCTCTATATGATCAAGTATGTTCCGAGAGCAAGAGTGCATCCCTCCTTAGCTCTTTTCTTCTTTATTCTGCAAAAGCCGTCGGCTCATGGGCTGCTCCAGGAACCGTTTTTCTAGATACTCACATATCTCTTCGTTGGATAGGCGCGTATATCTGACACAAAAAATACGATAGTGTAGAACCAAGCAATACTAAACAAAATGACGGCCCAATCTAGCACACCCTTCATGAAGAACCCGTTTCGACCTAACATGAGAAAAAAAAAGACACGAAAGTAAAATCAAGAAAAGAAAAAAGTCTGCTGCATGAGCTGTTTCGCATTTCTGCTTCATGCAAATTAAACTGCTAATAGGCAAAACTTCAGGGACGAGAAACAAGGAAATAAGACGCACAAGCGCCAAACTTTCAACTGAGTGTTTCATTGAAGAAACATGTGAAATATGTAGGTAATATGTGTTGTGAAGCTGCGTGCCTGCGCAGCTTAACAACCGAAAAAACTACGACACCCCAAAGTGATGCGTTTGAGCTCAACAACAATTACGAAGAAAAAAAATTAAAAAATTGCAGCATGTCCACTGAGTGAATGATGGTTAGTGGAGCGAAGCATCCGTCCGTCCATTCGTTCTTGCTTCCGTCCTCCCATGCGTCCGTCTGTGTGACCTTCCGTGCATCCATCCACCCGTCCATGCGTGCGTCTGTTCGTGCGTCCGCACGTCCATCCGTGCGTCCGTCCTTGCGTTCGTCTATGCATTCGCCCCTGCGTCTGTCCATGCGTCCATTCGTCCGTGCAGCCATCCATGCATCCGTTCATGCACCTGTCTGTGTGTCTGTTCGTCAATTTAGTCAACACTCCAAGTACCACACAAGCGCCAAACTTTCAACTGAGTGTTTCATTGAAGAAACATGTGAAATATGTAGGTAATATGTGTTCATGCACTCTCCATTATTCACCCCATGGATATTGTCACGCAGTAAAGGACGACAGAGTTGTCTATAAGGAAAACAAGTTTATTGGAGCGAACCTGTGCTCCCCTAACAACTGAAACATCTCGCATCTTTTCATGATATGTTCCGCATATAGAAGCACCACCATCCAGCGGACATTCCAAGGACTAAACGAGAGGTGGCACACGCACACTTTCTTACGGCTTGCGCTTCGTGTCGGCTTCCCACCTTTAACCACCTCGATTTCATGGTATATACTAGTTCACTGTATTCATGGCACTGCGGCTTAACGCTCGCTAAACCTTTCTAAAACCAAGGAGATTACGCCCAGCGAGTATAACGTAGCAACCCTTTCTCGTGAGATTGTAGTCATTCTACATGCCAATGGCTGTTGATGGGGAATGAGAGACAGGAGAGTTCAGCTTTTAGTTAACGTGCACGCTGCGAATTTTTTATTGTTCAACAACGCACAGGAAAAATCTCCCACCGGCACCACCTTGCAGGTCAAAGCCTAATACATGTTACGTACTACGACGAGGGACGAACGGGTGCCGCTTTCAGAAGCTTCGCCCATAAGAAGAACGGTTTTGCCAAGGTTTAACAGCTCCACTGCAAATTTCCCGCATGGTTAGGAATTTTTGCATTTACCCAGAAGCTTTTGTTTCCAAGAGGTGCTATGCACGCACCTCGGCGCTACCGAGGGTACTTAATATGTTTTCCTTTAACGGCCCTTCCAGCGCATCGGAGGGCTTCCGCCATACTAAAATGCTGCAAACAAAGTATGTGAATAAAGGCATGACAGCTTTTCTAAATCAAATACATTGTGTGCAACACAATTCAGCGCGCAGCGGATAATGAATATGAATAAATCTGAAACTGTCACTTAACCACTAGGGTCCCATATGTGGTGACATTCGGTGACAATTAACGCGGCGGTCCCACTCCAGGCGGCAACCGTTCCTCAGTTTACGCATTGTTTGCGGTTGCTTTTTTTCGGGACGGCGCAGCGCTCTCCCATAGTTGAGTACGAAGTACTCGAAATCATTAAACATTTTTTTTCTAAACACACGTGTACTGTGCTCACTGCGCTGAAGAAACAAATGTGAAATGACGCCTAGTGTTAATGTCTGGTTGGAAGCGTTACCATAGCAATGAAAATAGTGTGAGCAACAAAAAGAATTTTCGCTGTACAAGCCTCCGTTGTACTGCCAGTATGGCGAAACTATTCAACATAACAAAGCGGAACTACTGAGCCTTTAGACGAAGTGCTGTTGAAGGTTTCTATGAAGAGACATTGGACGTAAACCAATTAGTAATTTAATTACGCTCCAAGAAAATGGGCAAAATGTTGAAAGTATTTGTGGGAATATCTTTTTTTTTTCAAAGCAGAATAATAATATTCAGTGGCTATCTTGACCACAATACACTTACTTTCTATGCGAAGTTTCTTTGTGCTCTGACAAAAAATTGATGAATTAGTATTGTGTCAACGCAGCAGTCTATGGCTGTGCTTCGTCATGCATTACCGATGAAGCAACATAACTATTTAAGCTGATACTTTGAACTTCTACTAATGAAGCATCACGCCCCTTTCCATAGTTCTATGACGAGTAAATTATTTTAATATTATCAGGGAACCTACACGACAGCAGTGAGCTTAGGTATTTTTTCTGTTGCCCACTTTCGTAGAAACACTCTTTTTTTCTGTTAGACGCTGATTACCAACGAGTATTGTACATCGGTAGGTGCATATTGTGTCTTGTATGTACTTCTACACAGACAGATGCATGGACGGACGCAGGGGCGGACGCACGGATGGACATGCGGACGGATGGGTGGATGGACGCATGGGCGGACGGAAGCAAGAACGAATGGACGGACGGATACTTCGCCCCACTCTCCATTATTCACCCCATGGATATTGTCACGCAGTAAAGGACGACAGAGTTGTCTATAAGGAAAACAAGTTTATTGGAGCGAACCTGTGCTCCCCTAACAACTGAAACAATACACAGGCGGCGAAGCAGCGGCCGGCAAAACGCCGGGCACGCTAGTGAGCGTCGGCGATCGAAAGTCGCGGCATCCGCTGTGCGGGAATTTATATCCCTCGGCGCGAGGGTTTCTCGAATAGTCGAATTGTATCGAGAACGCCGTGATAGCGTTTGTTCGAAACGCTGTTCGTTCGGAACGCTCGAAGCGCTGTTCGATAGCGTTTGTTCGAAACGCTGTGATACCGTTTGTTCGAAACGCTGTGAAAACAGTGATAGCACAGGCCGGCGCAGCCAGGCCGGAAAAACAAAACAGAAATAAACAAACCCATTGCATGGTTCGCTGCATTACCCCCCCCCCCCCTCTAAGAGTGCATCGACCCGATGCTAACATAAGGGACAGTCCAAACAAATTAAAATAAAAGTTCGTCATCGTCCGTAGAAAGGTTTTAAACGAACCACATGGACGACTTCGGGCCGCGTGCGTCGTCGCGATGTACGGGAGTCCCCATCGGGGATCACTTCGTACGTTAGTTCGCCAACACGTCGTAGAATCCGGTAGGGTCCGAAATAGCGTCGTAAAGTTTCTCACTGAGTCCATGTCGTCGATAGGGAGTCCAAACCCACACACGATCTCCAGGATGGTACTCGGCGTCTCGGCGTCGGAGATTGTAGCGTCCGGCATCCACCAGTTGCTGGTCCGTTATACGAACTTGAGCGAGCTGGCGGGCCTCCTCCGCACGTTGGAGGTATCCTTGGACGTCGGCGTTGAGGTCGCCGTCTTCTACGTGCGGAAGCATGGCGTCGAGCATCATAGTCGGCCGTCTTCCGTAGACGAGCTCGAACGGTGTCATCTGCGTGGTTTCTTGGATAGCCGTGTTGTACGCAAACGTGACGTACGGGAGGACTTCGTCCCACGTCTTATGTTCAACGCCGACGTACATATATAGGCAGCATATCCGCGATTGTCTTATTCAGCCGTTCCGTTAGTCCGTTCGTTTGGGGGTGGTACGCCGTCGTTCTTCGGTGATCTGTGTTGCTGTAGCGTAAGATTCCTTGCATGAGCTCCGCAGTGAAGGTCATTCCACGGTCCGTGATTAGGACCTCAGGGGCTCCATGTCGCAGCACAATTTGGTTAATAAAGAACTTTGCAACTTCTTGTGCAGTTCCCCTAGGAAGAGCGGTGGTCTCTGCGTAGCGCGTCATGCAGTCTGTCGCTACGACAATCTATTTGTACGCGGATCGGGATGTAGGGAACGGGCCCAGAAGGTCCATTCCGATCTGTTGGAAGGGCCTCGTTGGGACGGCGATCGGCTGCAGGAGTCCGGCGGGTCTCGTCGGTGGTGTTTTTCGTCGCTGGCAGTCACGGCAGCTCCGGACGTAGTGGGTGACATCGGATGTAAGGCGGGGCCAGAAGTATTTCGCCTTGATTTTTGTAATCGTGCGAGCTGTTCCGAGATGTTCGGAAGACGGGTCGTCGTGACACGCTTCCAAAATTTCGTCACGACGGTCTGCGGGGATGACAAGTAGATAATTCGTTCTCGTTCCGGGGTTGAAATTCTTCTTCACTAGGATGGAGTTTTTGAGGCAGAATGCTGTTAAGTTGCGCTTGAACGCCCTAGGCACGGCGACGTTGCGTCCTTCGAGGTAGTCAATCATGGCGTGGAGGTCAGGGTCGGCACGCTGCTGGGCGGCTAGGTCGCTCTCTGTCACGACTCCGAAGAACGCGCTGTCTTCATCGGAGTCCTGTGGTGGTGGGTCGACGGGGCGCGGGACAGGCAGTCGGCGTCGGAGTGTTTCCTGCCGGATTTGTAAAATATTGTAACGTCGAACTCTTGCAGGCGCAAGCTCCACCGCCCAAGACGGCCAGAGGGGTCCTTCAAATTGGCGAGCCATTACAACATATGCTGCCAATCCTTAAGCTGCCAAACGCGTTATTCGAACGCGTTATTCGAACGCGTTATTCGAAGGTCGTAGGTTTGATTCCTGCTCACAGCTGGTAATTTTTTCATCCACTTTTCTTTCTTTTTATTTACACTCCATTGATTCTAATAACTTCCCCTGTACACTCCTTGGCATTACTGTCTGTTATATCTCATATAAATAAATAAATATATATATATATATATATATATATATATATACGATAGTCAAGTTGTTACGACGCTCGCCTGGGAACCGCGGCAATACTCTGGTACGGATCACGTATCGCTAAGAATCGATATTTTGTTTAATTTATGCGTCCTCCTTCTCGGCTCCACGTTTCCTCACCCTCCTTATGTGTTACAAAGTAACACATAAGGAGTGTTACTTTGTAACATTAACAGACAAGTCAGCATCAAACCGGACGTAGGTAATACCGACTACGCTAAGCAGTTGTGTACGCCAAAAATATGCTAACACTGCGTTTATGGGAGGTAGAAATACTCCGTGGATATGCTGCCACGGCGAAGCTCCTTATGGCGTGGCTTGAGCGTCCCTCGTTGTGGTGCGTAGCCACCAGTGGCACATACCCGAAAGAGCGGTTCTTAGAATGCCCGCTGGGTGGCGGTACTTTTAAATAATGAATACATGATGAAAAAAATGTAATATGGTGGTACTTGAAGTGTTCACTAGATAAACGGACGGAAAGGCATACAGGTGGACGGACTGATGGGCGGACAAACAGACAGACATAGGGGCGGACGCACGGACGAACGGACGAATGGACAGACAGGGGGACGGCCGCACGAATAGACGTACGTACGGACGGACGAACGGACTCATCTATGCTCACAGGGATGAACGGACTGACGAACGCTTCGCCCCACCAATCATCAATCATTCTGTGGATATGCTGTGATATTTTTATGATCATTGGGTCTGGGTGGCATTGAAACAATGTAGAGTGGGTATGTGCCAATCAGCTCCAAGCGTGGCACAGCCATGCATTGTACAGCAAAGCAAGGTGAAGAGAAAAGGGAGCGAGGATGGAAGTGGCATGAGAGTGAGGAGGCAAAGAAGGAGAGAATGGCAGAGCCTTGTATAGTACGGCATGCTAAGGGAGTGCAGAAGGGTATTGAGGGTGAGGAAACGTGGAGCCGAGAAGGAGGACGCATAAATTAAACAAAATATCGATTCTTACGAATACGTGATCCGTACCAGAGTATTGCCGCGGTTCCCAGGCGAGCGTCGTAACAACTTGACTATCGAGGCATTAATTGATGTGAGGCGCGAATTCGCAGGAAAGTGCCTTGAACTTCCCCCTTCCCCACCCGTCAACTCTTCCAGAGAAGTTATTGATAAATATGTTTCATGTTGCCATCTCAGACGAGCACAGACAGTGTAAGATAATGGTGTTAAAGAGCATTGACACCATAGTCGTAAAAGCTAATTATAGGCCCACTCGCACTCACTCAGACTGAGATCGAGCCGTTAGTGTGGGTCCGGTTGGCTGAGTCTGAGTGAGACCGAGTGAATAATATTTCGGTGGGCGACAACGGGTCTAGTTTTAAAAAATTGGCCCCTTATCTGCGATTCATTCGTTCGGGGTTTCATTGTTGGGATTCTGCCACAGAGGTGCCTTTCGTGCCACTCTCAGTAGTATTGGAAATTAAAAAATGTTGCCTTGTTAATTCACCAGAAATCATGCGACCTTGTACACTACATTTCCATCAGAGTTAGTATTCTGCCCCGAAGTTATCTCCTCTCTCATCTCATTTTTAAGTCTTACTTTGATTTGTATTTATAATATAGTACTATTGCAAAAATCCTGGTCACTATTAGAACACACACTGTTGTTTTACCACCTCGTTGCTTGGTCAATTCGTCCACGTGAATAAGCGCCGGTTAAAATACGCATCGGAACTTTTCTCATTCTGCGAAACTTGCATATGAGGCCCGTGCCTGTCTATTTTTCGTTGTTGTTGCGGTAGTTATTTTTATTATACTTCATTTATCAATACTGCAGGCCTTTTACAGGCCCATACAGGGAGTGGTATAAAAAGCACACATGGGCATGGCAACAGCAGAAACGAACGAACGAAAAACATGGATAACAAAGAATAACAATACGTAGCTTGGCAATTCACCATTGTAGCAAGCAACATAATAAACACTTCAATACAGAGTAAAAAAAAAGAATGCTTACGCCAATTTCAACGTCAGTCATACAACGTAAATAGCTTTACAAAAACAAATTCAATCAATATTACCCTACAGAAGATTTCAATTGTAAAAATGGCATCAGACATCAAGAAGGTGTTGTGTAGAAGTAATTTTCCTTGTTATTTATGTGTTAATCACAATCACGTCCATATTTTTTTGTCTGATGAATTCAATTCTATAAAAATCGGTGTTTTATCATACCGCATGCATCCTCTTTCGTTTTTTCAACGCGTTACTGTTATTCATGCGTATATGCGCGGTTTTGGTGCTTTGTGGGACTTTCTTTGGGTTACGCGGATTCTTTAAGCAACTATTATACTGCATGGTTGTCTGAAATAAATATGAAATGAAATGAAGAAAAAAAAAACAAGAGTGGGGGGGGGGGGGGGAGAACAGAACATGCGCACTGGTTTGCAACCCTTCACAGGTGAGATTGATGTTATGCATAAAAAGAAAAAAAAAAGACTTGGGACGAACACAAAGCGAGTTCTTTGATGCGGAAGTACGTAACAATTAGACATATTAAACACACCAAAGGAGAATTGACGAAAAGAACATACACGAAGACAGGATAAACGTAGGGGCTTGCATTGTCTGTGAGCGTTGCTTTGCGTTGGTTAAAATGGAAATACATGTCGTATCAGCCTATAGATTGAGGCCACGTGTTCGGTAGACAGTCTAATATGTCCAAATTGCACTTGTCTAAGGACATGAGCATCATGGCTGCTTCCAACGAAACGGAGTACGGAGTCGGGAAATAAGCAAGAACTCCGCTTTCAAGATCCGACCGAGAACAGCAAACGTCAAACAATGGACATGAACCTTTAACCTTACAAGACAGCCTGCCAAGCATTCCCCGTAAGCCAGCCTCGGCCCGTCCAATATGTCTGACTATGGGAACACACAAGTTCAGATATGAAAAAATAGCTCTGCCGCAAATAGGTACTGACGCTAACAGACTACTCAACGCTGTCTCCTTGTTTTTGCTTCTTACAGTAATAGAAGAAAAGCCTGCGTAAGTACTAGCAAGGCAATCAGTTCTCTAAAGTATGGTACACCGCATGTAACTGGTTGTAATTTCGTCTCTAGTCAAAACCTAAAAACTTTCTCACTATTGTAACCCTTTGGGAATTAAGTTGTGTCTTTCAGTTTGTGATGTCGACTGTATATATCTTCTGTGTTGCTGCATGAGTTAATGAAGGACCGTAAATGGCTGCCTGACGCTTCTTGGCGTCGCTAAAAACTGGCATTGAGAACTGCTACAATAATACTACCTTAACAATGTTCCAATTCATTATTACTCTGTACAAGGCTAAATGTATATATCTCATCGTGTCATTTTTAGCAATATCGGAGGCAGAGGCATCTACATTACCTGCGAAGAAAAAATTCTTTTATGTCCCGTTCACAGCACAACTTAGACCGGCTGTTCCCAATTACTTGGCTTGGCACGCTTTCGTGCATCTGTTCAAAATATCGCTGAAGAATACAATTACCTGTGTGATCTCAATACCTTTAGTATTTATCTGGCATTCCAAAGGAACGTTATTTTTAAGCTCGTCCTTTCTTTGAATCAATGAACTCCCTGGACGCCATTTTCAGCCCTGACATTTAAAACGATCTTTTATTGTTTCTCCTATACTTTCTGTAAACACTCAAGCACCTGTCCTTTTGCTGCACATCTTTAGCGCTTGTAAAGCACACACTTCAACGATTCAGGAAGCCGAAAGCTCTTGCAGTGAAACTACAATGAATCAACTTTTTTTGTTAGTATAACTGACTAATACGAAGGCATCGAATGGCTTCTTGGGCGAGAACTATACGGCTTCTGCCCGAGCAAAAGGACGCGTAGATTGGCATAGACTGCGGTGAAAGATTAAAAGAGCCCACTTTCAGGATGATTAGCGGGGGAAATGGCAACACAAGCCTTGAGCATCACTCTCGCTCTCGGAAGACTACGTTATTCGCGCGCTTACCGCCCCCAAGCTCTCGCTGCCGTTCCAACCTCGCCTTGGTGGTCGCTGAATATGAAGTTCTCAGCAAAAAAAAAAAAAAGTGTTTTTCTATCCTAATTCTTCCGCCACCTTGCGGGTTTCCGCAGAACTCATTTACAGTAAATCGAACAAGTTCAACAGGAAAAACATGGTAAAAACCGAGTTTCGAACATACACTCTAAAAAAAAAGGGAGCGAGAAAGGAGAAACGGCCTTCGTTCCTCCTCGAGGCTGGCGAGTTTCTCCTTCTCGCAAACTTCACGCGTCGCGCCCTCTTGCGGCAAATAGAGATGGAGTAACTTTCCTACCCCAGACGTCACTGTTTCTCCAGTTTCTCGTTCGCGTGCGTAAGCTGGGTTATGCATCGTGCATCGTGCAAGCTGCGCATAGTGATTTATTGATTTTATAAGCTGTGTGCAACTCCCTATCATCTGCGGTTTCAAAAGGCGATCCTCTGCTGAGACACTGCTGTTGAGTGCCGTCATTTTTACGATTCAGCGAGCAACGCCTCTTCACGATCTGTGTGCGATGTTGACGCCGATCAAGACAGGTGATCGCAAAACAGGCAAGTTCATTTTCTGGTTGATAATCGGTACGCCCTTGCCTACTCTTGTCAGCAATATTCTGTTATTTTTTTTTTAAGAGTGCATGTGGACAGCATTATATAACTTAAACGATCTAAGCTGCAAGCTACATTTGCCGGTTATGTTGTTTCTATACGTGGCTGCACGGTCAGATTTGATCGCATTCACGTCTGATAATACACCGCTGTCTTTGCGTACGTTATTCAAAATACCGGTGTTGCACGGTCACTATGATCACGATCGAATTTAACCGTAGCAATTGGCTTTCATACGCTAGCTGCGGAAGTGAGCCTATCACTGCTGAGAAATTGGATCCTGATCGGACTCATTAAGCAAAGTGACCGATAGTTTCGTTCAATCAATCTTGCCGAGTCACACAGACGTGTCTTACTGTGACAACTGTAGCAGGGGCGTTTTTTTTTTTTTTTCGGATGCAACAGGGGGGGGGGGGGGGGTGCTCTAAGCGTACTTTACGCACGTGCGTGAGTTTTTATTGTTGTTCTTATCATCACAGTGGCAACTTGGTTCATAAAGCGGAAGACTGCGAAGGCTACAGTGGTCTTTTTACAAGATGTCTTGCACACAATTAAGTTTTCGTGTGCATTGCATAACTTTCATTCTAATGCAGTTTTAAGTATGCAAACTGTGCCATGCAAAAATATGCCACTTTGTAGTATTGTTTTGTTGCAACATGCACGTGTATAAAAAAGGTTCTACAGCTGCTTATAGTCCAAAGTTTCTCATGTTAAAATTAACAACCGAGAACTGACCTCCACTTTTTAGTTTTTAATTCTAACATTAGAAACTTTGCACTAAATGTGGTTGGAGAACTTATTTTGCTTCTATCAATTTTATTCATCCAGACAGATCTCTGTCCAATATGCTCACCTTCAAAGACACCATGCTGCACCATCCTTCGTTTGAAAATAGATATCATTTTGTCTATTTTCATTTTGTTGGATTCTTTTGCAATTGAATATGGCCTTTTGTAATGCTTTTCTTTTGTTTCTTCCAGGAAATGTCTTGGTTACAAGAGCACACCCACGTTTTGGAATGTGTACCATGAATGTTAAAGAAATACAGCAAATCAAATAGCACTTGCAGTGTTGTTTTTTGTTGTTGTTGTTATGCATCACACGTTAAAAGGATACATCACAGCCATCCATAAATGTCTTCTCAAAATTGATCCAAAGTGAAGCTGTCAATATGGCCACTCTCTGATGTGATGCATCTTTGCTCCAATAACTCACTAAATATATTTGTATAAATGAAGCAATATAATTCTTAGGGCTCGTTTCTCTTTATTTGACAAAATCTTAATGAAAACCAGCTGATAATAGAACCTAGAAAGCTATACGAGTTATTAATTGTACTGCTTTTGGGTGTGTTTTAATAAATTAGATATAGAAAGGAAAATAAAAAAAGTGGTTGAAAAGACAATTCGCTGCTGAGAGGACAAGTTGTCTTTTCATACACTATATCTTCCAAAGGTTTTCATTAAGGTTGTGTCAGATATTCATAACATGCACATGTCAAAAGAACAGCCATAATCATGCGCAGGGGTCTCAATAAGGGTGAGCTATGTTTCACTGCAGTGCAATCAAGGTTGTCGATCATCCCGGGTTTTTCTGGACTGTCTTCACTTTTTATGTATTGTCCAGAGCTCTCGTCCACCGGGCGCGTCATCCAACAGAGCACCACCCCTCGCAACCTGACGCGGCTGAGCGAGAGACGGTCTCCTCGTTTCGCGACAATGCGAGGGATAGAATGGTTACCTTTGGAGAAATCCTAATGCATGTATTACCACAAGGCCAGACTTAAATACCCACCACCAGACAAGTGCCTTAGTAAGCAGCAGTCCACTACCTGGCGTCTATTACAGACATGCACTTTCCCCTGTCCGTCACTGTACAGCCATATTTACCCCGCTGTTCACACGGCACAATGCAAAGCGTGTGGTGTGCCTAACGCTGAGCTCGACCATATTATATGGGCCTGCCCCACTGCTACTCACTCAGTTAAACACAGCACGAACTCTACATTCACAATCACCACGGCCGAGCAGTGGGAGGCTTTGCTGTTCAGCACGTGCCCGGAGGACCAGCTATAGAGCTGGGCTGTCCGGCTGGCTAAAGACGCTGCCAGGATCCAAGGTCTAGCCGCTGCTGAGAAAGGGAGTTATAGAGCGGTCGTCTCCCGGCCCCCCGTCACCTTTAACCCCAGCAGGGAGACTTCAATAAAGTTTCTTCTCTCTCTCTCTCTGCCTAATTTGAACAAGGTTATAGTTTGAATTAATGAGATTTTACTGCACTGCTGAATTAATCCATTAGAGACACTGTTGTAAGACTGACTGCCATAAGGAACACCAGCGTGCCCAAATCAAAATAAGTGTTAATAGGAAAATGCATGCTTTGTACACTGCTCATATGAGACACCTAATATAAGAGAATTACTACCCAACGCATGTATCGTATAAAGGGGTTCGACTGTAAATTTTTTTGTTTAGGGTAAAAGGCATGATCCATTGAACAGAAAACATTCAAATTGAAAAGATGTAAGTGTTCATTCAATCTACCATTTTGTTTTTAGAATGATCCCTGCAATTGTAAGTTGGGAAATTTCTTTGAATAACAAACGCTTTCCCATTATTTGTTTTTAATGTTTCATTTATTCTTTGTGAAAAACGTATTATGCATCTGTTGAGAGTACGAAGAAGATACCCCAAGGAACAAAGCAATAAAAGTAGGCATACAAAGGTTCTATTTATGATATTCACTCTCAAAAAGATGTACACAATATGGCACATAACAGGAAAGCTGAGCTAGTTAGTAAGTAATTACTCTAAAAGACAGAGAATGCGAACATGGACACAAGAAGAAAGTGTAGACATTTGTGCGGTGTCTACACATCTTTCGTGTGTCCTTGACTGGACCTTTTAGAATGAATATGGCAATTTTATCATGATGCATACGTCGCGTCTGAAGAGATTCCGATTATTTTCTAACAGAGTGCTGTATTTGATTTTGTTGTTAATACTCGCGCGGGATGTTGAACTGAACCCAGGTCCTGCTAAGACACCGGAGATGGAAGTGCTGAAATGTTTGCAGAGTGGGCAGGAAACTTTAATTTCAAAATTAAACGTCATTGAATCCAGGTTCGAAAAAAATGAGAACATACTGATGGAAGTAAAAGATAATCTTAGCCAAACTCAGAACCAGATAAGGGACATCAGCAAGATTGTAACGGGACAGGCAGCTATAGTACGGCAACTCATGCAACAGGTGAAAGATCTGCAAAAGAAAACAAATGACCTCGAAAACAGAAGTCGCCGGAAAAATCTTGTTTTCTATGGCGTTGATGATAATACCTCAGAATCCTGGGATGAATCCGAAGCTATAATAAAGAATATTTGCAAAACGAGCCTTGGAATGGAACTCGAATCTGTGGAAAGGGCACATCGCTTAGGACGCTATAATAAAAATAAGAAGAGGCCAATTATTGTTAAATTCTCATTGTACAAAGAGCGTCAGGCAGTGCTTCTCAGTGCCAAAAGATTCAAGAATTCCCAGTACAACGTTAGCGAAGATTACTCACATGAGACAAGAAGTATCAGGAATAAGCTGTGGGAATATGCTAAGACAAAAAGAGAGGATAAGAACAATAAAGTGAAGCTGAATTTTGACAAACTGATTATTAACGGCAGGGCCTTCAGGTGGGATGACGAAAAAGAAGAGGTCGTCCCAGTACGCAGGCAATGACAAACTAGAAAAAAGGAGAAATACCGATGTCAAGAACTTGTTGCCGTCATCATGAACTGCCGAAGCGGAGTTAACAAAGTTGCTGAGCTCTTGGGCTTAATTGAGAGTGTTAACGCAGATATAGTCCTTGGTACAGAATCTTGGCTAAAGCCCTCGATTGCTGATAGTGAGGTGTTTCTGCAAAATTACGTCGTCTATCGCAACGATAGGCTCACAGCAGCTGGTGGTATTTTTTTACTTGTTTGTTCTTGCTTACAGTCATTTGAAGTTGATTATAAGTGCGACACACTGGAGTCTGTATGGTGCAAGATAATACTGCCTGATAACTTCGCGTTTGTGGTCGGAGTGGTTTATCGCTCGCCGAGCTCAGATAGTAGCATAATGAAAACATTAGATGAAATTCTTTCTGAAGCGTCAGCCCAGACAATACTCCTAGGGGGGGATTTTAATCTGCCTGGCTTATCCTGGGGTAATGGTTCCTGTATAAGTATAAGCGGGCGCATGAACCTTGCGATGAAAAATATTGTCAACACGTTTGGTTTGACGCAGTACGTTACCACCCCTACTCGCAATGACGCTGTGTTAGACTTGTTGTTTTGTAACTCGCCAAATTTCGTAAATGACGTGACTGTGATTCCAGGAATTAGTGATCATCTTGCTGTTGTTGCTTGTATCCGAAAGAAAAAAGTGTGTGTGAAGTTACCTACGAGTAGAAGGATCTACTTTTATGACAAGGGTGACTACGATGCAATTTCTGAAAAACTTCGTAATTCGTTCCCTGTTTTCGAATGTCTTTTTGAGGAGGGCAATGTGCATGATATGTGGGACAAATTTAAGAATACACTTTCCGAGTTAACAAATATACATATCCCCAGTGTTCATTCATCACGGCTAAAAAAGCACAAACAACCATGGGTAACAGCACATATATTAAAACTTATCAACAAAAGGAAGAGGGCATTAGGTGCATTCAAGAAAAGCAAATCAGTTGCTCACTTTGAAAAACTGAAGTCGATTACCCACGAATATAAGCTAAAGATAGAAAAAGCTAAAGATGATTACTTCACTGAGCTGAGCAACAAAATGAAATCAAATCCTAAAATGTTTTGGAAGTACTTGAAACAGTGTGGCTCAGATTCCTTTGAAATACAGGAGTTAAATTATAATGGCACGGTAATTACGAATTACGAGGATAAGGCTGCATGCCTAAACAACTTTTTCCACTCGGTATTCTTACCCAAACACAGCTTTAATTATCATCAAACTATTATGAGCATTTCGCCTATGCTTCCTGTCGAGCTTAGTGTTAATGGAATTGAAAAACTATTGAAGGACGTTGATGAGAGTAAATCTAGTGGTCCAGATGGAATTTCTCCACGTGTACTCAAGCGTTGTGCGGGGCCAATTTCTATGTATCTTTATGCAATTTTTGAAAGATCTTTAGCGACAGGTACCTTACCACATGACTGGAAAATTGCGCACGTGGTACCGATACATAAAGGTGGGTCCAAAAAAGACGTTGGTAATTATAGACCAATATCGCTTATGTCTATCCCGTGTAAAATCCTCGAACATATTTTATACAAAGAAATAATAACTCATTTAAACAAGCATAAGGTACTAATCAACGAGCAGCATGGATTTCGCAGAGGGCTGTCTTGCACAACACAATTAGTCCAATTTTATCATGATGTAGTATCAGGCGTAGATACTGTAGGACAGGTTGACGGTGTGTTCTTGGATTTTCGGAAAGCGTTTGACACGGTGTCACATTCACTCTTACTGTTTAAGCTTACCACCCTGAACATTGATGAGACTGTTTTTAAATGGATCGAATGTTACCTTTCCCAAAGAACACAAACCGTAGTACTGAATGGAAAATGCTCCGAATACGCCGATGTTACCTCAGGGGTCCCACAGGGCTCCGTCCTGGGTCCGCTATTGTTTTTAATTTATGTTAATGATATCTCTGCACGAATTTCATCTTCTATACGGTTGTTTGCGGATGACTGTGTTGTGTACAGAAAAATTTTTGATCACAATGATGTACTAGAACTTCAGAAAGACTTATCGCTCATTTATAGCTGGTGTACCAAATGGAAAATGAATTTGAATATAACAAAGTGTGTACATATTTCACTTACCAAAAAGATGAAACCATTTCAGTCACAGTACCATCTGAACAATGTACAGTTGAAACAAGAGAGTACATATAAGTACCTAGGTCTAATACTATCATCTGAATGTTCATAAAGGCCTCAGGTTGACACTCTCATAGCCAAAGCTGGTAAGGCCTTAAATTTCATTCAAAGAAACCTGCGATGTTCGCATGTGAATTTAAAACGTATGGCATACACTACTTGTATCAGACCTATCTTAGAATACCGCTGTGTCGTGTGGGACCCCGTCACGGTAACCTTCATTGCTGCTCTGGAACAATTACAAAATCGTGCTGCCAGGTTCGTCTTGGGACGATACGGAAGGGGGGAGAGCTGCACTGCAATGAAGGCTGAGCTAGGACGGGAGTGTCTTTCTGACCGCCGCCAGAAGCAGAGATTAAAATTTCTTTACTGCATTTACTACAATAAAACTGGAATTAATAGAGAAATATACCTACACAACCCTCATTACACTTCAAAACGTTTTGATCATAGTTGGAAAATTTGGGAATACTCAGCTAAAACGAACATGTATACCAATTCATTTTTTCCTAGAACGATTAAACAGTGGAACAGGCTAACTGAAATGCAAGTACATAGTGGGAACGAAGGTATATTTTATTCACTGCTGTAAACCAGTGTTGTAACCTGAACGAAGATGTATTGATGTGTGAACGAAATTCTACTATATGTGTGAACGAAAATGTATTTCAGTTATTTATGTGTGAACAAAGTTGTATTGTGTGTGAACGGAGATGTACGTCATTTATTGATGTAACCCCCCTGCTATAACCCCTTCGGGTGCTGCGGGGTATCTGATGAGTAAAGAATAAAGAAAAAATGTCAGCAGGACTGGTGAAGTCAGCCTTGTTAAAGCTATTCTAAAAAATACTGCAATATGTCACAACCTCACAAACTTCACAACTCGAGTAAACATCAAGTGGGTAGAAATCCTGTATGTCACCCAGAATAATTAGTCCAAAGTCATCAAGTACTTTGACATTTTAAGAGGATCTTTGTTCACTGCATTCCAGGGTTTTCAGGGGCTTTCATATGAGCACTAATAAATAAATGACAAGGACTCTTTCAATTTGCATGAACCAGCTGTGATGTGTGATTGAGCACGCTGTGTATAAAACTGTCAACTCTGGGGTAATTTCTTCAGTCACTTTCTGAAGAGCTGACTGCTGCTCCTCCGGAAGATCTCCTACATTGAACTGCTGAACTCCAGTTGTCGTAAGATCCGAGTTCAACATGGAGCTCTACATTGGCTTTGCAGTACACGATGGTTTATATGTGGCTGTACAATGCATGCAGTGCTTTTATAGATTATGAACAAGCTTAAGTTACCACATAAAAAAAGCTTGTCATTTTGTACTAGCTAATAAAGTGGTGAATTACTGTACAAAAACAAAATCTATAGCCAATATACTATCACCTCACAAAAGCACACTTAAGATCATGGAAGCTGGCAGGATTTTGTGGGGTGCAAACTTCTGCTGCATTGCAGCAGAGGGAGGGAAAAATTGGTGGTGTATTTTGGGTGAGGGGTAAGTGTGTGGCTTGAAGGGGGCAAGTGCGCCTTTCGCAGCCCCCTGACAGTGCCCATGCTTATCAATGAACATGAAAGAAAACAGTGAACCTAAAAGCAGTTAGTAGAGACTGACAACCAAGCATGTACAATAATGACAAATTTCTGCATATAGAATCTTCACATTAGAGTTGCAGAAACACAGCTTAACGAACCTGTTGAAAGAATGCCTCACACCTAATGATAATCTACACTGAAGTTTGTGAAGACATTGAAGTACTGTACTCCTAACTGTGCATTGTAGCTTCTGTTGCATGACACTTTTTAGTTGTTACTCTGTCAGAAGGTTGGCACTTGGTTACAGCGTAACAAAGATGTGTGAGTGAACAAGAAGAAAAAATAGGCACAATATGATATATAATAGAAAAAATAGGCAGGAAAATAGTAAGTTAACTCGTAAGCCAAAAATATGCAGGCAACCTTGGCCCCTATCCGTGAAGCTTGTAAAATAAGTTTGCCAAAGCTAGTCTAGAGAACAGCATAGTGCGTCACAACTTCACAAAATCCATGGCTGGAATAAAGGTCAAGCGGGTAGAAACCCTGTTTGTGATCGGGAATTATTACAACTAAGGCAGCAGATGGCTTGACAATGTAAGAGGATCTGTGTTCACTACATTGCAGAGTTTCAAGGGGCTTGCATAGGAGCACTAATGAACCGCTAACAACAAGGACTCTTTCAATTTGCATGAACTGCGGCTCACCATCCTGCACACTGTGGACAAACGTGTCACCTGTGCGATAACAGTAACCACTGACGCTAGCGGTTGTAGCTGTGGAGATGAACTCCTCTTCAGACACTTCACGAAGAGCCAACTGCTGTTGTTCTGGAAGATCTCCTAGATTAAGCTGCTTTGCTCCAGTTGTTTCAAGATCCGAGTTCAACATGTTGCCCGACAGCTCATATGCCTGAAGAAGCTGGTGACGTGTTGCAAGTGTAAGACAGATGTTCTTGAAGTTCTTGGTCTTGGATGCAATGCTCTTAAAATAAGAATGTTTAGCCTCAAATCGCATGCCCCAGTAGCGGCGCGGTGGGCCATACTTGAGAATATACTTTGGATAGTGTAGCAAGAAGTGCAGTTTTGGTGTCACTGCTGCATTTGGGTACTGCACTGTATACAGCTCGAGAAATTCCTCCACCTTCACCTGTAGATATGGCACACAGCTCCTTGGGATTTTCTCGGCCAAAATAATGTCAGCAATGTGTCTGTATGCCAAGTACACCTCCCAGTGAGAATTGCCTTCAGGAACAACTTCAGCATATATCTGGGGAAGCAGCCGAAACAAGCACCATTTCTGGCTAGCTGATCCCCTCATGGAGGCTTTGCCATTAAGAAATGCAATCGTAACAGCAAGAGGTGTGGCCTTTTTGTCATGAAAGCCATACTTGAATGATGATATCCTTTCAAGATCCTGTTTACGGATCACTCGGTCACCAACTAAGCTACCCAGAACATGTCGAATGACACACTCCATACCGCCTTCGAGTATGTCATGCATGGCATCGGGAGGAAGTTGTTCTGTGATGTCAAAGTTCTCAAGAGTTTGCAGTGGTGAAGCACTTGCGATGCCGTATATGGGCCCATTCACAGTTGGGTCAAGTGCAAATGCTTCTAGATGGCTCTTGTATGTTTCACTTGTTCTTTCGACGCAGTCATCCAATCTGTGCAGCATTCGCAGTTGTTTGTGCGATGCTAAGCAGTAACGGCAGACTCTGCCTCTGCTAAAGCTGCACTGAAGGCCTGCTAAGCGGTGCATTGAAAGGTTGTCTCCAATGAAAGCCACGATTGCAACATTAAAGTGCAGATTCCCAGAATGCACTCCATTTTGTTGTATCAAATTTATGTCTTGCAAGAGTGGCTGCAGCACCTTTTCCATGCCATGTCGTAACACGACGCGGTATTCCACAACCAGAAGCAGGTGAATTGAGCAGAGTTTTGAGCGGTGTCGGGGATGCAGATTCAAAACAGAGAAGTAGACAGCTAAAATTTTGTGCCGTCCAGCTGCAGCACCAAGTGGATTTACAAGCTCCAGTTCATCAGTGTACAACAGCAGAAATATCGTGTTGTTACTGCTGTCGCGAGTAAGGTGGTCGTACCTGCTGAATGCATCACCATCGGTGAAGTCGCACAACAGTTCTTGAGGCTTCGCAGTAGGCTGTGAAATGCATTCCAACAAGTCTTCAGATTTCAGGAAGTTCACAAGCAGCTTTGAGATAGGAACGTAGCATTCGATGTCTCTGTAATTGGCAGTCTGCAGTGGAACTTGATTAACCTCGGTGTAATTAAAGTGTTCTGATATATACTTTTTTCTCATGTGGGTGCTTTCCAAATCAGAAAACATGTTGCTCACTATATCAGCAGCATGCAGCTGACGCACCACATTTTCCGCTGTGCCTGGTACCACACTTCCTTCCATAAGGAGCTTCACTGTCCTTTGCATCAAACCATCAATGACATCTTGTATCAGAGATTTCACGATGCAAAAAATTTCATCAGTGGTGCTGGATGCCAGTTTTAGCTTTTCAGTTATTTTGACATAGAACATTGCCAGCTGTTTCTTGATTTTGGTGATGAAACAAATGTTTGAGGCAGCATCATGACTGTGTGCCTCTGACAAGTTTGTAACAATGGGAATAGAAATATCTTCAGCTTGTTCGCTTGAGTCGCAGTCAGGTGCAAGTTCGTTGACTATAATGCCAGCAGCATTTCTGTGCACTCGATACACGTGTTTCTTGTAGGCGAAGTAACGCCGAAATGATGCCGCACAGCCGTCTATTCCACACAACACGTGAAAATCTGGCTCGATGCTGTGGACTCTCATGTGGTTAACGACCCGTTTGACGGAAGTTCCCCAGAATGTGCACCTTGGGCACGGCGTGACTGGCATTGTGATTTCTTCTTTCTGCTCAACTTGTATCACGCTGCAAATCGCATATAGTTACAGTGCACTCAGCATCAATCCAGCTCTTCGGGTATAGCTCGCTATATACATACACTTTGAGTAGCAGAGCAGTTCACGTGTGCTGATGACGCGAACGACACACAAACCAGCCGAAATAACAGCACGAATCTGCTACCGGCGCGCAGAAACTCGCAACAGTAACCACAAAATTGCACTCGCCCTCGACGTACAGCAAGTCGATATGTTTTTCGGCTGTTGTCGTGATGACGTGCATACACTTTTATTTCCTCGTGATCGATGACCGTCGAGTGTATTCGTGCCAGCGAGCTGACGCAATCGTTGAGCGAAGATGGGTGCAGTAACGGCAACAACTAAGGTGGCTGTGACAGCCGATTTGCTTGAACAAGCGCGTCACTCATGACAGTCAGCTGACCGCATACTACTGCTCCGGCTGCAGTTTCGTATTGCCACAATCAATGAAGTATGTGTGTCATATGTTCCACTTGCGGCGCACGAGCAGTAAAGCGATCGACGTCCCACACTGAAAACAGGGACAGCACACACAGCCACAGATGTACCAGCTCCAAACTGTGAACGAAACACAGGCACACAATAGTAATCGTGAAACTCTCGACGCGCAGCAAGTTGGTATGTTTGTTTGCTGTTATCGTGATGTCAGTTTCACTTTGACGTGATCGATGACCGCTGAACTGACTGAATCGTTGACCGAGATTTGCAAAGTGACGGAAGCTATTAAGGCGGCAGTAACCGTTAATTTGTCGAAAAAGACGAATCCCTCATGGCAGTCAGCTGATCGACGTTGCTTTCCAGCTGATCGCGTATGGCTGTTTCGGTTGCAGTTTCGCATTCCTGCTATTGCTGCCATTGCCGCAATGAGCTCGTAAATAATGCACTGCAGCGAAAAAAATAAAAACAAAGGAAGAACATTTCTACGATTGTTTTTGATATGCTTATATGCGTGGCCACGGTGATCTGTTTTGCCAAAGGAACGCGCGTGTCATAGTTGCTCAACTTGCCATTTTTCTTCGCAAGATGGCAGCAAAGGAACTCCAGGCTGATTTCTCCGCTACGGCGCACTTGAATGAACGTAGCCAGCGTGCGTCATGCAGGGGTGGCGAGGAGGGAGGGCACTGTTGAACTGGAGCCTTCCCCAAAATTCTTGCTTGCTCCCCTCCCTCAGGTGCTTGGAAAGCTCACCCAAAATATGCAGTATCGAAATAAAAGGTTCATTCGATTCACCTGCCACAATTGCAACTGGTTCATGGCTGTGCACGCGAAGTTCAGAAATTGTGCAGCGTGCATTCAGCGGTGCAGGTACAGCGCGACCCCCGAAACAAATGACGATGTGCCAACAAGGTGCAGACCTTATTTCTGTTGGCTTAATTTACACCGTTCAGCTAACACTGAATGGTGGCGACGCACATGCGGAGAATTTATGAGGCGCAAACATCTTGGCAAAACACACAGCGTTGGTAGAGGCAGATACGGCGCATACGCCCAAGTGCTGCGTCGTCTGCTCAGTTGCATGCACGGCTGCACCAAGCCGGCACCATCAGCGTGGGAGGTGCACGAAAATTGTGAACCAGTGCTGCACCTCTTCTGTACCTTTTGAAACGAACAGGATTCAGAGGTCGTCGATGCTGCACCACTGAAACGAATGGCAAAGTGCAGCACCCCGTGAACTGGTTCACGCAGTGCAGGCGAATCGAACGGACGTAAAGTGTCAAATTATTTGCAATTTATGATAACAGGCTATTACCATCTCAGCCTGTGATGAATAAGCACTTGAAATGCAGTGACCACGGTCGCAACAAGAAACTAAATGACTCAAACAGTAGTAGATTTAAAAAGAGTCCAGTTTTCAGCTCAGTCTGCTTGTGTGACTCGGCTAATTCGCGTGTATACATATAGGATGCGAGATCCTGTTTTCGAGGTGCCTACCCCTCACAGACCTCTCCCCTATCGGGGTGGGGGGTGGGGTGGTACGGCTATAGTAACACCTGAGAGTGGGGCGTGGGCATGACTTTCTTGTTTTTACTATAGCTGAAAAACACCTTCTTAGCCTGAATACTGTTGATGTCTGCTCACAGTAGTTAAGCCCTAAGCCGGGAAAAGCCGGGAGCTTCAAAGCTCAAGTTTCCTTGCTTAAAGCTTCGGGTTTCTCCGAGGCGTTTATTGCTTCCGCTGCTGAGACTATCCTGCGGACTAATAAGGCAGAGCAGAGGCAGCGACAGAAACCTAGCAACACGGATACAGAGCGTGAGAGGATAGCCGTGATGCCATACAAACACCAGACATCACACAGGCTCAAGAAAATCGGAAAACGAGTAGGAGTTCGTGCCCTGTTCTCGGCACCGTTCAAATTAATCGGCCTCATCAAATCTACAAACCCCCTGAAAACGCAGTCATCAACGGAACGCAGAGTTCAACATATAAACAGGTATGGGGCATGCTCCCGGCAAGTTGTCTATAGGACCCCCTTTTCATGCGGTTCTTATTATGTCGGAACGACCGGAAGGTCTGACGATAGTTATAGCGCGATAAAAAAAAGACGACACAGAGACAAGAAGGACACGACCGCTAACTTCCAACAGAGTTTCTTGCGCAGAACACGGAAATATATAGAGGAGACAGTAAACCATGTAACAAAAACCATATGGCACAAAGAGCAAAGAAAAGTCTGTAAGGAAACGAACCAGAAAAGTAAAGATAATATAACTACTTGCCCGCACCGAAACCTTCGAGGAACCTTAGTTCCTTCTCGGACAGAGACACGGAGGGCTTGCTAATGCAAGACACCTGTTCGCATGCCATCTGCGCGGCCTCGACATCAGGTGCACTCATCTTGTGCTTAATTGTACAGCGTCGCTGTTTTCTTGAAAAGGGGCACACATGCAATTGCACTCTGCGCCCTGCTGAGCAAGAAAACCATCTTTCCCGTTTTTAAAATTGTTAGCGCGTGTTCTGTCAGTCGATCGTTCAGACACCTTCCGGTCGTTCCGACATAACAAGCACCGCATGAAAGGGGGGTCCTCTAGACAACTTCCCGGGAGCATACCGCATATATCTGTTTCTATGTTGAACTCTGCATTCCATTGTTGACTGCGTTGTCAGGGGGTTTGTAGATTTGATGAGGCCGATTAATTTGAACGGTGCCGAGAACAGGGCACGAACTCCTACTCGTTTTCCGATTTTCTTGAGCCTGTGTGATGTCTGGTGTTTGTATGGAATCACGGCTAACCTTTCACGCTCTGTATCCGTGTTGCTCGGATTATGTCGCTGCTTCTGCTCTGCCTTATTAGTCCGCAGGATAGTCTCAGCAGCGGAAGCAATAAACGCCTCGGGGAAACCCGAAGCCTCAAGCCGGGAAACTTGAGCTTTGAAGCTCGCAGTGATATTGTGGGCACACGACCTATTTAAGGCATTCTCAAGACAGGTTTGTGCTATGCCTCGCTTAACTAACTTGCTGTGAGCTAAAAAACAGTCTTAAATCCAAAAAGCGTAATTTTCTCATTCTCGGGCATTTCATGTCTCAACACAAGAGGCTCTAAACAATCTTCAAACAACCTATCGTTTGAGTCGCAATCGAGTGGAGCATAGAAGGGTTACAATTTAGAAGAACCAAGAAATCATCCACGTATCTGAATACTTTGACGACATGCGAGCCTTCTAACTTTTTCTGCAGTTTTTTTTTGCCCATTTTTGCCAATAGAAGATCACTGAGTAGAGGTGCTATACATGAGCCGATTGAAACACCCCCTTTTTTAGCTCACAGCACATCTGTTGGTGTTTGCTTGCTTGCTTGATCCTTTCCTTTTTGTCTTTCACCCACTAAGGGGGATTGGCCAAGAGGCCGGTGGTTAATGCAAGTCAATACCTTTAGGTTTTTTAGACTAGGGGAACAGGATTACTTTGTTTTGACTGTGACGAAATTAATTTGGCGCAATGTATAAAAAGGGGGGGGGGGGGGGTGAGGAGAGAAATAATAGAATTTGTTGAATAGTATCTGAGGTGTAATCGTTATATGAAATTCTTCTGAAGGTTAAATCATTGCAGTGTAACAGCTATATATTAAATGGTAGATTGGCTAGTGAAAATCGAGAGCTGATCAATGACTCAGCAAACATGAACCACGTGTTTAGAAAACTTTACTTCTATTTCTTCCGCTCACAGCAAGTTAGTTAAGCGAGGCATAGCACGAACCTGTCTTGAGAATGCCTTAAATAGGTCGTGTGCCCACAATATCACTGCGAACTTCAAAGCTCAAGTTTCCTTGCTTAAAGCTTCGGGTTTCTCCGAGGCGTTTATTGCTTCCGCTGCTGAGACTATCCTGCGGACTAATAAGGCAGAGCAGAGGCAGCGACAGAAACCTAGCAACACGGATACAGAGCGTGAGAGGATAGCCGTGATGCCATACAAACACCAGACATCACACAGGCTCAAGAAAATCGGAAAACGAGTAGGAGTTCGTGCCCTGTTCTCGGCACCGTTCAAATTAATCGGCCTCATCAAATCTACAAACCCCCTGACAACGCAGTCAACAATGGAATGCAGAGTTCAACATAGAAACAGATATATGCGGTATGCTCCCGGGAAGTTGTCTAGAGGACCCCCCTTTCATGCGGTGCTTGTTATGTCGGAACGACCGGAAGGTGTCTGAACGATCGACTGACAGAACACGCGCTAACAATTTTAAAAACGGGAAAGATGGTTTTCTTGCTCAGCAGGGCGCAGAGTGCAATTGCATGTGTGCCCCTTTTCAAGAAAACAGCGACGCTGTACAATTAAGCACAAGATGAGTGCACCTGATGTCGAGGCCGCGCAGATGGCATGCGAACAGGTGTCTTGCATTAGCAAGCCCTCCGTGTCTCTGTCCGAGAAGGAACTAAGGTTCCTCGAAGGTTTCGGTGCGGGCAAGTAGTTATATTATCTTTACTTTTCTGGTTCGTTTCCTTACAGACTTTTCTTCGCTCTTTGTGCCATATGGTTTTTGTTACATGGTTTACTGTCTCCTCTATATATTTCGGTGTTCTGCGCAAGAAACTCCAGTGGAAGTTAGCGCTCGTGTCCTTCTTGTCTCAGCTGTGTCGTCGTTTCGTTCTCGCGCTATAACTAACGTTAAAATTTGCGTCGGTCACCTCACTGGCTAGTTTGTCTTATTTTTTGCTTTTTAGACGCTGTAAAATGCTCAGATGCGTTGCATTTTTTGGCAAATTCTGCCGTCCACTACATATTCCAGAAGATCACAACCTGGAAACAGTAAAGAGCGCGTTTCTTACGAGGTTCCCAGAAGCAAAAACAACGGAGAATCTTCTTTTCCAGGTGAGGTATTCTTCATTGCATGTCAAAAACAGGTTGCTCGCAAACTCTTCTTTACTTTCTTTTTAATCATGTGTTCTACTGGCATATAGCTGAAATGATATCATGATGCATGGAATCTTAATTTTTCTCTCGCAGAGCAGCTAGAGCTGGTGAGCTTTTAACAATATATATATTTGAAAGTTCAGTTTATTGCACTCTGTTCAAGACAGAACACACAGTAGTGCGTATAAGATTTTTTTTTTTGCTTTTTGTGCACTCGTAAAAAAGCCGTTACCCGCGGTGTATTTCAATTTAACATGTTTTCATAAGTGCTGTAATGTGCTTATAGCTAGTTAATGCGATTTACAATGCGAGCCAAGGTGTCAATATTTAGCCTCCCCCCCCCCCCCCCCGAAAAAAGTCAGCAAGAGCTGTTTTTTCCCTGTTATTGTTACCTCGTTTACATTTACTTGCATGTTACAGGATCTTAGATGGTATAAATTAATCAATCTGGAAATCAATCGACCTCAACACCACAATATATTTATCTAGATTTCGACACACAAAGCCTCTGAATTTCATTTAAGTAAATATTTCTGCCTTCCAAACTTCACCATGTCACTTTGATACCTGGGCTCTGATCTTCATATATTTCATGCAATGATTGTTTGGCAATGTACGCATGCTTTCTTGGGCATTTATGTGCAGGTGTATGACACTGAACTTGGCGAATTTCTGGACTGGGAAGAAGGCACAATTTTGACGCCAAGCTCAAAGATAAGAGCAGTGCAGCTGGAGCCCCCAGAACTGCCAACACAACATCCACTTGTGACGGCTGAAGTAACGTAAGAAATACATTCCATGAGGAATCATATGCACCCAAAATGTGTGAAGGTATAATATATGAATGTTGTGATGAAGGAGAGAGGCTGATTTAATGAATATTTACAAGAATGTAGCGGCAGCCAACCAAGATGCCTGAATAGGCTCTAGAGTGAGCAATTTAAGCACCATTGTTCTTTTCATCACTTAGGAGAGTACCACACCAGCACATTTTTCAATAGCTTCATAATATAAAATAAAATAGCACAGCACACAACATACAACATGCACTCATTTATACAAACACACTACAAGTTCAATTTCGCCCTCCAAATCGTGAAGCACAGCTGCAATAACATGCTTTTGCATTGCGCAGAGTAATTCTATGGGATGTAGAAAGCGTCCAAGTTCCTGTTTGTTTCCGCTAATGGCCAAATTTAGAATGTATGGGCACAGGTGAGCAGGCCTTAGTGGGGTAACGACGAAAGTTAAGTATGTATTCACAAACCACCTGTGATGGGTAGTTTACAAACGTAAGTGCGGGTTTCTGGTGGTCATTCCAGCTGTGCAACGGTGTGCTGTAACTTCTGAGAATGGTGAATTATGTTGAACACTTTGAAGGGATAAAACAGTTCTTGATAACACAGAAAAAAAGAATAGCAGTTTTTAAAGGTACGTTTTGTGAAATTTGAGTCCAGAGGAATGTCTGTTTATATGTAGTGCCAACATTGAGTGTGATATATCACATAGTTAGTTTGTCACTTACACTTGCTACACACTTCAATGTAGCAGATTCTTGGGCAAGAAGGTGCAGCGTTATCACTGAACCTTTTTGATAGTCTGTTAATGAAACTGCAAAGCTACACATCCAGAGTGCCACTCAGTATGCTGTTTAACGACATCATGAAAATAAAGCTGCATAGGTTTATCCCCAGGCATGCTACTTCTGGATCTATGCAGTCTATTTGTGCTCTTTACTATTGTAGATACCACCTGTACCATAATACTCAACTTCTGATGACATGTTCATGGTAAATATTTTAATAGACAGTAATTCTAATTATGTTTATAACAGTTGGCCTAAATACGAACACAACATAAAATTGCCTTTCTGTGCAACCTCATTTGTTTTGTCCGTGCATGATTCAGTGATATTGCTGCCCCATATAAAGAAAATCATCTGGTGTCAGATCTGTTGGCATAGCACAAGAAGTTATAACTTTAGCATAGGTATAATATTATCATTAGAAACAGTTATTTGTAACAGAGTTACATTGGTGTTGAGATGATTTTTTCGTCACTTACTCTTGAGCAGACAGGTTGCTTTCATAGGTTATCTTGATACTTCTAGGCCTGCAGTTCCAACAGTGCAAAAAGAAGCTACACTGGATCCCAAGAACTATGTTTTTCCCACAGTTCCCAAAGATATCCTCTATAACCTTTCAAAGGTGACCAAAAGGTCAGAAGTCACATCAACCCTCCGTCGTCGCATTATTGAGTGGCTCAGCTTTGACCTTTTTCGTTACACTATGTAAGTACGTTGTTGCTTATCATCATGCTCTGTTACAGTATGCCCTGCCAAACTTATTGATGTTGCGTAGTAGTGCTTTTAGGTTATGCGTAACTGTTACATCGGCTGCAACAGTGACATTGTCTCCTCCTCTTTAGTTTCCGACCCCGTGTGTAAGTTTCCAGCCCGTTAACTTGGGCTGAGCCTACAGGGCTCAACCTTAGTTAACCTTCCTGCCTTTTTGTAAACCTTCTCTCCCCTCCTAACCATTTCATGCGAGTTCAACAATGTGTCAATATATAGCGAGTATTTATTTATGTCATAAGACAACAGAAAATGTTGTAGAATTGTGATTATCCCTGTGGAGTTGTAGTAAAAATGACTTTTCAGTGAAATAAGATATGTAGTGAGGAAACAAAACAGTACAATGAGTCAGTAGATAGAATGTAAGCATTTAAACTGAACGGCCCTGCTTCAAGTTTTTCACAGAATAGTGGAATGGGAGATTTTACATCCATTAAAAATGCATTCTTTATGACGAGACCATTATTATATGAGACGTACATCTACAATGTGACAGAAAGAAGTATTAAGAGGAGTTTGAGAGATAAACCTAATGTATCAGCACAACATCTGAAAATAGCACAACTGAAGCTTGTCTGCATGCATCTCTGAGAATGTAACATGAGCAGTCATGTGTAATGTGGGAAAAGCAGGCACATCTAAGTCATGGATGGCATTTTTTGTGAACTTGCATCTGAATGTCACCTTAGAAGTGGTGACAGCAAAAATAGTGAAGGTTATGTAGACATAACAGTGTTTCCTCTTTATATAAAGCAATCAAGGGTGTGGTGAAATGTAGAAACAGAAAAGTTAGACCAAAATCGCCATGAGTTAAACTGCATCTTACCAAGATCTCAATATGGAAGCTTAGGTCTGGCATGCATACCTATATCTATGGGACTGTGTCAAACATGCCTAATACGTAATTTCCATCACTTGTTCCTTTTGGTTCCCTGTACAGGTATCCAGGAAAGCTTTACGAGGAAGCTGCACGGCAGCTTGTTTTTCACCATGCTGTCTTGAAAGACTCACTGGGATCTGGATATGTAGGTTTCAGATCCCCAATATTTATTTTCACCTATGAGATATCTACAGAAAACTTACCATTGTGACAATGTAAAAGTAGTGACAAAAGACTTGGAACTCTCATGTACAAATGTTTGTGATATTTATTCTGCACTTATTAAGGCACATACAACCACAATTCTTTAAATAAATAAGGAATTACACCTTTTTTGAAAATATATTACGTTTTTAATTCATGATGAGCAAGTCATATTATGTATGAAGCATTGTGTTCTGTAAGTTAGTGGGTCTGTCAAAGTAACTGTTGCCTGCATTTTTTGCACAGCTTCTGTTTCTAATTGTAGCTTAGGCCTGTAAACTAGCTGTACTAAAAACATATTGGAATACTTTGGGATTTTTCACAAAAAGTCAGCAAAATAAACCTAGCTTTAGGAAATGGTTGTTACACTGATGTTTATTTTCTGGAATTTGGAAATTAACAAATTTGCCCATATCTTGATATACTGTTTTTCAAAATACAGGATTCATGGCACCATGGCTTGAAATTCAAGTGCAAATTTGAAAGGAAGAAGTTTTTGAATGATGGGGAGGTGGCAGAAATGCGCCAAAAATATGGAAAGCATGGTCATCCATCAACGTCATCATCATCTACATCGGCAAAACGCCTCTGCAGTGAAGTCAGTACATTCTAGATTTTAAGCACGTAGCACTATTAGAGTGCCATACTGTCATAGGCTGTGATCGTACGCTGTCATCGTCGCTTTGCGTAACATGGGGCAAAACGAATTTAGCATAGCCATCTGAGCATGTGCTCGTGTCAAAGAGAAAACTTCCTCTTGTTTTTCGAGTGCCTTCATGATATTATTAATGCAGGAAAAACGGTATATGCAAGCTGAGGAGCAAATGCACTTGTTACATAAGAGTAAAGTAGTTCATTTACTTGCTTGCAGCCTGCTTTCACTGGATGGATCTTGAAATTTTAAACGTTCATGTAGTTCTGCACTACATGATCACGTCAGGAGGCAGCTGCGAAGTTACTAGTAAAAGTGTGTTTTGAAGACACGTTTGCAACTCAAGAGTTATAGAATGCTTCGCTTTGTTACAGGAACATCTGAAAAGTATTCAGTCCACTGAAGATGAGCAGAGTGTGGAAATGCACATAAAATCAATGCAGCAAGAAATGAAGGGTGCAACAATATCTCTGGAAAAACTCACAGACTCAATGACCCGCACATTTCATGCTCGGCGGCATTGGGTGAAAGATTCAAGACCATCAATGTATGAATTGCTGCAACAGTATCCGGCACTTGAAAGACCTGAGCTGGCAAGTTTCAGATGCTTTGTGGATCTCGCAGTATCAATACTCTTCTGCATCTCTTATTTCAGATCTTTTACGAGTTCAAATTGCTTGGTGGGAAGCCACCAATAGAAACTATTGTGCATGCAGCACAGAAGCATGTTGACACAGTAGTAAACATGATGAGGGAAAAGATGGAGCCGATAACCTCACAGCTGCTGGGAATGGCCGAAGGAACCAGTGAGGATGACAAAAAATGTACGAACACAGGGGCCTTTCCTGCACTAAAAAAGTATTTAAAGTGTATGTAACACATATTTATATTGCAGTGCTGACAACTCTTGCATTCCTCACGGCTCTTCCCCGCACTGTGAAGGAAAAGTCGTCATCATTCCTCAAACAAACGGTAAGTCATTGTCAAAGCTCTATATTACTTTCCACAGTTCTCTAGTTTGTAATACCCTGCCGTGATGGGGTCCCATTAATATTGTTTGAGGTGGACTTTGCTCCCAGAAGCGTTCCAGTTTCCACATAGGGAGTATGGACTGTACAAGTTCCAAAGCTTTTATCCCCTTTCATGAATATTTTAACGGTGAAACGGCACCTTCGCACTTTCTGCAATCATAATAAAGCTGAAGTGTTGTATAATTGCACAATACTGCTTTATATACCTTAATCATTGCATAGTTCTATAAATATTACGTACTTTTTCTTGAATTGTGCTTGTAATTTGAACCTGCTGCCCAACTTTAGAGCAGGAAGCTTTACCATATATGGAAAACAATTTAAAAAGCATGACAGCAAGTTCTCACAGCCATGTGCGTTTCATGAAAGTGGGCATCCAGCTTGAGCTCCTTCTGCGTAGCTACATTCCTTCTTTCTGCTCTCTTGAGGTGCAATTCACTTATTGACATTTGCATATACCGGTACTAGTCAAGGTATTTTTGCTGCTAATCAGAGAAGTGCAGCTATATACTGAGCTTGAATTGTAAAAGTTTGTGCGTTGATACTCATCATACTCATAATGTTCAAGCAAAGTCATTGCACTCAATGCATAGCCCACTGTGTACTACTATAGTAAGACGGTAAGTTGGGCCAATTGGTTAGGATCCATCGTGAACTTACAGCGCAACACCAGAAAAAATACAGGACAGGGAATGAGCAAAAGAGAAAGAAAAGACGGCGCCGTCTTTTCTTTCTCTTTTGCTCTTTCCCTGTCCTGTATTTTTTCTGGTGTTGCGCTGTAAGTAACTTCACGATGGTGTACTACTATGTTGTCCAGCTGGCAAAAACGAGATAGCCTACATGAAAAGGGACAAGTGAAAAGACAGTTGTCTAATCCTGTTCCTGTATCCTTAGTCACTAAATGGCGCGGTTGCATGGTCAGGCTAGCAGATTACCTTTGAAGCGTGAAATATGGGTGATAATTCTTCTGTTTAACCTCTCTTCTTTCCTCTTCTTTTTATCTCTCTCTCTCTTCCTATCCGTCCAGTTTTGTTGGAGTACTGCTACTGGACTAACACTTAAGGTACCTTAGAACAAGAAAACATGAGACATTTTGAAGCCTGACATGATAGGTCTGCGTGCAAGGTATTAACTAGCAGAATTTAACTACTTGCGACACAGTTCTAGTGTCAACTTATGATGTTATACGGCACACAGCAAATAAGTGATTTATATAGATTGATGAATCGTAATACCCATAAAAGACAATGCATACTGAGCCAAACGATGTAACATAACAAATATTGTCATAGCCACTTTCCCTGAAATAATTGCACCATACTGATTTTTCGCTTGGTCTAGTACAGGTCTTGGATAGGCCTTACTATCTTAATTTCATGTGTACACGTGTTTTGCATAATCTGGGAGCAGTCATTAAAGGGCTGCACAACTAAGCACTTGAGGCTTGCAGAAAATGTTTTAATTCAGAAGGAAGAAGTATACTAATTGCAAACGTAAAAGGGAAATTGGTATGTTGCAAATTATTCATGCATCACTTCTGCTGTCATAAAATTTTACTGACCACACTTATCATAAAAAGGGTCTGGATGATTTCTCAAAGTGGGGGTTACAGAACCATGGGATTCTGCAGACTCGAAGGAAGTTAGCTGAAGGTCCGGAGAAAAATTGGTGCCTGCCCCCTCCCTCCTTTGCACCCTGAGAGCAAGCATATTCAAAGCACACCGCTTAAGCTTCATGCCTACCTGCCCCTCTGAATCAACCCACTTGTCATGAATGCCGTCTCCCCCCCCCCCCCCCCACATTATAAAAAGAACTCCTAACCTTTAGTACGGTTCCTGCACAAGCGCTTCCTTTGTGTTTCGTGAGCAGCTAATCAATTTTTCCTCGTTCTACACTCATCAAGCCACCCACTACAGGTTCGCCTAGTCACTTGGCAAACCTGAGTGGTGATTCATCTACGCAACCTTCATTAATCACGCCCTACTCTCAATAGCACACCTCAGTACATAACATGAATGTGCGAGAAATTTAGTCTCCACCTGGGAGATCAATTTCTTGTGGAATGTGGAAAGGAAAGAAAGTGCAGTTCATGTCAGTGAATAATTTTTTTGTGGGCTCTTGCTTTTTTTGAATTTCGGGCTTACGAAAGTGAAAGAAGAATGATTGCTTGAAGGTGGAGGAGAGGGTAGGTTCTAAGGGGAATTTAATTGAGTTGGATGGAATTTCTGAGAATATGCTTGAGAACCCCTTGGTCTACTGTATAGGTAGTATTTCCTAGATCTAATACACAATTTTAGGCTAGACAATATGATGAAACGGCAATTAAGGTGTAAATGTTAGGGTATTTAAAGAAGTTCATGCTGCTGTTTGTGTGTGTAATGAAGAATTTATGGCTGAAAAAAGAATAGTCATGTACCATGTGATAAGATTATGAAAAACAAAAGTGTGAGTATTCATGATGTGTTATGTGAATTGATGAACCAATGATCAACATTTCATCATCTTTCCTTTCACTAAATAGTTTATTGGAAAGATATTTTTGTATTCAGATATGTTTGTACTGTGTTACATATCAATATTAAACTTTTTCAGGCACCGTGGTTCAGCGCACATCCCTGTGTCATTTTGGATAATGATGAATACTTGGGGCCATGCATGGTGCTTACAGAAAACCAGCTTTTGAAGGCAGATAACCCCATTCAAGCAATCCTTATGTGCTTCTGCCTTCACTGGGTACTAGATATTTGCTACGACACTGCCTTTAAGGGGTTTTACTCTATTCTAGAGAACGTGCTTGGACTGCACAGTGTGAAGCTGTCAGCGACAGCGATTCATGTGCTTTCTGCTTTAGAATGACTTGTGAGAACAAATATTCATAATCAAATTTTTGTTAACTGGTGATGGTAGAGTACTTTCTTTTTTTTTTGCAAACTTACATTTGAGTATAAAAAGTGTATTTAATGGGTCATGATAATAGGGTGCATTTCTGAATGAAACGTGTATTGTAATCTGTGTTTTGCTTGCATTTAGTGTTGCTGTGCATTATTGAAGTTTATGCAATGATTGAATGCCACAGTGTCTCCTGGTTGCATCTTTTCGTGCTGCTGCAGCTCATTAAATCATCCAGGCTTCTTCGATTTCTGTCGTTTGAACAGTCACACCCATTTATTCGGAGCTCACTGAATTTGAGCAGTCTTGCAGTTTTCTTCGAGGTTGAATGAACGTGTTTTACTGCACTTCTCCCAATGTTCTTTGGGCACTTGTATATTGTGTGCATTCAATCAAACAATTTAAAATTTCCACTTTGGAATGGCTTTTCCTAAAATAACTGGGAATGATAGGGATTAGACACATTCAAGTTTGAAAAAAATAATGAAGCTATAATGTTAATTCACACGCTTCGTCGAGAACCTCAGGCACGACAATGTTATGTTCTATTTCCATGCCTACTTACCTAAAAATTAGTCAAATGTGTGTGGCTTTGGTATAAGACCAGACTCTTAATGCAGAATTGACCAAATGAAAATTGACTGGTAATGTTAATAGACTAAGGTGAAACTTCAAACTAATTTATGAACATGTAGCTTCACATGCATATGCCAGACAAAACAGTAGTATGGTGAGCCAAGAAGCTCAGTTGAGGAAGGCCGTGGCCCATCATGTGCAGTGTCTTAAGGAAATGAATGCAGAAATATGATGATACAAATTTTCCTATTTTGGTTGCATCACCTGAGCTCAACAATCACGACTAAATCATTTTTAATAAAATTGGAGAGCTACAGTTTTGCCACCTTACACAAGGTACCACTGCCAAAAAAGTAAACTACAGCACTTATCGAATGGGTGCTGTTCTGCTGCAGTTGACGAGCTCTAGGGGGGACTGAGCCTCTTCTTTAACAGTGGGAAGGGGAATACACCTCCCCCCCACCAAGGCTGCCCTTGACTTTAGGCCCTGCATGTGAAGGCCTGTGCCACCCACCCTCACTGACTTTTCACACCAGGTATGGGTTGATGGCGAGTGCAATGCTGTGGTTACTTTTGGGCATCACTGCGTTACAGTTATAAATATACAAGGACCAAAAAATTTCTCTCTGGATTTTACAAATTTCCTGACTTAACAAATAATATTGAGAACTAATATTGTGTCTAATTGTGTCTAATAAAAAATATGAGCCCTTAAATTTCTGCTTTCCTAGTTAATTCAATAATTCAAGCACGGTCAGCACTTCCACGTCTAGTTTTAGGTGTAAGTTAACATAATCAATGGAATAATATTAATTTTTAATTACTTCATGTAGAGCATTGTTATTCATACAAACATGAAAATAAGCCAGTATTAATTTTTCAAAGTGGTAACTCTTCAGCATGCAATCACCTGCCCCACCACTTCTCCCAATATATAAAAAAATGATTTCGGTACAGGATTGTTTTTTCGGACCTTAAGACCAAGGAGAATCGCATTACTAGCTGCCTTCCTTTGCCTTAATTGTGCAAAATCATCAATGTGCTCCCAGTCTTGTACAGTAATCTTACAGCCCATTGGTTTCTCTCACTGAAATCTCATTGGCTTAGCAAAATCTGTGCAATACTCTGGTAAGGTATTATTGCCCGATCAGATATAGTTTTAGCTGTACGCGTGGGCATGCGCCCAGGGGGAGGGGGCGGTTCAGAAGGGGGGGGGGGGTGCCCACTAGGGGGGATGCAAAAGTCAACACCATATGTTTATGTAGTAGGGTAGTAGGGACGGGGGCGCTGCGACTCAGTGGGGGGTGCGAAGCCAGCCGCATACATTGACATAGTAGGGGGAGGGACGCTGCGACGAACCTTCGCCGCCGTTCTCCATGAATGAAAACCTTACGCACGCCTATAGCTGTGCGTCTATTTGTTCTTACAGGTGTGCCCTTCATTTCTAGGTAACACAATTTTGCGATTACTTTCGCAACTCTCTCAATTAACAATGACGAAGCACAGTCGAAGTAGCACAGTACCGCTTTTCAAGCACCTTCTGCGCGCCGCAAGTCGTTCGATAAATGATCGGCATTGCTGGCGGATGATATTACATCGCTTTTTATGCCTAGCCAGCGCTCTGAATCGATCTGCAACACTCGACGTAGCGAGTTGCGGGCGACTATTTGCAGCTTGGATTCACGCGAGGTACGTGGGAGTGAGTCATTTTCACTCACGATAACGACCTGACGCATTGCGGCCAAATAAAACCATGAATGTACGCATGCTTTTAGGGTAACGCTTTTATGTGTGCTCATGTCGTTAGTTCTGTGCATATTTCAAAGTATGCACATTAACTCGATCCACTTGATAGTTTATCCTCAAATAAAGCGCTCACCCATCGGTTGCGTGAACATGATGTAACAGCTCCGCAATTACACCGTGTAGTAAAAATCACTTTTTAATTAAAAAGTATGTGCCACTTGCAGAATAATGGCAGAAGTGATATCAACTTGCCCTTTACATATTCATTAAACAAGAATAATAGACACAAAACATGCGCCCCACCGGCACCTTTATGGCAGTCGTAATTCCTGCCTATATAAACCGGAACGCTTCGAGTACTTATATAGTGCGTTGGTGAATGTGCTTGGCTGTTCGATGTGCTTATGTTGTATACGCGTGCTGTGTTGTAATATCGTGTTTAAATAATATGTACTAACGTGTATGCAACTTCGATCAAGTGCTGAATTTTGTGTATTCACATGTATGAAACTATCACTAAGTGTGGTTGATTGTGTGTGGTACATATATACAACAGGTTGAGTAAACTGCTGTCTACATTGTAAGACGCAAAATAACACCCAACTCTATTGCATGTAATCTTTGATAAATAATCATTATTCTCTGTAACCTTATTCCTTTTTTTGCATCGTGAATATTTTTTAGTATCAATATTTTCCTCTAGGTGGCGCGAGTTACCATTTTACTTCATGGCTGTGGTGGTGATGTTATACTGTGAAACATCCATCTAGTGAATTACTCCTTTCAGTAATGTAACTTTTCTCCAGGTGGCGCTAGCTACTTTCTACTTCAAGGGTATAGTGCTATCAGATATCCACATTGTATACATAACGACGTACATTTATCTATGTAGTCACCCATGCGTGTGCTGGTGCATTTCTGCTGCGCAATAAGTTGTTCACATGGAGCGTACACGTTTAGAGAAAATTGTGTCTGCGAAAGCAGCGATGATGCCCTGTGCGACCGTGTGTATGTGAAGTGCAAATTTGCGAAGGATTATGAGCCGCATGAATGAAGGTGAGCTGAAACACGAAAGTGGGACCGTTCTTCTCGACAGCTCGTTGTCGACAAAAGTCATCGCCAATTGCCCTCGTAAACACGCGCACAACGCCGCTACACTGGCTGATGCTTTGAGAAATAAAGACAGCCTTACGTTTACTTGTTGTGTGACAATCATTTTGCAGTATTTCCGGTATTCTTGTGACTGCATGCCGTGTAAATGCACGGGCGAGTGAAATGCGCGATCAGCGTTGTTGTTACGCGTGGTTCTTGGCACCACGGGTCTGGCCGCTTCGTCTTATTTTCGATATAATTTCATATAATGCTGAACGGTATCGTTTTTACGTTGCCCAGTCGCGCATGCTGTTTATTTGTCGAGATTCGATGTCGTTGATAGGCCTAAATCTAGCGCTCGCTTCACTGGCTTGGCGTCCGCCATGTTGATTTTGACGATGGAGAAACACGTTTCTCCGTGGCGGATAGAGCAATTTTGCTCCATCTGAAGACGAACATTGGGGACATCGCCGTTTCTCCCTAAATGGAGAGTACGTCACTCCATTTTTTTTAAGAGTGTACCCCTTCCCCCACCCCTCACCCCCACACACACACAACCAGCAGCTGGGATCTTATTCAGTGAGCTAAATGAGGACTCCATAGGTGGCAGGAATGCGCACCCCGCTTTATAACTTCATGCTACTTTTCCCCGAAATTCAGACGTCTTCGCTTTCATCACGCTTCTCTTGACAATGAAAATTCTGATGCAAGTGGCGTGGTGTTAGGCCGGCTACCTCATAGGAGTCTCCCACCATGAGCCTGGGCTTCACTGCTGTCCGCGCCTGACGGTCTCTGTGGCCCCTGCTGCATCCTAAAGGTCTCGCGTGGCTCGGGATGTCGGTGGCACGTGGTACATCTACACCAGCTGCTGCCACTTGCTGGCTCAAGTGG
Source organism: Rhipicephalus microplus (assembly GCF_043290135.1). Classification (NCBI taxonomy): domain Eukaryota; kingdom Metazoa; phylum Arthropoda; class Arachnida; order Ixodida; family Ixodidae; genus Rhipicephalus; species Rhipicephalus microplus. The sequence continues at coordinate 125,757,117 of NC_134701.1, forward strand.
GTGTTCGATGAGACTTTAAATCTTTCGTATTCACAATTACATTGACCAAGCAGGATTCCTGGCAGACTACTCGACAACAGGCCATATTCACACTATTTAACAGGTGACCGATAAATGTGCGTACATTGACCAAGCCCCATATGCAGCATATACAGATTTCATAGATTACGTGGAAGAGTATGATTCGGACGAAACTTCAACAGTCATGCACCCATTACCCAATCAGAGTATATAAAAATATTTGAAGACGCATATAAATGTTGTAGAAGAAATCTTCTGTGGCTCCACAGCCATCGTACTTATCTATATAGAATTCAATAACATTTCAATAAAGGTAATAGAGAGTACAATAGTAACCTGCAATTAGCTGATCACATTGTTATACAATTAGTAACTAAGGGGATGAATTTTGAAACGTGGTAATAGAATTTAACACGCAAAGAATTGGAATGGTGCGTCTAAATTGGTAGGCAGCTAGGAACTGGAAGTGCTAAAAGAATGTGTTTATATTAGCAGGTAGTGACCGCAAAACCTAAATATGAGAGTGAAGTGAGTAGGAAAATAAGAAAGGGGTGCAGCGTATTTTACAAGTATCCTCACGAATCCTCCCAATGATCATAAATGATAGATAACCAGTCTGCCTCGAGACAAAAGGGCATAACAGCTGCATCTGCCACTACTTACTTACGGAAAAGCAACCTCGAGGCATACGAAAATAGTTCGGTTTACGCTGAGGACGACACACGTACGTGCCGTGGAGAGGAAAATGACGGTTGCAACATCTGGAGACCAGAAGAGAGCAGAGTATGTCATAGATTGAACGGGCGTCAAGGACATGTCGGTCGAAATCATGGATTAATGAGCGTGAGCAAGACATGTAGCGAGAAAAGACTACTGCTGATCATTAAGAGTTACTGTCTGGATTCCAATAGGAAGCATGCGTGTCAGGAGAAGGCCGAAAGCACTGGACGGCAACAGGCGCTAGACCGGTTTAGTTTGTTAAACATAGCAGAGACATTTCGCGCTGCCTTTAGGTCGATCATAATGAGTATTCAATACTAAGATGTAATACTGACATGTTCTCTGGTTCTCGTTGTCCAACCAAAAAGAGATACCGCCACTGTGACTCTCACTCGTCCCGTTGTTTATATCCTACGTTAGAAAACTTCACGAACGGTAATATGAAGGAAAGAAGAGTGTCGTACTTTCTCCGAAACTTGTCAGCAAATAGAACGCGGAAGCAGATTTTAAAAAAGGATGAAAGAAGGTACGGACGGGTAAAAACAGGTGGCTAAAGTCACACAGCGTGATGCATGTACACGTGCATTTCTACTTGACAAAGAAAGCATTGCTGGAAGCATTGAGGACGCTTCCATAAGCACTAGGTGGTGAAGCATGCGGGCAGTTGTCAGGGCCTAATGTCCCACAGAAAATTTCAGCTTGTGAGGGATAAGAACTTGAAATCTTTGGGCGAAGACAATGTCTTTCATGGTTCTTTTCGCCCGCAATTTCAAGTAAGGAGGTACGATTTCTGGCGGCAAATATGGGCAGATACTGAAGGCAGTTGAGCCAAGCAGAATGTTTTAAATTGATCATATGAGTTCCCAAATTTTAGGGGCAATGCTCCTTATAGCGGCACCCGTTCGTCCCTTGTAACCGTTGTAGTGTGTAACAAGTATAACATTTTGACCTTCAAGGTGGTGCCGTTGAGAGATTTGTTTTCTGCGTTGTCGAACAATAAAAAATAGTGCTCAATGTGCATGCCAATGGCTGCTAACGGGGGTTGAGAGACAGGAGCATTCGGCTTTTAGTTAACGCGCACGCTGCGATCCCCATTAGCAGCCATTGGCATGTACATTGAGCACTATCTGACAAGAAAGGGTTGCTACGTTGTACTCGCTGGGTGTAACCTCCTTAGCTGTAATAAGGTTTAGCGAGCGTTGAGCCACAGTGCCATGAATACAACGAATTTTTATATACCATGAAAGCACTCGAGGTGGTTAAAGGTGGGAAATAGGTACGAAGCGCAAGCCGTAAGAAAGTAAAAGCCGAATTCTCCTGTCTCTCATTTCCCATTAGCAGCCATTGGCATTGAGCACTATCTGACAGGAAAAGGTTGCTACGTTATACTCGCTGGGCGTAACCTCCTTGTTTTTAGAAAGGTTTAGCGAGCGTATGGCCGCAGTGCCATGAATAAAGTGAACTAGTATATACCATGAACTCGAGATGGTTAAAGGTGGGAAGTAGACCCGAAGCGCAAGCCGTAAGAAAGTGTGCGTGTGCTACCTCTCGTTCAGCCCTTGGAATGTCCGCTGGATGGCGGTGCTTCTATATGAAGAATATATGATGAAAAGATGCGAGATGGTGGTACTTGGACTGTTGAATAGGTGGACGAACGGACACACAGACAGATGCATGGACGGACGCACGGATGGCTGCACGGACGGATGGACGCATGGACGGACGCAGGAGTGGATGCACGGACGAAAGCAGGGACAGACGCACAGATGAACGTGCGGACGCACGAACAGACGCACGCACGGGCGGGCGGATGGACGCACGGGTGGCCACACAGACGCACGCATGGATGGACGGAAGCAAGAACGAATGGACGGACAGATGCTTCACCCCACTATCCATCATTTATTCCGTGAATATGCAGCCTTTTTTTGCACTTTACTTGAGGTATTTCTAGAAATGGTTAATGATTTTATGTGTATAACAGCAGACATTCGAGTCAGACTTCTACGAGGCTACAACAACAGCGCCGTGTTTGTCCCTTCTATGAACGTCGTTCTTATGTGCGCTGTTACCCTCCCAACTTGACTCACCAACAACATCTCACCATTACGCCTCGAGAAAACCGGTTAAGTTAAAACTAAGGTAAGCTATAGTGCTGACGAAGAAAGGCTGTTAACATTTTAAGAAGGAATGTGGGACTGCATGCACGTATAAAAGCCGCATAATTACCCCACGGTAATGCGCCCCACGTCCTGCCGGGTTATCTGGACATGAGCGAACGGCGGGGTCTTCTCTGTTGCTGGGTTCGTTTATCGGCGAGCTCTCAACGACCACACACTCGGGAAGAGAAGAGGCCCGCCATCTCAGACTGATAACTGAGTGACCCCTCCCTCTCCTCTACACGAAGTGCAAAGCTTCTATTTCGGTAGACGCCAGGTAATGTGCGTCATTTACGACACCCATACTTCAGTTGAACAGATCTGGTGGAGCGTTATATTGAAGCTATTACCAATTGTTGCAGTAAACGCCTTCGCATAAAGAAAAAGTTCCAATCTTGGAAATCACATTGTCATCTGGCCTCTGCCGTAATCTCTTCACCGAAATTTTCGCGTTATGTAGCAGCCCTTTAATGCCACTGAAAATTCCGGTGCCATTTTTTTATGTATTGTGTACGCACTCTTATTGGTAACAGTGTTGCGGAGTTGCCAATTCGAAATCAGAACGAATCCAGAATAATACTACATCATCGCGAGCCCGGAATGGATCGGGAATAGAATGGCGACAAAGCTTGAATGAATAAAATTGGAATGGAATTAAGCGGATCTTGCACGAAATAAAATGACAATGTAACAATGTGTACATATGTAGTAACCAATCTGTATCGTTTGAACCCACTCCTGTAAGAGCCTGTTAAGGCTTACAGTATGAATAATCAAATAATTAAAAATAGTTACGCCTTTTTTTTTTCGGAAACAGCGCACCTCTTAGTCGACGTGCTCTTTTTCAAACTTCAAACATAAGTGAATCGGACCTTGCAATTCAACAATAAAGCTATACTTTTTAAAAGGCTTGGATGATTACAAGCTTGGTACATTTATGAGCAATGCACTTATTCCATAATCTGGTCCTTAATTAGACTGTGTTGCTCCTAAGTTCCTTTTTTTTTACTTTTCGCGTAGCCGCAGCTGTATGTCCCATGGTGTCGCTGTGGTGAACCACGATGGCGGCATACCCCTTTACACCTTGTGATTTGTTTTCCCTTGGCCGCACCTCAGCCACCTGATGTTTCCCCATCCTTACCTTTGCTTCCGCCGCCATCGGCGACTTGGACGCACATTTTAAAAGAGCGCTTATCTAAGTTGCGATTCGTATTGGTGCTGGTGGTTGTGATTAGAGGAAAGAAAAGACGCCTAATTACGCAGGTGCGATGCTTGTGCTTACTGCAAGCTTTCGTGCACTGCTAGCGCGCCGTCTCACCGCATATTACGACCCCACCACACCATTTTTTTGCAGTACTGTCTCCCCTTTTTTACACACATGGGCGCCTTTGCCCAAAACACTATTGAAAAGATCTGTATATGTCAGAGCAGCACACATTTGTACACAATGAACTGTGTGCTGGGTGAACTGTGTGAGCAATTGACTGTTGCAGAAGATGAACCGCACACAGTTGGAATATACTTTTGAAATCATTGTTTCGATAGCCTGCCAAAGCAGGCAATCACACGTGACTAAGGCGGTGCATCCCCGAATCCTAACGCGATGTTTCGCTGTCGTCATTTTAACGTTAGCGCATTTAGGCTTTAAAAATATTAAAACATCACGAATCGTTCAAACATGCATTTTTAGAAAAAAAGAAGATCTGCATATTCACTAGCTAAAGACTAAGCATTTACTGGTCACAAAAAGCACCAGATTCTTAGTAAGTGAAAGTAGCAAAATGCAGAATAGTGAAACTTGCTACTTTTCTAAGTAGTTTGTGAATAGTGCTTACTAAAATAATAAATGCATTACTGCATTTTAGTTACAGCGCGTTTATATGTGCATGTAAACTGCCATGTCAATATATTTCTATTACAGAAGCATTTATATGGGATAGTAGGCGAAGCACCATCGTCCATGTAGATTAGTTATTGGTCACTAATTCATCTACTTACCATGGCAAGTGCGCATCACCATACATAGAGGCGTGAACGAATCACAAACGAGAGCATCCGCACATATATTATCAAGACTTAGCCGGTATTCACCTTACCAGCTGTTTTAACGCTATTTATGATCCCACTTTGGAATAGCACGCGGGGTATTGGTTAGCAGCCATAAAGTTTGGAAAAAAGCTGAACGTTTTGTACACATGATCACTTACCTTCCTATTTGCGTGCATGTGTGCCATCAAGGCTCATCACCTAATTAGCACGAAATTTTTATTCCAAAGTAACCGACAAAATAATGTTTGGTCAAATTTTTTTCCAACAATTGTCACAATTACAGCAAGCTAAACGGCGGTGTTTACGAGAAATCTGGCAACGTATGTGGCCTAGCTGTTACCTAGTTAGAAAAATCAGAGCATATCCACGGAGTGAATGATGGTGAGTATAGGGCAAAACGTTCGTATTTCCGTCCGTGTGTCCAAGGATCTGTGCGTCCATCCGTTTGACCGTTCATCCATCCGTCCGTTCTTCCATCCATCCATCCATCTGTATGTCCGTGCATGCATCCGTCCGTCCGTCTGTGTGTCTGCGCATGTGTGTGTGTGTGTGCGTGTGTGTGTGTGCGTGTGTGTGCGTGTGGGTGTGTGTGTGTGTATGTGTGTTTGTCTGTCTGCCCACCCACCCCGTCCGTCCGTCCGTCCGTTTGTCATTCACAGCAGCGCCACCTGCTGAGTGGGTCATACAACTAGGTGGTTACGAACCGGTCACAAGACAAATGCATGGGCAGACCCACGGCTCTAGGAGCACTCGCCCTTAAAAGACCAAGAAAGCATTCCTGATTAGTAACGGCAAAAGTTTCAAGTTTTACTAGCTGCTGACTAAAAGCCACGAAGGTAGTAAAATCCTCTAGAAGCGACTAAATACATGTGTTGCCAACTGTTCACTAATTTATGACCTAAGCTTGGGCGAAAAACCACACTAGTGATTGCCCTGTGGCAATCAGTGGTGTGGTTGTACTGCACGAGAAAAGCCGCCAAGCTGCTATCCCTCGACCGTGGTAACGTTTCTGCGTGCTTCTGCAGTTTTCATGCATCGGATGACATCAGCTTTATGTTGTTACAATCATTCTTGGCGAGATAAAGTTAACAAGATATGTCTTTCCTGCCTTGGGGAATTGTAAAAATGTGATTGAGGTGTCTCGCCATTCTCCCGAGTGAGAATGATCTAAGTCTTTTCATTCCGGGGGAATTGAAAGGAATAAACTTGAGGCAAGTTGCGATTTCTTGGAATGAAATCAGAATGGAATGCAGGCGCCCATTCTGCAACACTACTTGTAATACCCCTAATGGGGCCTTTAAAAAGATCAGCGAAAAAGGTGTGATTATTAGCCTTAACGAAATGGTGATTTCCGATGCAGAACTTATAATAAATATGCATACCCACAACCAACAAAGGTGGCGTAAGATCCATGCATCACTTTGATGATAGTGTCGATGTAGGCGTAACAATCTGTAATCGATAAGGGCCGTCTTTTGAGCATAGGAAACACCGGGACAGACTGTTGGGGCGGTAAGCAGCTATCTCTCAATTATATAAAAGTTTATATGTACGTTACAACCTGGGAAAATCTTTAAGCACGACCCACACACGCGGCGCACCTGCACTTCACCTGGGGAAGAACAGGCGTGCCATCTGGCTTCAGCTCGAACAGTAATACCAAAGAAGCCATGCTTAGCTGAATGACGACGGCAGAATTTTTGGATGAAATCACCAGGACATTCAAGTCTCCGATCTAAAAGCAGCGACATACAAAACGTGTGTCTCTATGGCAAAGTCAATTATCAGAAACACTTGACGATCACTTGACATCACAAAAACGAGCAAGCTATATTGCACGGAGAAACCTTTAAGCGATTTCTCGCTTCGGGAAGAACCTTGATGGCCGTGGGCAGTGCTGGCATTTTTTTGGCGGAGCACTTCAGGAGTTGGAGCTGCAGTGCACAGTTGTTTTCGCTTGGCGTAACGGCGTCAAAATCACGTATAACAATATAGGGTAAAAAAAAGAGAGATAAACCGAGCACGAAATAAATGAACCGAAAATAGGAAGAAAAACAATGATTAGAAAGCGATCAATAAAAAGAGAGAAAGAAATAAGCGGAAATAAAAAAAATTAAAAAGCAGAGAAGGAGGAAAAGAAAGAGAGAATTGAAGAGAAACAAAGAAGGCTACTCCCCTCGGAACATTTTTCATTATTGGCGAAGCTACCTCGATTTTTTCTTATGTTGCCACTAGATGTTTCCCCCATTCGTTTTGATAACGTCGACCTTTTTAGGTCTTTTTCAATATGGCGGCCCCTCACAACGCTGGCATGATGTGCGCAAGGCCCTATAAGTAATTAAATTAAAGAGAAAAAGAGCCAGAGACTTTTTTTTTTCATTTGATAATTGACAGTTGCATTCTATATCCGGTTGGTTTTGTGGAATTTTGGAGAAGCATGAAATAAAAATAGACATGTTGTTTTATTTATTTGCCATATTTAAAACAAATCATATTTCTTTTTCTAAAGTTTCTTTAAACATCTGTCTTTACACTGTGTATTCACTTCCGAATAATCTTTGCGCATGCTTACGAACAGTCCAGATGGAAATCAGGAAAACTTGAGAATGGCCTTGCGGTAGCTTGTTGTTCAACATCTTGGGCACCGCGAAAAAAAAAAAAAAAAGACGAGGACAGTGGGAGGTATACACGCGAACAAGGGCGGTAAACTTTCGATTAGCTTTTCCGTGGAAAGGCGTAGAGAAAGAGCGGAATGGCAGGGAGGTTAACCAAGCTTGGCTAGGTTGGCTGCCCTACACTTGGGGTGAGGGATAGAAGGAATAATAGAATGAAAAGAGATAGAGAAAAAATAAGAAGAGTAAAAAGCGGGTGGATAAATAGTCAGCTCGAGACTACACAACGTGGTCCCACGCTGTTCTTTCACAAGCGCTCGTGAAGTCCGGTGGTCCTTAAAAAAGCACAAGAGAGCATTCGTGGCTTTGCGCGTATGCGAAACCGTCGGGAACGGCGCATCGTTATACAGCAAGTTATGACCTGCGCAGACAGAGTTACGTCCTAACGCACTACATATTGCGACGTCTTTTTATGAATAGAACAGTTTACCACCTGTGTTGTTGTACTGGTCTCTCTTGTGTGGTGCTCAAGTTGTTGACCAGATGTAAACTACCGATTTTTCATGCTGCAAAAAGATATCTTTCAGCAAATATACGTATCAAGATGTGCGAGCTTTTTTCAAAGTCAGCACTCATGGAGCAGATCCTGCGATAATGGGAACACCACGGTGTTTCTCTGAAAACAAACGGCTGAAAGAAGGCTTTCACAAAGTGTTTCGTCACTCACTTAGCAGAACGATGCGACTCATATCAGCGGCGACGGTATCGCAAGAGAGTCGAGTCTCACATTGCCAAAGGCCAGGAGGAAGTCACCGAAAGAAATCGGCCGACCCGACACCCGTCCTTTGCCCATATCACCTTACATGTGCCCCGCGTCATTCCCACCGTTGCAACATCCGGAAGAGAGAGGATCATAAAGTGTCACCGACGCAACACTTTCGCTTTCTGGGGCTGAGGCGAGATAGCGTTATCGAGACCCTTGCAACATATTAAGGGAGGCTTCCCCTCAGGACACACGAGGACGGCTAGCGTGAACAAACTGGAACATTCAGACTAATAGCACGAGACCACAGACATAAGTGTAAACTAGAAATGGACATGGCACAGCGCTGCACCATATCCACTTCTAGTCCATGTCTGTGGTGTCGCGCGAAACTAACCAAGTTTTCCATCTCACTTAAACTACAGCTCTTGCACCCACCCAAAAAAGTTGAGGGAACGTGGGATGAACCAAAAAATTATTATTTCTGCTCCGTTAGTGCATGGCGCTTCTAACCTAGCAGATAGCTGCCATCGGATGAATGCACTACTGCAGGCTGGAACATCTATCCGGAGGCTGTGTTCTCAGACGAAGAGGAAATAAAGCTTTCTCGGAAATTTCGCGTTCCGCCAACGTTTGCGGGCGGAATAAGTTTGACGGAAAGTGAAGAACGCATGCGGGCAATCACCATGAGGCTGAAAGCCCTAGTGTGTGAAGTTACGCGTGCCTGAGGGAATGCCAAGTTTGTTAGTCCATACATAAAAAAACGTGAAGGGACGGAAGAGACTTTGCTCTTTTGAAGCCTTCATTCCGTCTCGTCGGACCAAGTAAAGTATAGGGGAGGTTATTTGTACTGGAAAAACAATTTACATAAAGTTGTTCAACGCGATAATGAAGACGAAAAATCGTTCGCTTGCATGCGCACTATAGGTATTTTACCCCCAGTGTTAATTTCATTCCTGTGCACTTATTGGAGTAGTTTTAAATCATGCGCTAAATGGAGCTTCACTACTGTTAAACCAAATGGTGTGCGAACGTAGCACGGGCATCCAACGATTCCCATTGCACGGTTGTTTTGACTTCGTTCGTTGAGGTTAACTCGCTTTTGAGTACTGATGAGCTTGTTTTAGTCGTGTAATGACCACATGATTTTGAGCGTAATCACGCCAGGTGAGAACGATGGATGAACGACAAATCGTGCCGCTAAAGTGCTCCAAACTTTAAATAAATTGGAAGCCCATGGCAGCCAATTTAACATCTACCGGATTACGCGGGCGATGATCTTACCGACCTAGCTGATGCGGCTATCGCAATCATGGTGGTATTTACCTAATTGCGTATTAGACCTGCCCGATAGCATGAACTAGCATCAATCATAGCTATAACTATGAATTACTCTGGTTATGACTATCGCTGTGGTTATGACACCGTTCCGCATTTTTTGGACTACGTAGTTACCATTAGCATGTAACCTTTCATGTTCCAAGGGTTTTTAGCAGGTGTTTAGCTACGAAGTCTCAACTGCCAACCAACGGCTCTTTTCTGCATTGCACACAGTGATTCCGAAAGTATGTGCTTTATTTGCTAAGACGTGGTCACGGGTTCACCGAATCCTGATTCATATGTGGGGTTTAACGTCCCAAAACCACCATATGATTATGAAAGACGCCGTACTGGAGGGCTACGGAAATTTCGACCACCTGGAATTCTTTAACGTGCACCCAAATCTGAGCATGAGGACCTGGTTCGCCGGATTCTACCAGCAGGGTTGTGCGCAGAGAAATATCCAAAATTACATACCCTTGGATACCCTCTGCGGCCTCTTATTCATTGATATGTGGGGTTTAACGTCCCAAAACCACTATATGACTATCCGAGACGCCGTAGTGGAGGGCTCCGGAAATTTAGACCACCTGGTGTTCTTTAACGTGCACCCAAATCTCAGCACACGGGCCTACAACATTTCCGCCTCCATCGGAAATGCAGCCGCCACAGCCGGGATTCGAACCCGCGCCCTGCGGGTCAGCAGCCGAGTACCTTAGCCACTAGACCACCGCGGCGGTGCTGTGGCCTCTTATTCAAGCCGGCTGCATGATCAGCTTTGTTTCTCATGCCCTTAATCGGCTTTGTCAGCATCATAGGAACTAATTTTCCACATTGAGCGTCTCATTTCTTCGTTTCGTCAATTATTTGCCATGCGCTGTCATCTACAATAAGCAAAATGATAGAATCAGTGGTTTTGCTCTTTTTCGGTGTTTGTCTTGTGTCCAATTTAAAAGAAGCGATATAGAAGCAAGAAAAAGTACAGATATGTTAAACAGACAGACGCCTGGTTGGCTGCAATACACTGGGGGAATGGTAAAGAGGCGAAAATCGGGATGGAACGAGATACATAGACAATAAGCATCTCGCGCCCACTTGAGCGCGCACATCAGACCAACAGGCGGTCTCGCAAATAAGTAGACATTAGGCAGCAAGGTCGATAACTGAGCCCGTTGGCATGGTTCTATATCATTTAAAGCAGTACAAACTACAGGACAAGAAGTACACACTAGGAAGCGTTGTAAGTGTTTACTTCTTCTTCTGTAGTTTGGGCTGCTTTAAATAATATGGGGGCGTTAGGCACGTCAGCAACGTCTTCATTGCCTTCTTCGACTTCGAGGCAGAAGTACATGGCCAAATTTCAAGACTAGGTGAAAGTACACCCTTCTGCGTAGCATATTCGAGGGCGAGCATTGCAGTGCTACTAAAACCCTGCTGCTTCTGCTGGCCAAGACAAGCACGAATGGTAAGTTGCCAGCCTTAGATAGCGTATTTTCGCACGTATTCAGATCTGTCTTGTCAATTAGGTAGGACTACACGGAAAGAAGAGGAATACAATCATGATTTTAACCACGGTGTCTTTCCATATCACGGCCTTATTCGTATCATAAAATTAGCATTGGTCTATATGCATTGGATAATGGTGCGCTATAAATAAAAAACACCTGGCAGAATGTTTTTGCAGCAAGAACGGTTACGACTCATTTGCAGCGATACGCAGATGATATGCCAATATATATAAATGAACCCTAGGGTAACCCTTACGTTCCACAAGTTAGCGGTTCTAATATACACCTTGCTCTGTCATTCGTAAGTGTGTATCTCCACATTAGTGGACTCAGTCTAACACTCATGGCGTGCCTGAATTTGGCACGTGTAATTAAACCGGGGTACTCACTCGGTACAGTGAAATCCGACGCTGAGTGCAGATGTCGTTCCTGGAGTACAAAATCTTATCCAGTTTTCCTATAGCTGAGAAGTCGTCCTGTCCATGCTGCCGTTGTAAACGGATCACTGCCAGGAGACACGCATCAGAACGGCCACACGGACACGCAGCGTGCAGCTTCACTTGCCGCGGATATCCATCGCGTGTCTACCAGAGGATTAATTTGCGGCACCTTTTCAGAGTGTACGGCTCTTGTTCGACTATCGACAGCTGTCGGTGGAACAATTAGCGGCGGCACGAAGGCAGCACTTTCAACGAGAAGACGTCACGCGGGAACGCCAACGCAGTCGGCGCAAGTGAAAAGCGTCTGTTAGCGGCCGGCGTTGTTTTCGCCGGTTTTAAGACATACGGCCTGAAAGAACGGCACGCCGGGGAATGCGCCGACGGAGCTCGAAACCGCCGAGAGAAGAGACAGAGGCAGGGCGACCCCGAGCACGCGTGTGACGGCGGCGGAGTACGACGCCGACTGCTCTCTTTCTCTCTCTCTCCTACTTGCGCTTCAGCTTCTTTCTCAGGCTGCTCTCCTCCTCTCTCTCCCCGAGGCCTCTTCGCGCAACGAGGGAGCCCCGAGCCACGACTTTCCCTCCACTCCTTCGTCAAAAGAGAGGGAAGACGTCAGTTGTCCGTTGATGCTGCCAACCGCCGCGACCCCCTCCACCGCTGCTCGCGAAACAACATAACATTCTCCCTCACTCACACATTCAACCTGCTTCGTTTCCTTCCTCACCTCCTCCAGACAGGCGCGAGAGTTCCGCAGGGTTCTTTTGTATTAAACACGTAACTTTCTGTTGTTTACTTCACCATTTTGTCTTGTTTTGCTCGTTTTCCGCGTGCTCCCTCCCTTCCTGCTGTTATTTGGGCGCACCCTTGACAGTCGCGCCACTTTCGCCTTCACCCCGCAACTGAAGCGTCTTCCTCCCGCTGTTTCTGTCTCGTCTTTCTCCTCCTGTGGCGGTGATGCTCGGGGATACCTCACCGATGCTACGACGTTTGCGGACGATGCAAAGAGGGAGGGAAGCGATGTCCAGGAAGATTGCCCCGGCCAAGGGCACGGTGGAGGAGGAGTCGTAGCTTGGTCGGTGACCCTGATATGCGAAGACGGAGCCGTATTTGTAACAGAAATCGAAGTTTTTACCTTAACTTCTTGAGCCATGGTGCCATCGCCGGGCTCACTAGCAAGGACGCAGTTTAGCTAACCTACTTGGCAAAGTTTGTGAGAGTATTTTAAAGGCGAAGCATTTATTAGTGAACTTCGGTGACTTTGAGCGTATCTGTCTATATATCTATATCTATCTAGCCCCCTACGGCTTTTATCTCTCCTGGCCGTTTCCATAATGGTACTGATACCAAAATTGGTATGGCATAACATGACTATATAACGAGCATGAGTGACTAGTCATGACATGAAAAGCATGACATATGTGTCTAGACTGTCAAGATTTACATTTCATGGTCATGCTGTTGCAATGGGTTCGTTCACATGAGATATTGCAAAACTTATATAGTATTACATGACTGCACTGCGAGCACACCTTAACGTGGAAATCATGACATGCATTTCATGGAAATTATGACTACATGCTACGCTCATAGTGCGCTCGCGGTCGTTTCACCAGCTTAAGATATACCGAATTTGGCGTTACGTAACTTGAATAGATGACTAAAAGTATATGACTGGTGCAAACGTGATAATCATGACATGTGTGCCATGTAAGAACATGACTGCATGCCACGCTCATGATGCGCTCGCGGCCGTTTCGCTATATTCACATATACCGCATCCGGTGTTACGTGACGTGAATGGATGACTAAGGTATGTGAGTGGTACGAACATGATAATCATCTCATGCGTATCATGTAAAACATGACTACATGCTACGTTCATAACGTGCTCGCGGGCGTTTTGCTAGCTCCACATATACCAACTTTCGTATCACGTGACGTGAATAGACGATGAAGTTAAATGACACGTCCAAACATGATAATATTGGCATGGAAGTGATGTACGGCATAATTTACGTCCGCCTCGTAACATCGTGCTGATTGTAAAGTGACATATCCACCTTCCTCAGCAAGCAGCTGAACACTTTATGGCTCACCAACACACAGCATCTGTTGCTCGTGACATCACCTAATCCAGCAGCTGACGTCACGACGGTCGCTAGTGACAGCAGAAGGGCACGAAGAGGAACATTGTATTGGTGGTCTGTTGGTGGTTTACAAAGTTGTCTGGTCGTGTGGTACCACAGCGACGAGGGTCCGTGCCCTTGTGGTCTTCCTGCAGCGCACCTCTCTCGTTGTGGGACGTCACACCTTACTCAGTTGTGCTCCGGTGGCTCAAGGTAATTCCGACGCGGTGAATTACGTGAGACATGTTGCGATAGAACTCTCACTTTCAAAATTTTACAGAAAAAAAAAAGGTAAACATCGGACTGTGTTTTAGAGGTGAAAAATAAAGAACTAAAATCTGGAGCAATTACTTGGAAGCTCTGTTCCCAGATCAAGGGGGGCTATAGATTTCTCTTAAATTTCATGTCCTGCAAAATTTTGCTGCAAGATGTACTTACGCAGCGTTTTCTTTTTCCTATATTTCTTTAAAGTTCAATGCCTGGCTTCGCTAGATTTTTCCAGACACGATTATCTTGGTGCGAATCATAAGGAGTCAGTAAAAAAAGTGTGTATCCAACAAAAAAAAAAAAAGGTTAAAGACTCTGAGTGCCCTGATATTGGGGGGGCTGCAGAAATCCACCAACACACTAGATGGTGGGCTTAAAAAAAAAAAAGAAGTGATTGATGAGAGCCCAATCTTGGACACGTTATGTGATGAAGCGGGAAGAAACGTCGCGATAGCACGAGAGAGAGCGAGTACAGGTAATAGATTATAACTGAGGGAATTCATAAATGTTTAACGCATCAATAAATATGAAATTATTTTAACTGACCATTGATATTGGCCGACATTTTTGTTATTGTTTATTTATTTGATTTGCATACACGGATACACAAGGACATAGAGGAAAAAGGGAGAGAGCAAGCTGGCAACTGCCACCTATAGGGGCACAATGCCTGCACACTCTTTCTGAAAAATGGGAAGAAACAGAGGAAAGAAACGAATGAATGAATGAATGAATGAATGAATCAATGAATGATAGAATGAATGAATGATAGATTGAATGAATGATAGAGTGAATGATTGAATGAATGAATGAATGAATGAATGAATGTTACCTTCGTAATCTGTGTAGAGATAGCAAACACTTGTCGGTCCTATTGTCAAAGGCTAGTTGAAGGTGCGAAAAAATAATACCTATAGAAAGATTCTAGCACAGTAGGGAAGAAAATAAAAAACGTGGTAATATCCCAAACATAAATAAATATAACAATTTTTAATGAAATCAATAGTAAACAATCATATCAACCAACAAGGATCATACAATGGAGTACCTAAGAACAAAGTATACGGGCTACATACAGATACAATGAAAATATACGGTGCCAATAATCAAGAAGCTATGAAATAGAAAAATTCATCACATTTCAATTAGTGAGCAATAAGAATGACTACAGGTGACTTGAAAAATTCGTACTTTATGAGAATAGTGACAGAACTATGAGCATATGTTACCTGATTAGACAACACTATCGCGGGCATATAAAGAGCAGTAACCATTTATGTACATAATCTGAAACCTTCTACAATACTAACACAGCTTCTATAGTTTACCCTGTCTGTATCAAAGAAGGAAAATATTGTTTCATCGTTTTAGGAAAGCTTGCAGAATAAATGACTGCTGTTCAGAATGTGTTCCAGGTCTTTATTCCTGTGAACTGAAGCATACGTTCTCCGTACACATCATTACATAGCGCGAGATTAAAGTGATCAGAAGCTATACTTCCAGTACAGCGCGATGATAAAGAAAAAGATAAGAGGGAAGAAAGAGGAAAGTAGAGAGGGAAGTAAAGAAAGAATGATGAAGACTTCGACAAGTATAAGTAAAAAAAATTTTAAAATCCGACTATAAACTGGTGGCCAGGTCCGTTTGTTCCACAACAGTAAATATAGCTCGATGTGCCTCGTCGCGCCGAAAAGTACAACCCTCGAAAGCAGGTAATTTTTTTTAAAATAGTGGTAATGAGGAGCGCAATGGCATTAACATTTTATTTGTGTTAATGTCTTGATTGTGCACCCACGTAGTGTCGCTATTTCAGGAGGACGTTCTATAAGGGAGGCGGGGGGGGGGGGGGAATGGTGCTGGTGTTTTGGTGTTCACCAGTCTAGTGTTCGCCAGTTTTTCGCAGATTTTTCCTAAGCAGGATGTGAGCGAGATAGGTCTAATATTTTCATTGGCAAGTTTTTTTTCTGGTTTAGGCACCATGACCACAATCGCATGTTTCCGTTTTGGTGGAACAGTTCTAGCGAGCCAATGTTTGTTTATGTATTTTGTGAGAGCTTCAATGGCTTCGTCATTTAGATTCCTGATCATACCATTGGTGATTTTATCTGCACTTGTTACTAAATATGGCTGCTCTTATGTCAGCGTCCGTAAAAGGCTTATCTCAATCAGGTTGCGGTTATTCTTTATACCTTCCTTGATATGAAGGCGTCGTTCCGTCTTCCCCAAAGCATTTTTTTATGCATGGCTTGAATGAGGTCCTCTTTTGTACCAGGGTATGAGTGCAGCAATCTTTCAACAGCTTTACTGTTTTCATTTTTTGCCTTTGTGGGGTCTATCATGGCATTCAGTATGTTGCATGTTTTGCCCGTGCTCAACGTTCCGTTGAGTGAAGCCCAGAAATTGACCCAATTAGTTGCACCTAGTTGATTAATGTATTCTTCTGCACGCTGGGTGATATCTCCGATTCTTGCGTTTAATTGACGGTTACGTTTCTGTCTTTTCCTTACTTTCGGGAGGCTTCTCCTTACTTCCCAAAGATGTAGCAGGTGGGAGTCGACCTCAGGGCATTGCTTGGTCGCGTTATTTCTTCACTGTACCTTTCTTTTTGACGCCTTATTTCGTCACATCAATCACTAAAGTTTCCTATGTCAGAAGCAGTGAATTTTTGTTCCAGTGATTATCTGAACACAAGTCAATTAGTTCTTTTGGCAGCGCCAATCTTTTTACGTATCTGGTTTGTGTGTATAGTGGTTAATACTATGTAATGATCACTGCATTTTCTAGAGTGTTGTGCCATTCCACCTCTTGACAATTTTCGCACATCGTCAGACACGGCTATATACACTTTGATATATATGGCAGCCATCTGTGGCCGAGGCGACGCAAGGGCAGGTAATGGTTCGCCATGCATTTGGATTGATCTCTCTCACTGTTTCGTTTTCACTGCAAATATTTGGAGCAACCGCCGGTCAACACACTAGCTTTCATACTGTTTCTTTCGATTACTTCGAATGCTTCGTGACGAGCATTCAGGTCGCTTCGGGAGAACAAAAGAACCATTGATGCTTTCAACGAACGAACACTCGTTTGAAGCCTGAGAATGTACGGACCAGTGAGTAAAAACCCACTGCTTCACTATTTTTACCAACGACACTGTGTGGGTGTCACACAGAGGTGACACGCTGCAATCTTAACTTTTTCAATCTGTCATGTTATACTTGCGGCAAAGAACACTTGGGTTTCTTGCGACGCGGCTTCACGTCGAAGTGATTGCCGAGCCAATAGAAGCGCATTCCGCAATTTTATCGTTTGGCAACACAAACAAGGCCGCTGCAAAGAAAGAAGGCACGCACGCAGATTACTAAGGCATCCCATGTGTCTTCCTAACTAGCCCGTATACGAGTGCAAAAAACACATACGAGTTACAGTTTGTCGCAATCGAATTTCAGAAGCTGTGTTAGAAGTCTCATATGACCGCGTTGTCGGTTTAGGTTGCTTTTACTGCAAGCTTACTGCAACAAAAGATTCGCCTAACTAAAAGGGTACCTTCGCTTTAGTGTGATAAAGCAACCGCCTCGCTACTAGTAGGTATACTTGCTTTTTTTTGCTATAACTTGCCGTTCCAACTGACAGGGAAACAGCAAAACGCACTAAGCAAGGCACTTTCTACATGGCATGCCTTGTAGAGAAGCCCTAACGACACGACATGCGCGTTATATAAGCCTTTAGATATATGCCTAACAAACTGCTTTCTACTCGTTCACTTTGTTTATTGATTTACTTTCACAAAATTTCATAATACAGCATTATGCACAATATTATCGCACTTTGTAGTTGCTTGTTTTTTTTTTTCAGTGCTGCCATGTAACGACAGAATGACCTTCCGTGAATGTCAATTTCTCGAGCACGTTGAAGTATCTGAACGCCTGCTGCGACAGGTCATCTTGAACTTCTCGCTTACGATGCTGTATTGTTAAATAGTTTACCTGGCATCTCTGAGGGGTGCTTAAGATCGTCGATGGGCACTAGCTATCTAATGTGTTATGCACTCTAAGTTGCAATATCGTTGAATTTGAACACTATCCCCGTACAATAGTTGCGTTATCACTCTGAAAGTCTGCCTGCATCTTTCAGAGTGGTGGAGGGGACAGTGGACCTCTGCTGTTCGAGGTCTCGAAGTTCTTGCCGGATAATGGTGTGGATAAGGGTTTTAGGGGCGAAGCTCCTTAGGGCGTGGGCTGTGCGTCCTCTGTAGCCTGTATGTAGCCACCTCTAGTTTAGTTCTTGCAGTGTTCACTAGATGGCGGTACCGTCCCCTGTATGTAGCCACCTCTAGTTTAGTTCTTGCAGTGTTCACTAGATGGCGGTACCGTCTCCTGTATGTAGCCACCTCTCGTTTAGTTCTTGTAGTGTTTACTAGATGGTGGTACTTGTAGCTGATGATGAAAAGATGCAAGATGTTATAAACTAGAAAGCGGTACTTGTAGTTGATGAAAGACGCGAGATCTAATAAAATAGGAATGATGTCACATATGGCGCGTGTCATTGGTTGAAGGCAATCGTTCAATTTAGTGCGGCGACGTACGCTAGGGGGAGCGATGTAATAAAATCGAGTGGGCAAAATGTACAGAGGATTCATGGTTTACCATGTTTACCTCCGGAGCTTCGCCCACTCATCATCATTCACTTCGTGGATATGGCGGAATTTTTTAATTCAGAGGGAGGCATGAGGCGAGGATCGTTGTCTTGTCGAAGCCGGAAGGACTGCAACTTGTCAAGGCGTTGGCATGTCGAAATGACGTCTTCAAACGTAATGATATTTCCAACAGCCAAGGCGTTGAATGCGATTGGGCCGATTACTTTAAGGATGTGGCGAACACGCTCGTCTTCCGTCATATTGCTGTTCGCACGGTAACAGAGGCCAGAAAATCTTCGATATACGAAGTGTATGATTCATATACAAGTTAAAGATGCCACGCTAGCTTTTCTTTCGCAGTTTTGGAACGCCCCATGAGCAACCGAAGATTTGTCACAGTTTGTTGGCAAAGGTCGACCAATCAACGAAGTCAGCTTCGTGATTGAAATACCAGGTTTGGCTACGCTGGTCAAGTAGAAAAGGAGGTAGCTCAATATATCGAAAAAGTAATGAGCACATTATTAAGTGCGTAGTATATATAACCTCTTATTTTTCCGCATTGTCAAAGATTAATATCACACACCATCACTTGATTTCGTCAGACTGTGCTTGTAACAACAGACCAATCAAGATGTAATAAAGTTTTGTTGACATGCCTATGGGATACAAAAATCGTGCTCATATCGAATCACTTGTTTAATGTTCTGTGCGAAAATTAACAAAGATGTGCCATGAATGCCAACAGCTTATTTTTTAATGTGCTTCTTCAGCTATAGCATGTAAGCACTCACTCTGCTTCTTTAGAGTTGTGGTGACAAATACGAGCTCTAAGAAGGACGAAGAAGACGTTTGTTGTGGCGGAGGCTCGTGCTACTGCTGCTGCTGCTGAAACCGCTGGTTGCTGTCTCGGTGCTGTTAGGCCCAATAAACGGTTGCTCTACCCCGGCGTGCGTCTAGCAGTATTCTTACATTTGGTGGAGGTGCTGGGTATCTCAAGCTGGAACTCCGTTCTCGGACTCTACCTCAGCCCCTCGTCTCGTCAATATCTGACAACGTGACCCAGCCCCCTGCAGTGATAATCCCATCTGTCACCTGTTCCGGAATGCCACGACAGCGAGATCCAGTGATTTTCAACGCGACCGACGATCAAGACGCCGAAGACTGGCTTCGCAGTATGAAGCGGTAAGCGCCCACAATAAGTGGGACGACACAGACAAGCTCGCTCACCTCAATTTCTATCTCGCGGGTGTGGCAGAACTGGGGTTTAACAACCACAAAGCGGAAATACCCTCTTGGCCTACCTTCAAGAGGCGCTTCGCAGAAGTCTTTGGCCGACCCGTTGTTCGCAAGCTATGCGCCGAACAGTGCCTGCGCTGCTGCGCACAGCGCTCAGGCGAGACCTTTACCTCGTATATTGAGGATGTTTTGGACCTCTGCCGTCGGATCGATTCAGAAATTTCTGACCCTGACAAAATACGGCACATCATGAAAGGTATCGAGGACGATGCCTTTCACACGCTCGTTGCGAAAAACCCGCAAACCGTCGCCCACCTTATTCAGCACTGTCAGAGTTTCGACGAGCTGCGGAGAGAGCGGATTTCTACTCGACGTCCAAACCTCGACACGACCTCTGCATCTGGGTTAACCATTGACGCCGTTTCCTCCGAACAAACCACGTTAATGCAGCAAATCCAGCAGTTTGTCCGAGAAGAAGTTTCGCGCCAATTGTCTCTTGTGCCGTACGTCCCGACCAGTGAGCACATGCTGACCCCAACGCTCCGCAAGGCAATCGAAGAGCAAGTTTCTGACGCCCTGTCTCCCACATACAATCCTCCGCCTATCTCTGCCCCTCTCACTTACGCTGAGGCCGCCAGACGATCGCCGCCGTCGCACCAACCGTCACGGATCTTGCTGGACAGCCCCGTCCCCTCAACGCAGCAAGTCCTCCTACCCGTCGCCACCCCTACCTCCTGTTCGCCACCCCACACCACCATCAACAAACCATGGCGCACTCCAGACAATAGGCCAATTTGCTACTTCTGCCAGCTTCCTGGTCATGTAGCACGCTACTGCCGTCGTCGGAATTACAACCCAACTGCTGGTGAGGCGACTTACGACTCCTACCGTCCAGAGCCACCACAGCCGTCTTCGTTCCATCCCACGTCGTATCAGTCACCGCCACGTCGCCCCGGCTTCGACAGGAATCGGTCGCCCTCACCACGACGCCGCTCTATTTCTCCGATGCTTCCTCGATCACCACCCGCCCAAACGGAAAACTGACCATCGCAGTTCCCGAGGCAAGAGCTGCCCATATATAAAAACCTTAAAGGCCTCCGTTTTTATCTGCTAATGAAATAACTGTGCATATTGATGGTGTACCTGCGAAAGCGCTCGTTGATACTGGTGCTGCCGTGTCTGTGTTAAGTGGTGAACTGTGCCGCAAGTTGAAGAAGCTTACGCTGCCGCTTTCCGATGTCTCTCTCCGCACGGCCACTGCGCGTCACATCCAACCTTTCGCGGCGTGCACAGCTCGAATGGTCATCCAAAATATTTTTTATGTAGTCGAGCTCGTTGTGATTTCTCCATGTCCACACGACATCATCTTAGGCTGGGACTTCCTCTGCGCTCATCATGCCGTCGTTCACTGTGTGCGTGCCGAACTAGAGTTGTCGACGATGTGTGAACTGCCCCTATGTGAAGCGCCGACGTCTGAAGGACCTTTTTTCAAGCCGATATCTTCCTGAGTCACCGTAGCCGCGGACACTCACAACCCTCCTCTATCCTGTGTTCATGTGCCACTTTTCTGCGACGACGCACCCTCTGTCACTGCCCTCTTTATCCCCTCCGACACCTTCGGCTCTCGCAAAAGCTTCCTTCTCCCG
Source organism: Rhipicephalus microplus (assembly GCF_043290135.1). Lineage (NCBI taxonomy): Eukaryota > Metazoa > Arthropoda > Arachnida > Ixodida > Ixodidae > Rhipicephalus > Rhipicephalus microplus. The sequence continues at coordinate 125,778,620 of NC_134701.1, forward strand.
TTCGCAGTTGTCACCGTAGAAAACTCACGTGGCTCCATTTATATAACGAACTCGCTTCGTCCCCGGCCATATTATTCCGTGGCGAACTCCTCGGTCACCTTGAGGAAATCAATTCTGTTTCATCCAGTCACCTCCGTGATCACTTGTCATCATCTCTCCTAAACACCATTACCGCTGATACCACCCCCACTTCATCTCCGGAGGTTTTTTCCCCATCCATTGACCTTAAACTTCCCGTTGCTCAGCGCACCCAACTCCTGGCTTTACTCGATCGCTTCAAGATGTCATTTGACCATAGCCAACCTTCTTTGGGTCGCACGTCTGCCATCATTCACAAAATCGACACCGGTAGCCATGCACCTTTGCGCCAGCGCCCATATCGAGTTTATCACGCTGAACGCCGTGCCATTGATGATCAGGTGAACGATATGCTTCGACGTGTTGTGATAAAACCTTCAAACAGCCCCTGGGCCTCTCCGGTTGTACTGGTGAAAAAAAAGTATGGCGGCATCAGATTTTGCGTTGACTACAGGCGTCTTAACAAGATCACCAGAAAAGATGTTTACCCGCCGCCCAGAATTGATGATGCCCTCGATTGCCTGCAAGGAGCAGAGTACTTTTCTTCTTTAGATCTCCGATCGGGCTACTGGAAGGTCCCTATGAATGAAGCCGACCGCTCCAAGACTGCGTTTGTAACACCTGACGGATTGTACGAGTTTAACGTCATGCCATTCGGCCTCTGTAATGCGTCTGCCACCTTCGAGCATCTCATGGACAACATCCTCATAGGCTTTAAATGGAACACATGCCTGTGCTATTTGGATGACGTCGTCGTTTTTTCCAAGGACTTCAACTCCCACCTCAGCCGTCTAGCAAGCGTCCTGACTTGTCTTTCGAACGCTGGACTGCAGCTGAATTTGAAGAAATGCCACATCACTGCCCACCAGCTTACCATCTTAGGGCATGTTGTTAGCAAGCATGGTGTCCGTCCTGATCCAGCCAAGCTTCACGCTGTCGCCGACTTTTCCAGGCCGGCTACACTAAAAGAACCCCGCAGCTTCATCGGGCTCTGCTAATATTTTCGCCGTTTTGTGCGCGATTTCACCACCATAATCGCACCCCCGACGCAGCTACTTGCCGACAACCAAGACCTCTTGGCGTGGTCCCCAGCATGCGATGAAGCATTCGCATGATTACGCCATTTTCTGACATCACCACCTATCCTACGCCAATTTGATCCAGACGCTCCAACCGAAATCCATACGGACGCTAGTGGAGTTGGCCTCGGCGCTATTCTTGCTCAGCGTAAATCTGGCTTCGATGAGTATGTTGTGTCCTACGCTGGTCGCACCCTCACTAAAGCGGAAAAGAACTATTCAGTCACCGAGAAAGAATGCCTTGCCATTGTTTGGGCAATCACAAAATTCCGACCTTACGTATATGGCCGCCCTTTTGACGTAGTGACTGATCACCACGCATTGTGTTGGTTGTCGTCATGAAAAGACCCATCTGGTCACCTAGCTCGCTGGGCACTACGTCTCCAAGATTACGATATTCGTGTAATTTATCGGTCAGGCCGCAAGCATTCGGACGCCGACGCTCTTTCTCGCTCGCCACTTCCCCACGATTATGTTGCAGCGTCTCTTTCCAGCTGCAAATGTTCTTCACTTGAACAGGCCGACATGTCCGCTGAGCAACGCTAGGATCCATGGATAGCGTCTCTCTTAGAGTACCTGTCTCAGACGTCTCCACGTACCGAATACTGTTTACTTCGACGAACTGCTCGCCATTTTACCATCCGTGACGGTCTTCTGTACCGGCGAAACTACCTATCTGATGGCCGCAAATGGTTGCTGGTAATACCTCGCCACCTACGTTGTGACGTCTTGGCCTCCTTCCACGCGGATCCGCAATGCGCCCACGCAGGTGTAGTGAAGACGTATGCTCACCTACGAATTCGATATTACTGGCGCGGAATGTACCGCTTTGTTAGGCAGTACGTCCGTTCATGTTCCTTGTGCCAACGCCGGAAGAGCTCCCCTCGCACATCTACAGGGCCACTCCAGCCACTGCCTTGTCCTTCTCGGCCTTTCAGCCGCATCGGAATAGACTTGTACGGTCCCCTACCATACACACCAATTGGAAACCGCTGGGTCATCATCGCCGTGGACCACCTTACACGCTACGCCGAAACTTCGGCGCTTCCCGAGGCCACTGCGCGTGAAGTCAGCCTGTTTATTCTGCACAACCTCGTCCTTCGGCATGGTGCACCCCGCGAGCTTCTCAGTGCCCGTGGGCGTTCTTTCTTGTCGGAAGCTGTATAAACCCTCCTACGCGAATGCAACATCATGCACCGAACAACGACCGCATACCACCCCCACACCAACGGGATGACCGAGCGATTTATTCGCACGCTGGGCGACATGCTCTCCATGTATGCTTCTGATGACCATACGAACTGGGACCGCATACTGCCATTCGTTACTTACGCTTACAATAGCGCAATTCAATCGACAACTGCATTCTCCCCATTCTACCTTCGTTATGGTCGGGAAACCATCGTTCTTGGACACTATCCTTCTGTACCGCCCAGACCCTTCAGAATCAACAACTTTGGCCGAAGCCGCCACGTATGCCGAAGAATGTCGGCAGCTAGCACGTTCGCTAACAACGCACGATCAGGCTCGCCAGAAGCACTCGCATGACCGATGCTCATCTCCTTCGTCATACGCGCCTGGGGCAATCGTGTGACTCCGCGTGCCATCGTCTGCCCCAGGCCTTTGCTCAAAGTTCATACGCAAGTGGGACAGTCCGTGCCGGATCCTGTGCCAGACTTCACCAGTCAACTACATAGTTGAACCTATGCAGCCACCTACATATCAACGGCGCCGCGAGCGTGAGACTGTGCACGTCGAGCGTCTAAAACCTCACTACGACCCACCAGTCCTGTCTGTGCCATAGGTCGCCAGGATGGCTCCTTTCGCACCGGGGAGTCAATGTAGTGACAAATACGGGCTCTAAGAACGACGAAGAAGACGTTTGTTGTGGCGGAGGCTCGTGCTGCTGCAGCTGCTGCTGAAACCGCTGGTTGCTGTCTCGGTGCTGTTAGGCCCAATAGACGGTTGCTCTACCCCGGCGTGCGTGTAGCAGTATTCTTACAGTATTCATTTTCGCTACGTGCTTACCAGTTCTATTTCTGCTTGCGCCAAGAAATCGTAGCTGCAGAAACTGTGTAACTGAACAATAGTGGGGAATAGGGCCGGGCCAAAATGTTTTCTTCCACCCATCACCCAAGTACATATTACTTTTGGTATGAGTGCACAGCCGAGAATGAAAAATTCGCACCTCTCCCAAGGTATGTGGGAAACCACATACCTTGCAAACTTCGGCAACGTTGAGCGTATCTATCTATCTATCTATCTATCTATCTATCTATCTATCTATCTATCTATCTATCTATCTATCTATCTATCTATCTATCTATCTATCTATCTATCTTTCTATCTATCTATCTATCTATCTATCTGTCTATCTATCTATCTATCTATCTATCTATCTATCTATCTTTCTATCTATCTATCTACCTATCTAGCCGCTTTTAGCTCTCCTGGCCGTCTCCATAATTGTATCGATACCCAAATTAGTATGGCATACCGTGACTGTATGACCAGCATGGTGAACTGGTCATAACATGAAAGTCATGACATGTATGTCATGAATGTCATGATTTACAATTCATGGTCTTGCTTCTCTTGTGGTGGTTTAGTTCACATGACATTTTTCAGAACTTGCAAGGTATAACATGACTGTATAGTCAACATGAGTGACATACCGTAACGTGGAAATCATGACATGCATGTCACGATTTTCATGTTATTAGTAGTTAAGACTACACGCCATGCTCATCGAACGCTTGCGGTCATTTCGCTAGCGTCACATATACCAAATTTTGTATACGGGACGTGAATAGATGACGAAGGTACATGTCTGGTACAAACATGATAATCATGACATGCGTGTCATGTGGTAAAATGACTACAATGCCACGCTCATGATACGCTTGCAGCCGTTTCGCTAGCTTCACATATACTAAATTTGGTATTACGCGACGTGAATGGATGATGAATGTAATGGCTGGTGCAAAGACGAAAATTTTGAAATGAGTGTCACGTAAAACATGAATACATGCTGCGCTCATAGCGTGCTCGCGGCCGTTTCGCTAGCTCCACTTATACTAAACTGCGTATCAGGAGACGTGAACAGACGACGAAGGTAAATGACACGTCTACACGCGATAATCATGAAATGCGTTTCATGTAGAAGACGACTACACGCTCATAGCGTGCTCGCTACCGTTTCGCTACCTCCACATATACGAAATTTCGTATTACGTGACGTGATTGGGCGACGAAGTAAATTGACACAATCCAATATAGTAACCATGGCATGGCAGTTATGTACGGCATAATTTACGCTCACCCCATAATGTTACTTGTGCTCATTTTAAAGTAACATATCAACCTTCCTCATTCGTGCTTCGCATACAATCGACTCCTACAGTACGTGGGATCTGCCATTTTTTGTGTTTATAACTGCGCAAGTGGTGACAACAGCGTGTAGCCGAAAAGCGCGCAATCCTTATATGCTCTCGAGCTTAGTGCTGTCACGCTTTTCAGAACTAAGGAGCGACGAGGATGCATCGCGTGTGCCAAGGGTAGCCAAAAAGAGGGGAGAACCACCCCCTCGTCCCTTAGTTAGGGTTGTTTGGGGAACCTTCAACTGAAACTGTTTTTTGCTATAGTCGAAGTCAGCTTGCTCCTTTGGCAATCACTTGGCACACCAGCTCCGATATAGCAACGAGAATAAAAAAAAAGTGCCACGGGAGCGCATTTGCGTGGCCAGCGTGACCCAGCAAGAAATAATATGTTTTTTCTAATGATGATGATAGTACTTTGAGCGCCATCTTGCCTCGTGCTATGCAGTTCTGTACGCCATTGGTACGCTTATTTTCGTACTACAGTCAAGGGTACAGTTTCCGCTGTCTGAAGTGAATTTGTTCATACGATCTCGGCTCGTATTAATTTAGGGGTGATAAGAATATTTCTGTGGTCCCTGACTAGGTCCATTAGCCTCCATTGTAATGGAGTGTGGTTGTGGCGAGCCGTTTTTCAACCCGCGAAGTTTGATAACAACGCACATTGCCGTGCAATTTGCAACAGGTGCTGTCTGCGCTGCTGCGGAAGACACGTCAATCACGCGCGGCTGCGAAATACAAAAAAACGGACATTCACACCAGGGTGCCAGTTTGCCAGGGTCGGGAAGAAGCGGTGCGTGGTGTCTTCTGAGGTTTTGCATGCGAATCTTGGAGGCATTGACGCGCCTTGTTTGGCGTTGCATTTTTCTTTTTTTTTTACTACCCATGCGTCGATGGGTGGTTCTACATGCTCAAGACAGCGATGTTCCACTGTGTTCACACCAGCCTGAAATGCCCTCACTGTCAGACACCCTACGAGGGGCGGATGAGGACTAAAGGAAACAGGGAACAGTGTCACAGCGCCAGCATGCGCGATCGTAGGGAACGCGAACACCAGCCAGTTGAGCCCAGCTCTGAGATTTCAATGGAATACTAAAAATATCAGGAAAAGTGATCCCGCGCATCACCACGACGAGAAAACATCAGAAAAAGGCAGTGGTTCTAAAATTTTCTTGCCTGCCTCTGTTGTACATGTGCAAAGTGCTCTTTGCACATGTGCAAAGGGTACTGTTCGCCGCAGTATTCTTCAGCCGCATGAAAGGACATACAAAGACAATGAAGGGGCTAGTAACGAGTTCCGGTCGCAACGCATCTGGTTCCACGCTAACAGCGTGTAATTACGAGAACAAATATGAACGTTGCCGTCTAAAAAAATGGCAGCATATCCACGGAGTGAATGATGGGGAGTGGGGCGAAGCATTCGTCCGTTCATTCGTTCTTGCTTCCGTCCGTTCCTGCGTACGTCTGTGTACCGTCCATGCATCCATCCACCCGTCCGTGCGTGCGTCTGTTCGTGCGTGCATCCCTGCATTTGTCCACGCATCCGCGCCTGCGTCCGTTCATGCGTCCATCCATGCATCTGTCTGTGTGTCCGTTCGTCCATCTATTCAGCACTCCAAGTACCACCATCTCGCATCTTTTCATCATATATTCTCCATATAGAAGCACCGCCATCCAGCGGAAATTTGAAGGACTAAACGGGAGGTGGCACACGCACACTTTCTTACAGCTTGCGCTTCGGGTTTACTTCCCACCTTTAACCACCTCGAGTTCATGGTATATACTAGTTCACTGTATTCATGGCTATGCGGCCCAACGATCGCTAAACCTTTCTAAAACCAAGGAGGTTACACCCAGCGAGTATAACGTAGCAACCCTTTCTTGTCAGATCGTGCTCAATGTACATGCCAATAGCTGCTAATGGGGATCGCAGCGTGCGCGTTACCTAAAGGCCGAATGCTCCTGTCTCTCATTCCCCCTTAGCAGCCACTAACATGTGCATTGAGCACTATCTTTTATTGTTCAACAACGCACAGAAGAAATCTCTCACCGGAACCACCTTGGAGGTCAAAATCGTAAGGACCGCTATTTCGGGTATGTGCTACTGGTGGTTACGTACTACGAGAGATGCACAAGCCATGCCATAAGGTGCCGCTGTACATATATCATCATGTACATTGTCCTTATTGTGATTAGTGCATTTATGTAGTGTATGTACAGTTATTAGTAAAATGGACTATGGACATCCTACGGACTTGGACACTTTAGTTTAAATGTGTAGTGTATGTTGTGCTTTGTCTTTTGTTTGTTATTGTGCCTGTTATACAGACGCTTGTCTCTTAGGTTTGTTGCGTCCCATGAAAGAATAAACTTTTTCTAAACAGGTGCCGCTTTGAGGAGCTTCGCCCTGTGCTGGTGTTTCCTCGTTTTAGTCGTTAGCGTCTCAGGGCGTCCCTGGGCTGGCGGACGCCCGTAATGGCAAGCCAGCCCCTGAAGAAGGCGCTAGCCTTTGACGTAGTCATCCCCGAGGGGACTAGTCCCGAAGACGTCGTTGACGCGACGTCTTCAATAGTAGAAATCGAAGAGGTCTACTGTGTACAGCACTTTGGAGGACGGAATTACCAAGTCATCGTTAACAGTGAGGCCGCTCTGGCTCAAATCGTCGACGCGTTTCACCTCATTATCAGAGGAGAGCACGTTGCTGTCGTACCCTTGGGACCCCAAGTCACTCAAGTCACCGCTATGTTCCTGCCGTGCCGCGTCCCCAGCGAGGTCCTCGCGCAGGCATTGTCTCCCTATGGGAAGGTGCTGTACATCAGCAGAGGACTCATGGGATCGCGCCCAACCGTGACCACTGGTACGCGATTCGTCCGGATGGAAATGAAGACATCGTCGCCGGTGCCCAACTACCTCGAGGTCGCTGGCCATCGAGTGACCTGTGACTATAAAGGGATCCAGCGAGTGTGCCGTCGGTGTGGAGACAGCGGGCACTGCCGCATGAATTGCAGAGCTCCGTTTTGTGGAAGGTGCGGCGTTTACGGCCACGACGGGAAGGGCTGCTCGCTGCCGTGTCGCCGTTGTGGTGACCCGCATGCCACCGTTGCCTGCACCATCAGGCCGTCGTATTCCGAGGCGGCCTCCAAGAATTTCCCGCCACTTCAATGAGGCAAGAATAAGGACGTCGTATTATTGACGCTAGGCCCGGATGTTTGCCAGGACGAAGTTGGGTGCATCACAATGCCACACCAGACGCCACACCAAACGCCCACAGCGTCTCTAGCCATCCCCGACCAGGCAGCCCCTCAAGGTGCGGATGATCCATCTAGCGGCCCGCGACCAGTGGTGGTTCCCACAGAACCACAGGTCGAGCCCTCACCAGAGGAGACGCCACTCTGCGAGCGCGCCGCAGATGCTGACGTGATATCTGTTGCTCACCCCATGGCTGCCCAGTCATCTGTTAGTCTTCCTATCATTGAAGAGACTGTCCCAAGGCGACGAGGTTTCCATCAAGGAGGACACGAGCAGTACTAGGAGCGACACGGCCCTGCAGATAGACATCGACAGCACTCCAAGCGAGATCAGTCGGGGTAGTTTTGACGAATTTGTGCCATCTTCACTCAAGAGCCTCGGCACCAAGCGCCACCGAATATCCAGCAGCGACTCGGAGGCCCCCAGCAGAGACAGAAGTCCCCTGCGGACTTCGATGCGGCCCCGGAAGCCCCGCGCTTCCGGTGGGTCGCATGGTCGTAAGAAGTGATTGAGCTGCTTGCGGGGCACCCACTCCCGCGTCTGTCAGATCTGTGAGTCTAGTATCCAAATTTGTCTTTATTGTTTACGATGGCTACCGCATTGAATATTATTTCCTTCAACGTAAAAGGTTTTCGCAGTCCGGTAAAGCAGGCCGAGGTGATTAGTGTAGCCCGTGCTGCAAATTGTGATGTTTTATGCCTGAAGGAGACTAATTTCTGTTCACTATCCGACGTTAGGGCTTTTAAACAAAAGTTTAACTTAGATTGCTATTTTTCTTTCGCTACAACTCGTTTTACGGGAGTAGGCATCATTATATTTAATCGGGCTTTATTTAGAGGTCGTCACGTTGTTCATGACGGCGTCGGTAGAATTATTGCTCTAGATTGTACCTACTTTTCTTTTCGAATGAGGATACTATATGTGTATGCACCTGCAGAAACCGGACAGTCTCATGATTTTTTTCGAAATTTGGATGTTTTTTTCCTAGACTGTCGTCATGTAATTCTAAATGGAGACTTTAACTGTGTGCTAAATACGCGATGCGATGTACAAGGTCCTGGCTGGGGTCGGTCTGCTTGGAATTCACGTGAGCTGCGAAGCCTTGTCCAGCATTTTTCCTTGCTGGATGCGCATAATGTCATACACGGGAATACTTTTCTTTGGACATGGCGCCGCGGGCACTCCTCCAGCAGACTCGACCGGGCTTATATTCGACATGCTTTAGAGACGTTTGTCTCCGACTTACGTGTTCCGCCCATCCCACCTTCGCCTGTGTACATCTCTGACCATCGTCCGATTCTATTAGAACTAAAAGTTCCATTTTCTTTTTCGGAGAAACCATGGCGTCTTGATGTTCGCGTCCTCCAGGACGCGCGCTCTCGCTCAAATTTGTCCCGTGCAATACGCGTGTCACTCACTGCGTCTGATTCATTTTATTGGGATGCGCTTAAAATGCAGTGGCGCCTGCACTGCTCAGTTGAAGGGCGTTTCCTTCGTCGTCACGTTTTTGAGGAGCTGGCCGATACTGCAGCGAAGTTACACATCGCATTGCGCGCTGAAACGCCGTCTCCCTTGATGCGAGCTTGGCAACATGAATTAAGTGAACGCTTCCAGCGTTTGATTGCCACGTCGTCTCTGGCGGCGGCTGCATGGTGTTGTAGGCACAACCCTTGTGCCCACCCCGAGGTGTTACGCTATGCGAGGCAATCGTGTTTTGGGCAGTCACAATCACCTGTTTTTACGACCATGCAGACACCACCTACACAGCCGCTTCCTAAGCGTGATCGATCTCTCTTTCTGGGGCATTTTGAAGAGATGTCATGTTCGGCTATGCGGACAAACTGTGATATAATACCGCCTATGCCTAGAGGTTTGCCTCGCGTTCCTCGACAAGCTGCTGATTCTCCGCACGTCCCTCCATCAGTTGAAGAGGTAAAGGCAGCACTACAATCTATGAAACGGAGGACAGCCCCTGGGCCAGACGGTTTTCCAGTTGAATTTTACTTATCATTTTGGGAGCTTGGTACTGCATTAACCGTGGTTATCCGGCGATGTTTCGAGGATGGTGTCTTTCCATCAAGTTTTCGAGATGGACGCATTGTGCTTATTCAAAAAGGTGATGCTTCTTCTGTTAATCCTGAAGATTGGAGACCTATCACGCTTCTTAACGTTGACTATAAGATATTCGCGACGGTGATCGTTCAACGTTTGAAGGCTCTGTTGAACACCCTGGTGGGTCATCACCAGGCTTCATCTATGCCTGGACGGGAAATACACAGTTTGTCCTTTACCACCCGGGATATCATAGCCTATACTCTGTCGCGATCTGCGCGTGGTCTCCTTGCATCTTTAGACCAAGAGAAAGCATTTGACCGACTAGAGCACACGTATATCTTTAAAGTGCTCACAGCCCTTGGTTTTCCCGGTACTTTTTTTTAATTAATTAGACATACCTACTCTGGTATAAAAAGCACACTAGTTCTAGATGGTTGGGAGAGTGCTGCCTTTTCTATTACACGTGGGGTCCGTCAAGGATGCCCCTTGTCTCCTGTTCTATTTGTCCTCAGCTTTGAGCCATTTTTGTGCGCTCTAGAAGCAGATTCGCATGTCCGGGGTCTTGCGCTTCCCGGCAGCAGTACTGTAAAAGTCAGAGCTTTTGCTGACGACATAACCCTGTACCTTTCAGATGAAGACAGTCTTTCTCATAGCCTGCGTTTATTCTCCCAGTATTGGGATATTTCAGGTGCCGCGCTAAACCTCTCTAAATCCCAGTATTTGTTCATCGGCTAACCCAAAGCCACACTTAGGTCGACATCTCTTCTTCAGCCGGCTGCGTCTCTTCGCATTTTAGGAATTCTATACAACCACTACGGCATTTGTAACTCCGTTTGGTGAAACGCCCTCGATGAAGTAAAACAAGAAATGGAGAACGCCCGGGAATTCGACTTCCCGCTTCTTGAGCGGAGGTATCTTGCGCAGACTGTGTTCTGCGGTCGCATTTGGTACCTTTCTCACGTGGAACAGCCGCCTTTACGCATCGTGAGGCCATTGCAGTCTGCCTTGTGTTCCTTCTTTTGGTCTGACGGTACTGAGTTGGTTTCTCGTGCGGCGTTAGGACAGCAGCGTTCCCGGGGAGGTTTTGCTTTCCCTTCGGTATCAATACGCTGCCGGCTATTGGCCCTGCGCTTCCTGTTGCGCCTCGTACAAGGAGAGGAATCTCCCGCGCGAACTCTGGCATATTATTTTCTAGGCACTCACCTTCGGTATTTATTGCCTAATGTGCGCCTTAATCAGGGCTCACAATCATTAGTACTTCCTTCGTTTTATGCAGCAGCTGTCGCGTTTTTTCGTCATATCCAGTAGACTTGCCCTGATTTAGATGTGTTAGACGATTCTATCGTTGACACAACAGCCGCGTTGTTGCTTCCGTTAGTTCCTCCAGCACGCCGCACTCGCTCTAGTCGTGTGTCTTGGAGCACGCTGACGGCATCATTTCTACCTGGCCACCTCCGGGACTTCATGTGGTGGCTTGGGTGGGGCGTTCTTCCTACCCTTGACCGCCTAGAAAGGTGGAGAATAGTCCAGTTATCAACATGTCCGAACTGCTCCCTACGGGAAACAAATCAGCATGTGTTAAGGCAATGTGTCGTTGGTCGTGTTTTCTGGAGGGCTGTGCATGCAGGATTTCGTGGCCTCGGAGTAAACCGCTTTGTTTCTTCCGGACGTTGTTCTCGAGGCCGCTTTGCCTGCCTTCTTATTGTCGCTGGTGCCTACTGTCTTTGGCGTAACTGTTGTGAAGCTGTTGCAGCAGGTCGTCGCCGCCGTGCTCTCTTCCCGATTATGGAGCGACTGTACAAAGAAATAATATCTGTGTTGTCGGAGGAACTCTTCTTTCTGGGTGAGGAGGAATTCCTTCGACACTGGTCCTGCCGTTTTGTGTTCATCTGTGAGAGACGTGTAAGGCTTGTTTTCAGGCTTGTCTGGTATTAGTAGGTTAATCTTTGTTTAGTACTCATACAAATACCTTGTAAATGCTATGTAAATATCTGACATATTGATCTCTACATTTCATTTGTGTGTTCTTCGTTTACCATGTATTGTGCATATGTAGACAATGTTTTTGTAACAATTCCTGTTTAGTTGGGTAAGTTGTGTATGTTGTGTTCCGTTTACATATGTACACATATCTTTTTGTAACATCTTTTGGTGTGTCTGTGGATGTTGTGTTCTGTCGCAATGTTCTGTTGTATTGTAATTGATGTTCACTGTCTGTGAGAATAAATTTCTTTAAACATAAGGAGCTTCGCCCCTAAAACTCTACCGGAAATCATTCAGAGCGATTCATGGGGACGCTGTGGCCCTCATAACAATAAGTGGAAATGTACGCAGGCGCTCTTTTGGTGCCCACGTATGGTGGACGGTTTCAGGCGATACGAAATTTTGGATAATAATAATCTTTTAGGGACGAAGCTACTTAAGCCGTAGATCATGCGTCCGTGATGTGTGTAATGGTAGTAGTAGTAGTCGTCGCCATCGTAGTAATAGGTAGCCACCTCTACCACCGGACTAGGGGAGGGGCAGCTGCACACTCTTTTGAATTGAGGAGGAAAACCGCGCACGTTAATCATAAATAAAAAGATAGTTGTTTCTGATAAAAAAACTTACAGAGACGAGTATCAGTGACTTAAACTCCAATAAAATCTGCCTTGAATTTGATGGTTAATTAAGAAAACCAGTAACAGAAGGATGCACTTTGAGCACATGTGACCAGAAAAGGTTGCCACGTTACACTCGCTAGGCCTAACGTCCTTAGTTTTGAGAAAGTTTAGCGAGATCTATATCGCCATTTATTTCATCTGATTTAACACGGGACGGCTTTCAGCTCTCCCATAGTAGAGTACTAAGTACTCTAAATCGTTAACCACTTTTTCTAAACACAGATCTTGGATTCACGGTTGGCACACGGCTCTCCTATAGTGGAGCACCTAGTGCTCTAAGTCATTAACTACTTTTTTGAACACAGTTTAGTGAAGGTTGGGCTTTAGTGCCATGGACTATAGAGATGGTGAAAGGTGGGAACCAGGCACGAAACGCAAGCCATAATAGAGTGCGCGTGTGCCGCTCCTCGAGTCCGGCCGTGCCACTTCTCGTTTAGTCTTCGCAATGTCCGCTGAATATCGGTACTTCTTTACCATGAATATATGATGAAAAGATGCGAGATGGTGGTACATGGTGTTCACTAGATGAACGGACGGATAGACAGACGCATGGACGAACAGGCAGACAGATGCACGTATATATGAACGGATGCACAGACGGCCGCACGGATGGATAGACGTTCGCATGGACGAATGGACGCACGGATCTACGAATTAACACACGGGCGAACGCGGGGGTGGACGCATAGATGGACGCACAGATAGGCGCATGTATGGACGAACGGACAGACGAACGAATGGACACACGAATGGACGCACGAACGGATGGATGCACGGACAGACGAACAGACGCAGGGACGGATGGACAGACCAACGCACGCACGGACAGATGCACAAACAGACGGCCAGATGCTCGCCCAGACGGACGCATAGAAGCAAGAACGAACGGACGGACGTAAGAGTGGACGGTCTGACGGATGCTTCACCCCACTCATCATCCTGAAATCCGTGTATATGCTGTGATTTTTTTCCTTAACTTGCTACATTCGTATTACCGAGGTTTCACTGGGAATGTTCGCAGAATGGACCCAAATTAGTGGCCACACAATACAACATGCTGTAAGAGAGAGGCAAGGAGACTCGCAAATATGTTTTCAACAGCAGATCAACGACCTGAAACGGCCTACTTACTTTTGTGTGCGTAGCAAAGGTATTAAAGGATTCAGAGTATTTGGTACTCTACTATGGAAGAGCAAAGAGCCGTCCCAGTTACGTAATGCATGACGGTATCAAGCTTAAAATATGAAGAATAGGGGGGGGGGGGGGTTAGAAAAAGTAGGTAATGATTTAGAGTACAACGTATATGGGAGAGCGTAAAGCCGACTCGTGGGCCTCACTAGACGCGCACGTGAAACTGTGTTTAGAAAAAAAATTGGCAGACCCACTTACAGTGATAATCGATGATAGGCGAAGCATGAATTTGGAAGGTTGATATGTCACTGTAAAATCAGCACAATGTTACGAGATGGAGGTAAATGTTTCCGTACATGACTTACATGTCATTATTATGATGTTTGGATGTGTCGCTTACCTTCGTCATCTATTCACGTCACGTGATACCAAATTTAGCATATGTGGAGCTGTCGAAACGGCCGCGAGCACGTTATGAGCGTGGTATGTTGTCATTTACTTAGATGACACGCTTGTCAGCACTAACAAGTTTGCTCCAGTCAAATAATTTCGTCATCCATTGACGTCACCTAACATCAAATTTGGTATATGTGGAGTTGGCGAAACGGCAGCGAGCGCATCATGAATGACCCCATATATACTCCAATGTAGTGTTGACGTGCGCGCGCGCTGGGCACAGCGACACTAAGTTAGCAAAATGCCAGCACTCTATAATCTTACGCCAGGCACGACCAGAGCCACCAGCGTCAGTCGGCGCGGCACGACGGGAACCGGTGCAAAATGCGACGTGCTGCCTTTTGCGCCGATGCATTACCCGGACAGCACTGCGTCGCCCTCTTTTCCTGACGGAGGGATGCTCGACGCGCTGAAACGCGCATGCGTCAAAGCAACACAGCGCAGCGTGCGCCTGCGAGTATATGGCAAGACCGGCGCCTGGCGTGGCGACGCCGGCGTGACGCGACGAAATGAACGCCGGCGAGCACGCGCACAGCGTCACGTCGAAATGTATTGGCGCCTTGACTATGGTATGTAATCATGTTCTCACTTGACACACATCTCACGATTATCATGTTTGCACCAGTCACATACCTTCGTCATTCATTGACGCCACGTAATACAAAAGTTGACATATGTGAAGCTAGTGAAACGGCCTCGAGCGCATCTTGAGTGTGGCATGTAGTCATGTTGTTACATTACACGCATGTCATGATTATCAAGTTCGGATGTGTTTACCATGTCGCCCGTTGACGTCGTGTAATACCGAGTTTGGTACATGTGAAGCTGGAAACGGCCGCAAGCGCATCATGAGCGTAACTTGTGGTCATGTTGTTACATGACACGCATCTCATGTTCATCATGTTTGCACCAATATCATACCTTCGTCATCAATTACGTCTCATAATACCCAATTTGGTATAAGTGAGGGTAGCGAAATGGCCGCCAGCACATCATGAGCGTGGCATGTAGTCATGTTGTTACTTGACACGCATCTCATGATCATCATGTTTGCACCAGTCACATACCTTCGTCATTCATTCACGTAACATAATACCGAATTTGGTATATGTGACGCTAGCAAAACGGCCGTGAGCGAATAATGAGCGTGGCATGTAGTCATGCTGTTACATGACACGCATGTCATGATTTACATGTTATGACTACTCAACTATGTTCTTCATGAAGTCATGTTGTGCCATACCAAATTAGGTAGATAGATAGATACGCTCAAAGTCACCGAAATTCGCTAAGAATTGCCTCGCATTTAAAAGTGAGCGCATGTAGAATAAGTGGTTTACGATTTAGAGTACAGCATACTTTACTTGAGCACATGGTTTAAGAGAATTTTATTTCCGGATATATCTTACATAGCTTTTGTGCACACAGAAAAGAAATGGACAATGGTGGTCAATGCGTATGTACAATGCAAGCTGTTATATACAGCGAAAAGAACTTATTGCGTATGCAGTGACGTACAATGCAAAAATTGTACAACAAAGACCGGACATTCATGACCATCGAGATAATTAAATTTAAATAAACAGGAAGGCTATACGAACAAACAAGGGGGGGGGGAGGTGTCATTCACAGTGTAGGGTGATGTTTTTGCATTCACCTGTGAGGACAGTTTGCTCTCACGCTCAAGAACAATATTGCACAAAAAGGACATGTTTCTAAAAAAGAAAAGGAAAATACACACTGTAATGTCACAGTTGTACAAGCTCTAGCCCCCCTCCTCAATAGGGGACGAAAGGCATGGACACTGTTGTTTTTTACAATATTGAATCGCGTAGACCAGCGTTGGAGAAAAGCCTCCTCTCCCAACATGACTAGTTCTGCGTTGAGATGCATAAACATTATGTTTCTTAGCCGATGTAGCATGGGAAACATGGCTCTCTGAGGGCGTCCCCTCAGGTGGGCCAGTCCCCTCCTCTCCCATAAGACGAAGCCTCCGATAGCCATTAAGAGTTCGACAAAGTTATCCCTGTGGCTAGACTTCCACTGCATACTTATTTGGAACATACTGGTAACAATGCGCCAAAAGGTGCGCGCTACTATATATTCATGAAAGACATGGTTCAGCGTTTCAACGCAGCCGCATTGCGGGCATGTGGCGGAGGGCGCCACGCCCCACGCCGCAAGGTGGTCGGCCGTTGGTGAAGCCTCCCATTCCCTTCGCCAGTTTAGGTCACGGACCTCGGGGGGGACATACGTAGTTGTAAGCATCCAACGTCTTTTCGCGCAACATTTCCGGCGCTGTTCCTCAGTTAGTCTTCTAAAAGCAGTTCGTTCACTCATGTTGGTGTGAGACATTTCCATCAGTCTTGGACTGGAAAATCATTTCGCCATTGTTGCAAAGATTGTACCACATGCATGTAATACGCCGGGGGCTGTTCAGCAAGTGGTCCCTTTTCGTTTGTTAAGCCAAAAAACCTTCTAGAGGTACCTAGCAGATACACTACGAGTTGCCTGCCTCGATACGATGAGTTCTCTAAGAGTGCCCAGGTGTTTTTGAGAGCCATCATGTGGCACATCACATCAAGGTTTGCATACTGAACCCTCCCCATTTCACTGGTAAGCGTACCAAGGCTCTAGCAACAGCTGTAGCGTGGCCATCCGCAAAAAAGGAGCCAAGACAGTATGGAGTACGTTGGACACATCAATCGAGACATTCGCCGTCTGCCACTTTACACACTCTTCCCAAACAAGACAGCCCTGTTGGTTAGCTTTACTAGCATATCATGTTTAATAAAATATAGGTTTAGATTTTGTCAAGACACTTAAAAAAGCTTTAGTCACTACGTATGACTTTATTCTCGAATTAACAACTTTATAGTTCTGAAGGAAGTGAATGAATGATTGGTTTATAAATTTCGGCAAGCTTTACGCTAAGCGTCTTTCCTAATACGAGGTACTCCTGCTAGATGTTGAAAATAGATGTTTAGTGAAAGAACATAAACTTTATTTGTCGAATCCAGATGATTCGAGTCCGGCGTTTTTTAGTGGGCCTGGGCACCCACCGCGGATGCGGTTCCGAGACCTTGTCTCGAAGCGGCTTCCTCGGCACGCTGGACGGCCCAGAGTTGTGCTGTCAGGTTCGAGCTCAGCAGTGCGGCCTTCCAACGCGAGCGGAGGCTGGCGGTAGAAGAGTGAGACGAATTGGCACTGTTCGAATTGTTTATTAGGCCCTGACACTCCCACAGCATGTGACTGAGGGTGGCAACCTCGCCACATGACGTGCATCTGTTTGTAGTGTATATGTCTGGATACATGGCGTGCATGAGTCTGGGGTTTCTGTATGAATCTGTTTGTAATTGTCTGAAGTGTACCGCTTGCGTTCTGTTTAGCCTTTCGTGAGGAGATGGGGATAAGCGTCTTTGTAACTGGTAATGTGTGGCGATGTCGTGAAACCTGGTCATACGATCCTCCCATGCCCAGATGTCTGCAGTTCCCCGCGGGGGCTCGTCGTCCTCCGGCGATGCTCGGTGAGTGAGGCCTCGAGCAACGCGGTGAGCCGCTTCGTTGGGGGTGCTCAGTCCGGTATGTGCCGGGATCCATAACAGGTGCCTTCGGTTATCGAAGTCGACCTCTCCTGAATGTATGGGATGTCGTTGGAGTATGTAAAACGCCTCTTGCGAGATGCGTTCGTTGGCAAAATTGCGAATTGCTGTTTGCGAATCAGTAATCACGTATGTGGCATTGGTCTGTGTGAGGGCCAGTGCTATAGCCGCTTCCTCTGCCACTTCAGCGTGTGCCGTGTTCACAGTGAGGCTTGTGATGTATTAGCCACGATGGCCGGTAACTACCGCCACGAAACAATTTTTATTGGTATAACGCGCGGCATCAGGGAAAACCGCTTCAGTGTCGTTGGAGTAGCTTTGAGTAATGCGTTGTGCCCTGGCTTTACGCCGTCCCGTATGGCGTTGGTGGTGCATGTTGCGAGGCAATGGGGGTACGTATACCTGCTCGCGTACCGATCTTGGAATTTCGACTTTGATGCCGTGCTGCGTATGGTACGTGATGCCAAGTTTTTCGAGTAGGTGTCGGCCTGGGCGGGTCTTGGATAGGCGCTCGAGCTGGGAAACTTGTTGCGCCTCCACGAGTTCCTCGAGGGTGTTACGCAACCCTAGTTCTAGGAGTTTTCTGGTGCTAACTCCGGGCGCCAGTCCCAACGCAAACTTGTCCGTCTTGCGTATCAGGGCGTTAAGCTTGTCTTTTTCCGCAACTGTCCATTTGTGAAACGGTGCCGTGTACATTAGTTGTGAAATAACAAAGGCTTGTATGAGTCGTATGACGCTGCCTTCGCGCATGCCGCATGTTTGTTCGTGATGCCTGGTCTGAGTTTCATCGTGCTGGTGGCCTTTGCCATTATCTTGCGCAGTGCTTCACCATTGCCGCCGTTCTGCTCAATCATCATCCCCAGTACCCGGATCTTCTTTACCATTGGGATCTGTGAGCCATTTGATGTTGTTAGTTTGATTTCTGGTTTTCTGAAGTTACGTAGTTTTTGGGCGGGCCTCCCTTTTTCACCGGTATATATAGCAGTAATTCGGATTTTTCGGCCGAGCAGGTGAGTCCCGTGCCTACGAGGTAATGTTCCACGCATTCTATGGTCGCCTGTAAGCGAACCACGATCTCTGCGTCACTGCCAGTTGTCGTCCAGATTGTAATATCATCCGCGTATAGCGTGTGGTGCAGCCCATCAATTTGATGTAATCGCTCGGGTAACTCCAGGAGGACGAGGTTGAAGAGCATCGGCGAGATCACCGAGCCCTGTGGTGTACCTGAGCTTCCAATGTTTGTTTGATTTGATTCTAGTTGTCCCACTCGCATGCGCGCGGTTCTTCCCGTGAGGAAGTCTCGGACGTAGTTGTACACTCGCATTCCGAGGTTCAATCTGTCTATTTGTCGCAATATGGCGTCGTGACAAACGTTATCGAAGGCCTTCTTCAGGTCCAAGCCAAGGATGGCTCTCGTTGAGCACCCAGGATTTTCTATGATTTGATGTTTTAGTTGCAGAAGAGCACTCTGTGTAGAGAGATGTATTCTGAACCCAATCATTGTGTGTGGTAATAGGTTGTTGTCCTTGAGGTAATCTGTTAGCCTATTGAGGAACGCATGCTCCATCAGTTTACCTACACATGATGTTAGGGAGATAGGGCGCAGGTTCTGCAGCTGCAATTTCTTGCCGGGTTTCGGTATAAGTATGATCTGCGCTTCTTTCCATGACCGGGGTAACTTTCCACGCACCCAACACTCGTTAATATAATCTGTGAGTTTCTCTAGCGATATGTAATCGAGGTTGCGCAGTGCCCTGTTCGATATTCAATCTAGGCCTGGAGCTGACTTGGTATTGAGTTTGACGAGGGCCGCCTCGATTTCGGAAATTGAGATTTCTGCGTCTAGGATGGCGTTGCCTTCTCTCCTATAGTCCGGATGTACTTGCGGGGGCGTTTGGGATATGTAATGAAGTTCCGCTTCCCGTAGGAAATCTTGCTCCGTTCCCCCATAAGCGTGTATGATTTTGCATATGCCTTGCCTCTGTGAGGTCTTGGTGTTCGCGGGATCTATGAGGTACCGCAGTATCTGCCATGTGCGACTCGTAGTGAGCTGATCATCCATCTGCGCGCATTTCTCTTCCCATTGCTGTTGTTGCAGGTTAAGTGCGTGCTTTTCTATTTCTTTGTTGAGCTGTGCTATTTGTTTTTGCAGTCTCCTATTATGTCGTTGTCGTTTCTAACGGCGATGCAGTTGGGTCTTGGCTTGCCACATGTGCAGTAACCGGGCGTCTATTCTATCAAGCCCAGCTGTTGACGGCATCATTTGCGTCGCCCTCTCGATGTCGCGCCGAAGTTGCTCGGTCCATTGCTCAATGTCTTTGATGTCTTCAATCTGTTGCTTGTCTCGATTTTTCGTAGTAGTTCCCAATTGGTGATCTTCATTTGGTGACCGGCATTGTGTTCCTGTGGGCCGCCTTCTGCTTCTATAGAGATAAAGTAATGGCCACTGCCCAAGTCTTGCATGGCGTTTCTCCAAGTCACCTTTCGTGTATTGCACGTAAAGGTAAGGTCTGGCATGGTGTCAGTACTGACGCTGTTGCCCTGCCTAGTTGGTGCCGCTGGGTCAGTGACCAGCTCGAGGCCGGCGAATTGCACCGTTTCCCACAAATGCCTGCCTTTCGGCTGATCGTGTTTGTAACCCCACGCCGTATGCACCGCGTTGAAGTCGCCTCCAATGAAGAGTTGTTGCCCTGGGCGATATCGAGGGCTCGTTTGAAAAGGACGAGAAAGTGGTGTTTGCGGCATCTCGGACTGCTATAGACGTTGAGTACGAAGATGCTGTCGGGCGTCTTACGTGGTGGAATTAGCTCTACGAGGACGTTTTTAATATCCTTGACTTGGGTGTCGTGTTCGATAACCATGAGCTCTCGCTTGACCAGTGTGGTGACGTTTGGATTTTCCTCCTTGCCTGTTATAGACTGGTACCCTGAAAGTTTGGCGGGGCCGTTTGTTTACTGCAGTATCATGACGTCTGGGCGTTCGGGGATCATTTTCAGGTATTGTTGTAGGTGCGCTCGTTTGTTTTTGTAACTTCTGCAGTTCCACTGCCGTATTGTATGTTTTTGTTTCGAAGGGTGTCTTGCCATGGTTATGTGGTACTACATGTGTGGCGCCGCTTCGCTATGCGACGTCACATGCGCGCTGTTGGCAGCTTCTAAACTGGACAATCTGAGATAAATGCTCTCTAAGCTGTGTTGAATCGTACGCGTGATAATCGCGGTGATAGTTTCCTCGAGACTGCTCACGCGAGCCTCGAGTGCTTTCACTCGGGTGTCGCCTTTGCTGCGCGCGTACGCTTGGAACGTACTGACTTTTTAAGGAAGATAGCTGGCCCGCGTTTAGTATCAGGGCCTTCGACCTCACCATCCTCTACGAGTTGTTCTTGTGTTTCCTGCATTGCCTGTTGATCAGTCTCGCTGTGAGCGGCAGACTGGAGCTTTTGTATGAGTTAGTCCTTTGCGTGAATCTGTGCCTGCATGCATTCAATTTGTTTTTGCATAGTTTGTATTGTCTGTGTTAACTGAGCTATCTCCGCCTCTGTCTTAGTGTGTGTTTTGCCGCCAGCCTCCGCGTTTGTTGCGCGTTTTCCTTTGACCGCATCTGCAAAGCTCACCGAATCAGTTGCCTTCGTGTTCCTCGTTGGGGTCCGTCCAGGTGTTCGGCTGCGAGATCGGCATTGGTGCTGCTTTCGGGGTCCCGGTGTGCGGCTACGAGTTTGGGAGTGGCTTCGAATGGGTGTCCTGGATCTTGAGCGGGGCTTGCTGGTGAAATAGTTGGTGACAGTAGCCTCTGCCTCCTCGTTGGCCCTGTGTTGTTCCCATTGTCTCTTTGTCATGATGTAGGGTGTTTTGTACCTTGCACGGCAGTTGCGGTCCACCGTCATGTGTGCGCCCCCGCACAGCTTGCAATAGGGGGAACACTGGTGGTTGGGGCCTGGGTTAGGGGCGTCACAACCACGACACACTTTGTCCTTGGGCTTTGGGCACACATGCATGCGGTGACCAAGTCTCCCGCAGCAGTGACACATGTCGATTTGCTTGCGATACAAGGTGCAGCGAAGGAGAGCACCGCCGTACCTAACGTAAGTAGGCACTCGCGGTCCTTCAAACGCCACTATGACGGTCGTGGTGTTACTGAGCCGCTTGGCTGCCAGGGCGTAAGGGTTACGAGCGTGAACGATGCTGGTATGAATGGATTTGGCGTCTTCTTCCAACGGGATGCCCTTGATTATTTCCTTCACCGTGTTGTCGGGGGCTGTCTCGTACGCACTTACCTCGTGGTGGCGGTCGCCGATGGTGATGGCTTGAAGCTGTCTGTACTTATCGGCGTGAGAGGCATGGGGTGTGCTCATGACAATGATGTTTTGATGGTTGTTGGAACACACCGTGTCCTCCCCTGCTTCATGAGCCGGTACGTTGGCCACGCGGTAAATCGCCGATGCGAGGCGCACAGTTCCAGTGGTGGCCACGTCGAGGCCTCCTCGTGGTCGTATCACGATCTTGAAATCGCTCCGTGGGAGTAGTGGCATTTTGCTCTTTCTAATGACTTGCTGCTTGATGTTACACGGTTGTCGACGTAAACGCTGTCGGTTGCAGTCCGCTCCCTCGCCGGTGCAGGAGGGCGCTCCGTTCTGGGTGTTGCTCAGCGCGTTTGCGTGGTTAACTTGGGTCTTAGATCCAATGGTGCACCAATCCGTGCCCTCCAGAAGCTCTTCTGGGAAGATATCCTCCCCGATCACTTGGACTTCCATCGTTGATGGGCGAAGAACGCGACCGCGTCAGAGGAGACGCTGCGCGCGTCTCGTTGGGTGGCCGGCTTGCGTGAGCGTCGGGCCAAATGGGCGCGGGTTGAAAACCTCTCAAATCCGGCAAAAAGTCCTTTCCCACCTTGAATTTTGGTGTCAGTGGAATCCTGGTCACTTTCTGCACGCGTTGTTGTGAAATTCATGGGCCGAATGACCGAAAATCACTGGCAAATAGTTCTTGGAAGACGGAGCCGACGTGATGCGCATCCGCTCTCTTTGGCGACCAGCGTGCCCTGTGTTTAGTGGCGAAGAATTTTTTTAAAGTACTCTCGTGGTGAGACCGCCATCGCCTTTGCCCTTGCAAAATCCATTGCACAGTCCGTCTTCACTGATTTAAAAACAAATCTGTGCAACTATTCCAAGCGTAGGATCTGCCTGGCCGTTGTAGAAGACCCCCAAGGAAAATTTACCACAAATGGCAGAGCTCTAATGAATATCGGCTCACTCAGGAAATCGCGGAAACGATGCTACCAATAAATTGGGATTCATTTGTCGGGACCGCCTCAATTCGGGATTCTCGAAGAAGCGGCCGTACACTTTTGCAGAGCTCACGCAAATACCCCGTTTGAACCATCGGACTCCAAAACCCTCTTTTAGGCACTCCAAACAAATACTATGGAGGTGTCTTCAGACTCTCACTCTTTCTTCCCCTCAGCTGCTGTCCCACTAGTGTGGTGCTTCCTTGTGTGGTCCCTTCGCGGTGAACCTCCCGTCATGCTTTCTCACATCCTTTACGGCTGCTCTGCTGGTCCTCTCTCGCAGGGACAGCCGGCCATCTTAAGCCAGGAGGGCCGGATGGCCCTGCTTTAGTCTGAGGACCCGGCATTGCAGCTTGCTGCGGTGACTTGGGCAGCTGATGTCAACGCGAAGAGAGGCATAGCCGTGTAGACGTGGGGTGGAACCGCGCGGTGGTCCGGGGGGGGGGGGGGGAGCTCCAAACACACTTGCTAACAAAGTTTTTTTGTTTGTCTCTTAAAAAATCGCTTTTACTAAGTGTTCCGCAAATTGTCCCACTCTTGCGTTATGACCAATTCCTACGAAAGAGGCGTGAACCACGTTTCGTTCATTCAAGTATGGAGCACTTTGGCTGTTTGGGCTGTCATATTCTGTCATCGCCTGGCGTGACGCACAAAGAACAACCAATGAAAATAGAAAAAAGTAAAGCTACTTGTAATTACGAAGTGAAAAAAAGAAGTCATCTAAATGGGAAGAAAGATAGAAATAAAGAGAGGAAAATAAAGACAGAAGTACCTTCGAAAGATGAAAAGACAGCAGCAAAAAAATTGGGAGCATATCTATGGAGTGAATGATGGAGAGTTGGGCGAAGCATTCATCTGTTCATTTGTTCTTGCTTCCATCCGTCCATCCGTCCGTCTGTGTGACCTTCCATGCCTCAATCCACTCGTCCGTGCGCGCGTCTGTTCGTGCGTCCATCCCTGCGTTCGTCCATGCATCCGACCCCTGCGTCCGTTCATGCGTCCATCCATGCATCTGTCTGTGCGCCCGTTCGTCCATCTATTCAACACTCCAAGTACATTCATCTCGCATCTTTTCATCATATATTCCCCATATAGGAGCACCGCCATCCAGCGCACATTCCAAGGACTAAACGAGAGGTGGCACACGCACACTTTCTTACGGCTCGCGCTTTGGGTCTATTTCCCACCTTTATCCACCTCGAGTTCATAGTATATACTAGTTCACTGTATTTATGGCACTGCGTCCCAACGCTCACTAAACATTTCTAAAACCAAGGACGTTACGCCCAGCAAGTATAACGTAGCAACCTTTTCCTGTGAGATAGTGCTCAATGTACATGCCAATGGCTGCTAATGGGAAATGAGAGATAGGAGAATTCGGCTTTTACTTTCTTACGGCTTGCGCTTCGTATCTACTTCCCACCTATAACCACCTCAAGTTCATGGTATGTACTAGTTCATTGTATTCATGGCAATGCGGCTCAACGCTCGCTAAACCTTTCTAAAACTAAGGAGGTTACGCCCAGCAAGTATAACGTAGCAACCTTTTCCTGTGAGATAGTGCTCAATGTACATGCCAATGGCTGCTAATGGGAAATGAGAGATAGGAGAATTCGGCTTTTACTTTCTTACGGCTTGCGCTTCGTATCTACTTCCCACCTTTAACCACCTCAAGTTCATGGTATGTACTAGTTCATTGTATTCATGGCAATGCGGCTCAACGCTCGCTAAACCTTTCTAAAACTAAGGAGGTTACACCTAGCGAGTATTACATAGCAACCCTTTCTTGTCAGATAGTGCTCAATGTACATGCCAATGGCCGTTTATGGGGACTGCAGCGTGCGCGTTAACTAAAAGCCGAATGCTCCTGTCTCTCGTTCTCCGTTAGCAGCCATTGGCATGTACATTGAGCACAATTTTTTATTGTTCAACAACCAACAGAAGAAATCTCTCACCAGCACTTTCTTGGAGGCGAAAATGTTATATTTCTTACACACTACAACGGCTACGAGGGACGAACGGGTGCAGCTATAAGAAGCTTCGCCCCTAAAGAATTGGCAGATCCCACGTACAGTGGGAATCGATGATATACGAAGCAGGAAAGGGAAATGTTGATATGTCACTTTAAAATCAGCAGAACGTTGCGAGGTGGAGGTAAATGATGCCGTATATGACTTCCGTGTCATGATTACCATGTTTGGATGTGTCGTTTGTATACCTTTGCCATCTATTCACGTTACGTGATACCAAATTTAGTATATGTGGAGCTAGCGAAGCGGCCGGGGGCCCGCTATGTAGGTAGTATGTTGTCATGTTCTCACATGAGACATGTGTCAGGGTTATCATGTTTGGTCCGGTCATATATTTCGTCTTCGATCGACGTCACGTAACACCAAATTTGGTATACGTGGAGCTAGCAAAACAGCCATGAGCGCATAATGAATGGCCTAATATACTCCAATGTTGCGTTGACGCACGCGCAAGCTAAGCATGGCGACGCTATGTTAGCAAAACACGAGCACTCTATAGTCTCATGCAAGGCGCGACCAGCGTGCGTCGGCGTGGCCCGACGGCAACCGGTGCGAATTGCGACATGGGCATTTCGCGCCAATATGGTGCATTTCTGTCGCTGATATCACCTGCCCTTCATCATTTGCTGAGAAGCTTAAGCACTAATTCACTCTTATGTTTATTTGTGGCTACTATTTATATGTATATCTTGTTGATTTGCGTAAGTACAAATGTATATATACTGTTTACGTATAATTTTTTGTATGTATAGTTGTGTATTATCATTATGTATATATGTCACCCAATTGTAACCATAGCCCTTATGTAATACTCCCCTTGAGGGGGCCCTTCAGAAAATAAAAAGTGAAAGAGAAGATGCGTTACCCAGACAACACTGCGTCTCCCCCTTTTCGTGATGGGGGGACGCCGGATGCGCTGAAACGCGCACGCGTCAAAGCAACGCAACACGGCGCACACCTGCGAATATATGGCAGGACCGGCGCCTGGCATGGCAACCCCGGCGTGACGCGACGAAATGAATGCCAGCGAGCACGCGCACAACGTCATGTTGAAGTGTGTTGGCGCCTTGACTTTGGCATGTAATCATGTTCTCACATGACACGCATCTTATGATTATCATGTTTGCTCCAGTCACATACCTTCGTCTTCGATTGGCTTCATGTAATACAAAATTTTGCATATGTGAAGCTAGCGAAACGACCGCGAGTGTGGCATATAGTCATATCAGTGTGGCGCACAGTCATGTTGTTACATGATACGCATCTCATATTTATCATGTTTGCACCAGTATCATACCTTCGACATTCATTCACGTCCCGTAATACCAGATTTGGTATAACTGAAGCTAGTAAAACGGCCGCCAGCGCATCGTGAGCATGGCATGTAGTCATGTTGTTACATGATACGCATCTCATGATTATCATGTTTGCACCAGTCACATACCTTCGTCATCCATTCACGTACTGTGATACCAAATTTGGTTTATGTGACGCTAGCGAAACGGCCGCGAGTGCATCGGGAGCATGGCATGTGGTCATGTTGTTACATGACATGCGTGTCAGGATTTTTATGTAAGGGTCTCTCAATTGTGTTCGCAATGCAATCATGTCTTACCATACCAGTTTTGCAATATGCCTTGTGAACGAAACCACTGCAGGAGCTGCAGGACAATGAAATGTAAATCATGACATTCATGACATACATGTCATGATTGTCATGCAGTGACTAGTCAATTGTGTTCTTCATACAGTCATGTTATGCCATACCAAGTTTGGTATTGATACCATTATTGAAACGGCCAGGAGAGATAAAAGTCATAGGCGGCTAGATAGATAGATAGATAGATAGATAGATAGATAGATAGATAGATAGATAGATAGATAGATAGATAGATAGATAGATATGCCCAATGTCACCGAAGTTCGTTAAGAAATGCTTCGCATTAAAGAAAAATTGGTTCCAAATCTGCATGTTACACCGCAAAGGTAGTCGAAAGACGATAGACTTGCATCTAGAGAAAGAGAACAAAACGTTTATTTGATGTTCTGCGCAAGTATATTGGCTGGAGGCGCAGCGTTAGAGTGCCTAGAGCGTGTAGCGGAGGCGAACGAGCGCATCGAAGCACGTTAGACACAAGCGCCATCTGGCAGTTATCTTCGAAAACGAAGGCGTGCAGCCCGCGGAGAAAGATGCGCGCCAGTCTCGGAGGTGATAAGGTGTAGAACGCAAAGCGACGGGCAGGTGCCACCACCGTGACGTCGTAGCAAAGCGTTGGAAAGACCTTTTTAAGCATCGCGTTTCATTGTCAGTGCAGCGAGATAAACGCTACATTCCTTAGAGTTACTTGTGTGTGTGCCTCTTCTAGTATAAAGGCAGACGTACAAAACTTCGAAGTGTTGTTATGGCGCCTCATATATGCGCAAGAATTGCTTTTTTAATTGACAATCACACAGCTATAAACGCTAAACCTTGAGCAATATTGGTGCGCGCTGCGAATGGGATTGGCCGTTTGGTGCCGTTTGAGATACCGTTAGGGCAGACAAACAGACGAAGTTACAGACAGACAGACCAAAATTTTTTTGTTGAAGGTTCCCAAGAAAGACTATCGTCTTTAAAAAAACTAAAACAAAGAGAGGGTTGCGCAGCAGCGCAATTTCTTTAGGCTGTGTACCGCTAGTGTGGAAGTGCCTTATTTTTTTCAGTGTATACGTTTGTGAGTTCAAAATCAATTTCACCATGTAAGTGTAGCTGGTTCGAATATGGACACTACGTTCACATGTTTTCACATATAAAAAAGAAAAGGGAGCATAAGAAGAACATGCAGCAAGCGCTGACTGTCTTTGCAAAAGAAATGAAACATTCGCCAGCCTGTGCCCTGTTCGGCACGCTTCACTGTGTCTTTGTGCACTCTGTGACTTGAGCACGAGCGTTGTTGGTGTTAGTTGGTGATTATTATCGTTTCGACATATCTTACGTCACCGTACTCTCAGATGCCACATACCTACAAAACGTCCATTTTTTATGCTCCCACAGGCTGAACCAATGTGTTCGTTACTGCAGTTTCTATGTGGACCTATCACCATTCAATTATTTTTTATAATTGTGTGAGTGGTAAATTAAAAATTACAGAAACTATTGTGCTTCTATATTGTATACATCATTATAAAAGGTTGAACGCCTCCTTCCTTACGCTTATTTGTCTACCCAAGTTTTTGTTTTACAATTTTCCGACAATCTCATCCGGTGGTGCTCCTGGGGTGTGTTTGTGGCGCTAGTGCCATAAAATAAAAAAAACGTACAGCATATCCACGGAGTGAATGATTATGTGTAGTGTGATGCTTCGGACGGTTTTGTCTGTAAAACTTGGATCCTTTGTTCATTCGTCCGTCCGTGTGTCTGTCAGTCCGTGTATCTGCCTGCCTGCCTGCCTGCCTGCCTGCCTGCCTGCCTGCCTGCCTGTCTGTCTGCCTGCCTGCCTGCCTGTCTGCCTGCCTGCCTGTCTGTCTGTCTGTCTGTCTGTCTGTCTGTCTGTCTGTCTGTCTGTCTGTCTGTCTGTCTGTCTGTCTGTCTGTCTGTCTGTCTGTCTGTCTGTCTGTCCGCACCTGCTTAGAGAGTCATAGAACTAGGCGGCCACGTACCAAGAGAGACATGCATGTACAGACCCGCCTCTAATAAACGCTGGAATGCTACTGCTATAAGCAATGGAGTGGTCGCGCTCTTGCTTCTGGGAAAAAACCAGTGACTATACCGGCGGTGCTTCCCGCCCGCGTGGTCGGGGCATGGTCCAGCTCTCTCTTGTGGAAAAAAGACCAGAGCTCAAAGGAAGGCATGAATAAAATTCACGCAGCCTCTTTACAAGAAAATATCGAGCAAAAAGGGCATCTTTTCTTTCCCACACAACAAAAATATTCAGACTTGCCTGTGTTTTTTTTTCTCGAAAAATCGGTGCTTGACACTTTTCCATACAGAATACTCCCTCACGCTGATAACGTAAGTGCAGTTCCTGACTTAGGAGTACTGACTGCAAGGCGATAGTGCTATAAGAAAAGCAATCGAAATAATTCGTGGAAATCGTTGTGTGACAGAAAGACATCATGAATGTTTCACTCGCTCTTTCTTAGAAGCGTTGGTCCCCATTGCCAAAGTTGCATCCACTCGCAGTTTCCAAATGCACCATTTAATTTGGAATCTCCGAATTACAAGCTGGTTTAATAATAAAAAATCAATGATCGTGGCGTTTCAGTCATTGTTAGAGACACTTTTCGTGCTCTTCGGGTACCTCAAATCACCATGTGCTGAGTTTGCACAACAGGCTCTGGATTTTCTAGGCCCAGCCTACTTGCAAGCCTTCAGTACCCAACATGGCTGTCGCCTAGTTTGGAGACTGGGCGTCAGAAAATGCTGCAATATTGCTAACGTCATGCAGCTTTTTCGTATGTTTACCCCCTTCTTTCTATCTTGATATCTTCGCTTACCAAGATAGACATAATAGTTGACAGTTCAATTTTATGTACTTGATTGTGAAAACGATAAGATCCAACGTTAAAAATAACCAAAATGCGTCATCTATGTAGTTGCATAAACCAAAAAACCTGGCGTTGTCATACACTTCATGAACAAAAATATGATTTTTTCACTGTAACAAGACATCACAGTCTACAGAACTTGCAGTATATCGGTATGTATATGAAATCGCCCTGCTTATGATGATGACTCTATTGTGAGAGCAACATATGACCGACTTATTTTTACAGATGACCAATGGCAGGTCTACCTGTATGGTGCATGTGAACATTATATATGGGGTTACCACGCAGTAACCCTACACTGTGAATGACCCCCCCCCCCCCTTGTTTGTTCATATGGCCTTACTGTTTATTTAAGTTTAATCACCTCGATGTCATGAATGTCCTGCCTTTGTTGTACAATTTTTGCATTGTCCGTCACTGCATACGCAATAAGTTCTTTTCGCTGTAAATAACAGCTTGCATTGTACGTACGCATTGATCACCATTATCCATTTTTCTGTGTGCACATAAGCTGTGTAAGATATATCCGGAAATAAAATTCTCTTAATCCAGCAGCTCTGGAGGTCTACGGGTGGCTTTCAGCTCTCCCATAGTAGAGTACCAAGTACTCTAAATCGTTAACACTTTTTCTAAACACATATAAATAACCCCACAGTGACGCATGCAGCTGTTCATTTGAACCATGTGCCGGAGCTTTAACGCATACCTTAGTGGTTGCATTCTCAAGTTGATATTATGCTAAACCAATTGCGCGCTCAAGTGGATGCATGCTTGACAACCCCGCGAGATCAACATTATTCTGGAGTTCCCATTATATTGAGTACATTGCTCTAACTGATCACAATTTCACGTCATGCAGCTCACGAATCCCAACAAAGTTTCATGTCAGAGGCTGAATTGAGGAACAAACCGAACGCAATCAGCGCATTTATACGAAGTTAACAATCCAGTTCAGGTAGTGAAAACCGAGTAATATAGAAACAGTGCACAAGGTGTGTATGTGTATACGAGATGTTCATCCGATATGTTGATGTTATAGGAGAATCTTTTTTCGGAGAATCGCAGTCTGATAGGTCGCACAAGAATGCACTGCAGCGCATTCTCAAGAATGCGTATGTATCGGTGTACAACGTAAGAGTGCGCACAGCCTTCGCCTACTGCGTCGCTCTCGGTGGCTGGGCAAGAAGGTTTGTAGCCGTCCAACGGCGCACCCTCGGTGGCGGTTCGCGGAATCGGGGAGAGTTGATGCCACACTAATGGCCCCTCTTGATGGCAGCCGGTCTTGTGGGGCTAACGCTGTTCAAGCTCCGCTACAGGAAAGAAGACGGGACAGGCCTTAAAAGCGATCGGCCTCACAGATGTCAGCGCCTGCGCAACGGCTCGCATATGGGTGCTGTCCGGTGTTGTTTGTGTGAGCGCATGATGTTTTCCCGGTAAATTGCTGCCTTCAGGCCCGCCCTCGGTGCAGGGCCTCCTTCGTGGAACCTTGATCTTCTGGGGTGTACACTTTACGGACGACTCTCACCATCTGATCTTTCTGCGAGTGCTGTGGTGCACTGTGACTGGGAGTTAGAACCACGATACGTTTGCAAGGCTTGGCGATCATTATGATGAACTCGTGGTTCTGACTCTCTAAACCTCCAAATATGACCTTTAATAATGCCAGTCCATCTTTAGTTGTAAGCTCTTTTTTGCTGTCTTTATGTCTGTTAATTTTATTGAGGAAATGTAAGTCTAGATAGAGCCGGTACAGATTCGGTACCAGCTGTGCTGTAGTAACTTTGGACGGCCGAAAACTCGCACGGGACCAGGATAGGCTCCTCGAAGGCAGGGTCATGGGGTGCTCGATCTGTTGCGTTCCTTCGAACCACCCTGCCTGCTTCATTGTTCCCTTCCAGACCCATTTGACCCAGTGTCCATATTATCCTGTGCCGCAAGATTGGGTTTCATGAGTCAAGAGTGTTGGTGGAATTTGGTGCCCCCTAAAAATGCTAATCGCCGCTCTATGGTTTTTCCCTTTCAGAGGCCGCTTGAGAAAATGGCAACATCAAGCTGCACTGGCAAACACTATGAGCCGCGCACAACTACAAAATTTGACTCAACTGCAGCAGCGTTTGCTGTTGGCGGAAAACGTTGTTGTTTCGCCAACCACAACAAGTGGTTGAGGACCGCTTTCAAATGTAAACATATCTACCATGATCGAGAAAGCTGATGAGCTACTTCACAAAGTACATTTGATAATTCCAGACTTGATGCATCTGACCTATAACAAAACTGAGCCCCCACAGCAAAAACTTGTGCAGCTTTTGCAATTTCTTTATTTTATTGAAATGATTCTTAGTTTTATTTTCAGGACTCCGTATAAAAAGACATTCGTCAGCGTGCTCTTCTCATGGTTACTGGCCTAGTGTTTCTTTCGCGAAAGTGGGCCGACGTTGTTTACGTTGGGTCTGTAGCGAATGCGAGTAGACTCCACTCCTGTTGTGAGCTGCTTTCCCAGCGAGTCCTATTCATGTTCGAGTAATGTTGAAGCGAATGCTTGCGCTTGCGTCGTAGATGATTTACGTAGCTCGTTTCTTTCATTTACCATTTACGTCGACCATTCGTACTCGAACAAGAAGCGCAATAAAACGAGGAGACAAGAATGAAAAACACGACAGCACCACAGTTGCTCCCGCGTCTTTGTTCGCTTGCGATTGCTTTTTAGGTATGAGCTTCTTCAAACTAGACTAAGTCTCAGTTATTTTGCGCCTGCATTTGCTCGCTGTTTATTCGGACACGGTGCTATCAGCCAAGCTGTTTAAATCTGCGTTTTGCATGTGGCATTCGAAAAAACTCGGTGCGTATGCACCATTAAAAGCAGATTAGTGTCAAGCAGTTGCTAGCATAAGAGCCATCACTGGCTAGTGACTGTCTATTAATACAATCAAAGCTAATGAATCCTTTATCAATAACCAATGCGTTATAGGAAATGGTTGGATTTATTTGGCAGAACCCAAATACATGACCAAGGCAAACGATAGCCAATAGGCCAGCAATAATAGATAACCATTCATTAACCCACGAATTCTAGTATATGCTTTAAAAATCTTAGCTTGATCTGAACGCATGACCTATACTTTGTAACAACCGATTGACGGTCAATAAACATCAGTTGATACTTGATCAATAATCAACACATTAAATAATGGGCTTGGATGAGCTCCACCTGACGAACAAAAAAATATATATACGTGGCTGATACACTGGGATAGTGAATTGACGTAGCCAATAAATAACTGGTCAACAACCCATACATTCTGGTAAATGCTTCGTCGTGCTAACCTAGCCTCTCATACGATGTGGTACGAAGAAAAAAGAAGAAAGAGAAAAAGAGATGCAGGCAAGACTGTTCCAACTTCATTAACGTGAAACCTATAGGAAGAGGCTAAGCGTACAGTGTGACCAGTGTTGGTCACAGCAACATCGCTGCTAAGAAAAATATGATTAGGAAGAAGAGGCAAAAAAAAAAATAAGGAGGGCCTGACTGAGGTAATTCACCACGTTTCCTTGAGAGGGATTTCTTTAACAAGGCATTAGTTGTGCCAAACCGGAAACCGGGCATGTCGGGAATAATGTGTCAGCTCCAGTACCTTCTCCGCCAAATGGCGTTGGAAGGCAGCTTACCCTACGATGCTTCTTCTTTCCTACATGCCATGTTTCAATTCACTATGGCGTGTGGAGGACGGTGTTCCTGCTCCTCTAACGTCGTCCGCAATTTGTCGGGCAAAAGGTTGCTCTAATATTTAGTTTACCAGTGGCGAATAAAGCACTGTTACTGTGCACATGTGTTTCAAAAGGCGGTACTTTAAATAAATGTCCTTAGCGTATAGACTCATGCCTGCGTCTCTGTGTTTTGGCAAGAAACTTGAGCGCTTTGGTAAATTTCGTCGGGGAGCCTGACAGCACTGCTAATTACTTTATTTATTTATTTCAATATACTACAGACCTCGGTTCAAGCAGGAGTCGTAATACATAAAATTATTGCTATTCTGTCGAGAGTGCTGATCACATTAAAAAAAGAAACAGTGCAATGTTGGATGGTTGTTAGCAGTTTCAAAATACCGTGTTTATATCGCATGCGAGTATAATACAAAAATGTTATACGCTAAATAGAACAAAAAGGTATTGCTGATTTCTCGAGAAAAAATATTGTACCGTTTCACAGTTCACCGAGATGATGCTACACTATTCCAGTATGCCATAGATGTTGGAAAAATCGAGTTTTCTTATGAATGTCATTGTGACTTTTAGGCAGCCGCATTGTCTTCTTGTGGTTGTTCTTGAGGAGTGTCTGAGGATTTGAAGGAGATGTTCTGTTCCGGAAAATTCATAATTCTCAACATACAAATTATACAAAAATTTAAGTTTGGAAATTGTTCTGCGTTGATCAAGACAGCACAGCTCGGCTTTTTTACGCAGAGCTGTAACACTGATACGCCGGGAATAACTTGAAAACACAAATTGGACGGCTAAATTTTGAGCTTGCTCAATTTCTTTTTTTTTTTTTTTGATGACAAACTTGTGATGTCCAAATTATGTCGACATATTCTAGTGCCGGTCTAATTAGCGTCTTAAACGGGGTTAGTTTAACTTCAGGAGGCACGTTCCTTAGTCTTCTTTTGACAAATGACAGCTTTATTTGCGCTTTTGCACAAATAGTCGATATATGTATAGTTCCCAACTCAGATTAGATGTTAATGTAACTCCCAAGTATTTTACGTGGTTACTTTAGGTGATTTCTGATTTTCCTTTGTTGTATGTGAAACTAAGAGGCTTTATCTTGTTTGTAAAGCTTATGGATACTGTTTTCCCTGCGTTCAGTGTCATTCGCCATTCCGAGCACCATGCCTGAGTTATTCGTAGCGACTGATTAAGGTGAATCTCGTCCGCATTTTGACTTACCGTCGTGTATACGACGCAGTCTTCTGCGAAATGCCTTAGTTGAATAGATGGGCTGGCGCAAAGAGAGATGTCATTAATATGGATAAGAAATAGAGTTGGCGCTAATACGTATTCTTTTGGTACGCCTGACAAGACGTCTAGGCTGCTTGAGATATTCTTGTTCACGGAAACAAATTGTTTGCGATTTTTAAATATGACATTACCCATTGAATAACTTTATGTTCATTAGCAATTGCTTGCATATTCATAATGAGGTGATAGTGGGGAACGACATCAAAGGTTTTCACAAAGTCCAGAAAAACGGCATCTCTTTGTCCTGTTGTGTGGAGTGTGTTTGCAATGTCGTTGGTCATCTCAGCTAGCTGTGTAACTGTTGTGTAGAGCAGAGCAGGTTGTTAGCCGCTAAGTCAGTTATAATACCTTTAAAAAATTAAATGCTCTAATATTTTGCAGCTTGTGCTTGTTAAAGAGGCCGGGCGGTAATTGCTAGACTCATCTTTAGATCCGGATTTATGTATGGGGACGACCTTAGCCGTGCGCCAATCATCTGGGATCGTGTGTGTAGATAGAGAGATAATGTATAATTTATACAAATATTGACTCACCCACTCAGCGTTTTTTTTTAAGAAAAGTCTTTGAAATTATATCTGGGCCTGGGGACTTCTTGGCAGCAAGTTTTTGTGGTAAACAGAGGACACCTTCTAGATTTATATTTATTTTTGACATAGATTAAAATGAAGAATATGATGGCAAAGTCTCTCCAGAAGACCCGTGCGTGAATACAGAAAGAAAATAAAAAAACGTTCACTTTATCTGCTAATCGGACTGCGTCAGATTTAACGGCACGATGAAAGCTGGGGGATATCGGAATGCTTACTTGACAATAGCGCCAGAACTTTTTTGGGTCTGATCGCATGAAAGACGGTAGTGTTTCCGAGAAGAAGGGAGACTTAGCGATAGAGATTTTGTTATATAATGTTACGATAAGGCTCTGTAGTTTGCTAGATATTCCGCGCTTTCGTTGTCGTTAAATCTTTCCTTTTAGATGAATAATCTCGCGCGTCACCCACGGATACTCTCGGTCAACGCATTTTTTTTCATAGAAACGTAATATGTTTCACAGTAACTCACGATATATTTAAAGCATGAGCACAATTCACTTACAATGTCATTTTTTTCCCAAATTGGTGCTAAAACCAAAGATAATGTTTCAGACGACGACCGACTCCTAGCTCATAATAGGCTTGCGCTGGTGTCGAGTATAGTTGAGTTTATTCAATATTTGTCGCGCTTACCCGTTTGAGAAAGACCGTGACTATGACATGACTCGTGAATGTGACATTATTAATTATGATAAATGGCGCAGTACAGGACTCTGGAGAGTTTGACCACATGGGGTTTCTTAACGCGCACCCAAACCTAATAAACACATGGGCCTCAAGGAAACGTGGCTTTCGCGGCAGGGATTCGACGCCGATACCGGCTGGTGAGCAGTCGAGCTCCATAATCATTAGACCACTAGGGTGGGTTATTATTGGAAGTTCCTTCCAGCCAAGATGACAGTGATGTGAGCTTGATGGCATCACGCAATAATTTATGCCATGACGCAGCACAACCAGAAGGACAAAAGGAAGAGGCACTCGACCCAGCACAGCTCAAGCTTCAACCACTACTTTAATATTCACTGATCCCGCAAGTAGATGTATACTCCCACGGCGTCATACGTCATGTGTGCGTAGGTCTAACAAACATAAACTGTAAACTACGCGCGTGCATCACGGAGACATTACAAACAATATTTTTTGACCACGTACAAGCGTGCTTATGCAAGTAAGTAAACCTAATGCGGATTATCGCGAAGAGATGTAACCGAGTCACGTAACAACACAACTGATGGAGCAGTCCCACACGCGTCACGAAACTATGAAACTTTTCTGCACTCCGTTACCTACCGCATCATATCCCACCTACCTCTCCTCATCACAGCCGTTTCCTTCAATTTGGGCTTGTACCTACATCTTTGTCAATGAAGGGCAAGGTAACTGTCAAGAGCTGCGTTTCTTACTATGTATCTATGCTCTCGTAACCTCTCATTCATACATCACCCGATCTGTGTAATGAAGCAAATTTTCCCTGCTTTTGAGAAGTCAGTATGTGAATAATAATAATAATAATAATAATAATAATAATAATAATAATAATAATAATAATAATAATAATAATAATAATAATAATAATAATAATAATAATAATAATAATAATAATAATAATAATAATAATAATAATAATATCATCTACTGTTCAGCATTCCACAGCCATGATACGATTATAAGTCACGCCACAGAGTAACGTGCTCTGACGTCGCACATAACACGAGTTTTTAACGTTAAGCCTCCATCTAAACGTGACCGCCTGCATCTAACGTGCTACTTCCGGGTCAGCAGCCACGTACCGCAACCACCTTATCACAGAGGAGGACCAATGAGCCACATTGGTCACTCGACTTTATTAAAGGCGTTCCGACAACTTAAATGGATGAGACTTACTTATACCGTACACTCGACCCTCCCCTCCCCCTCTTCTCCGTTCATTTTCGCCGAAGAAAATGCATAAACAAACAATTTCATTGCGTTGTACAGTCGCACTTTACATTAGGCTTTAAACGCATGCATTCCGTTCGGTTGTTACGTGGGTATCTAATGCCCTTTATTTCCAACTTGAACGGGTCAGCAACGATGGATTTTCTCGATCTGGCATCGTTTGTTCTCTCCGCATCAACGTTTACTCAAGAAGATGGTGTGCGTCGCTTGAAGTTATTCGAGGGTGACACCACAACGACATTGAGTCCCACAACGGGGAGCAAACATACATGTAAAAGCACATTTGCTTACGTCATATAATAACAACAAAACAAAGAAATTAGTAACGCACTTTCAAGGGGAATCCCGAAAGATAAAATCTGAGAAAGCTAAGCTTCTCACTTCTTATTGTAACGGGGGATCCCCACTCGTCTGTGGACACACGCAATAAGGAAATTTCGGAGCTGGCGTCTAACTTTCCTCTTCAGCTTCACTTTCATATGCCACCCCCCCCCCCCCGTCCTCTGGTCAACACTGATCACTCAAACGAATCGTGAGACTTCGATATATAAAATCATGGATATCACTGAGCTCAAGGTTAAGTCTTATTCATTTATACCAACCTACGCGTATGTTTTTCTTTCATTCTCTTCCTGCAATTCTCTCCCTGTCATTCGGCTATCTCTCCCAACTTTGCTTGCTGAAAGCCCCTATAAGGACAGTAGCTCACGGTTTTTAGTTACGGTGTCATCAGAATTACAATACTTCTTTTTCTTCCCTTTCATTTCGCTCGTATATTTCGCTGAACAGACAATTTACTGCTACAAGGGAGCCTATAAGCGATCCACGGCAGAGCGTAACTGAAGTGAAGAGAGAGAAAGAATGACCAAGAAAAGGCAGGTAAGTCAACTAGCTAGGTTGTTCCTGGGTTGCTGCTACCCTGCACTGGGAGAGGGGGAAAAGGTAGTAAAAGACAAAAAAAAGCAAGAACGAAGGAAATAACAAGTGATACGAGTGCACACATCTCAGTGGGACGCCCGAGAAAAAATGCTACCAACCTAAGCTTTTTGTTGCGCATGATGCGCCCTCTTCTGAATGGAATGGTTACTCCATCTGTTCAGTGCGCACAGCAAGTTCTGGATTTCTCGGAGCCGGTCCTTGCATAGGTTTTTGAACATTTTGGATCCCAGTCTATATTTATATAACCGCAGAGAAACAGGTCTGTATAATTGAATTGTAAAATATTCCGTGCAGTTGAATCGTGGCAAGATTATCTGCTGTACACAAAACGTTGCCAAGTATTGCTTCTTCAAGGCGCTAGGATTTTTACACGGTACCTACTGAATCAAGTCAAATTGTTTCACCATTATCGCATCGAACATGCAGAAACGACCACGATAACTACTACAAACGACTGCTACCCTCAAAGTTGAGCACAGAGTATGAGTCACTGTTTCACTGAGACACGACTGGCCAAGTACATGACTCTGTTCAAAAAGACCCGCCGCCAGTCTTTTGGATCCTACGACTCTCCGAAGGGAGTTCCCGTGTCTCAAACTTGACGAGACTTACTATACAAAACACCAATTCGCACAAAACTAGAATACGCAGCAGCAATATGGGATTCATTTCATGTCAATTTATTACAGCCGCCAAAAATGGTTCAGAACAACTCGGCTCGTTTCATTACATGTAATTACAATCGCAACGCAAGCATATCATCCATGAAAGCAGGCCTTAGTCTACCATCTCTTGCATCACAGCGTAAACTTTTCCGCATATGTTTTTTTCACAAGCTCTACCATCATGCCTACTTACATAACGAATTCGTAATTCATCCTCATCACATTTCACAACGCCTGGATCACGCCTTCAAAGTCGGCATGCCTTTGTGTAGCACTAGCTTCTTTTCGCAGTCCTTCATGCCACGTACATCGAAGGAATGGAATGCCCTTCCAAACCCGACAGCAACCATTAGAGATTTCAACCTTTTCAAGAACACAATAGCTAAAATTGTATGACTAGAAACATGCTGACTGTATAACTATTGTTCTCTTTTTTTGTTCTTGCATTGTGTTGTAACTTTACCGTTTCTCCCCACCCACTCCCCTCTGTAATGTCTATTGATCTTGAGGGTAAATAAATAAATAAATAAATAATCAAATAAACTTGTAGGATGCTTGAGGTTCACCTTCAGGAACAGAAGGCGACAGCGTAATCGGTCCCCGCGCGCATTGCCTTCCACCATATCACAAGAACAGGAACCTTCGTGCGCTTAAGATCGACGACTTCAAACTATCCTATAGAATCTATACTGCATGCACAGTTTCTTCGTGCCCACTAAGCCATAATTATTTGTTTTTCTCATCGGCAAAGTACCCACTACTTGCCACATGCACTTTCGCAGCGGCACATTTGGAGTCTTAGGGCTACTTAGAATCGCCAACTCAATGTGCACATCGCTTTTTAAAGAGGATAGTCTTTCTTGGGGACCTTCGATGGAAAAATTTTGGTTTGTCTGTATGTCTGTCTGTACATTTGTCTGTTTGTCCTCCTTTAACGATACCTTAAACGGCATTAAACGACCAACGCCATCCGCAGCACCCACCAATATTGCTCAAGATTTAGCGTTCGTAGTTGTGCGATTGTTAATTAGAAAGCAACTATTGCGCATATCTGAGGTGCCATTGCAACAAGTTTATATTTTGTATGTCTACCTTTATACTAGAAGAGGCACACACAAATAACTCTAAGGACTGTAGCGTTTATCGCGCTGCGCTGACAGTGCAACGCGATGCTCAAAAAGTTAAGTGTTTCCATCGCTTTGCTACGGCGTCACGGTGGTGGCATCTGCCCGTCGCTTTGCGTTCTACACCTTATCACCTCCGAGACTGGCACGCATCATCCTCCGCGGGCGCGCATACCTTCGTTTTCGAAGATAACTCCCAGATGGCGCTCGTGTCTAACGGGCCTCGATGCGCTAGTTTGCCTCTGCTACACGCTCGAGGCACTCTAACGCAGCGCCTCCAGATTACCATTCATCGAGTTGCTTGCGCAGAACATCAAATGAACCTTTTGTTCACTCTCTCCAGACGCAAGACTGTCGTCTTTTGACGACATTTGCAGTGTAACATGCGGATTCGGGCCAATTTTTTGAAGTCCTGTGTAGGATTCTTCCGCACTATACAACATGCGATAAGGAGACTTATTCAATTACACAATATTCATATAGCGTTTTTTTTATTTCCAATGCATTTCCATCCAATGACTTGGCCCTCTGCTAGCCATCCTGACAGCCTGGTTTTGATTCTGAAGTCTTGTCAAGAAGAGTTTAAGATTTCTTATTTTTTTGCTAGAGTAAAATAGAGTGTAGACAGCGTAAATCCCTCGTACATCATTATATGGTATGGTATAAAATGACTTTATTTAGGTCCGTCGGGGCGTGAATAAGCACGTAGCGGGCCACTCGAGCGGCCCAGTATATATTAAACTGCACTAGAGGTTTATATTGAGCCTGTTTTGAACGTTAGAATGTTCAGCAAACAAAAAAATAGAGTTAATTTAGTGGAAATTCAGTTTTACAGACAATGGAAAAGTGGAAGATATTTAAAGCACATAAGAATAAAACATTTAATCTCTTCAGAACAAAAAGACGCTTATTCAGAAACTAATTGAAGTTTCCCAGACAAAAAATGAAAATATTGACTGTTGTAAAGATATGTTTTCTAGATACGCCTATTTAAGCAGGAGCCATGGTCTTTCAAAGTCGCCTTTAGACTTTTTGCGCGAACCAGAAAAATTAGACATGCATGCTGACCGTTCATTTTAAATTTTTATTATGATTTATTATTATTAATATATATTTATTATTATGATTGCAAAAATTGTCATGGAGATGTGACGGAGAAAGATACTGATTAATGGCTGAGCGTTAGGCTAAACGTAATAAACTTTGAATACAAGAGAATTTGTGACACTTTCGCCACGCGGAATGTTTGGATCGACGCATGAATCCTCAAGAATCCTTGCTCATGAATCCACTCAGACGGACTCCCTCAGACTCACATGGAGCTAGAGTCTGGGTCTGAGTCAGTCCGGCTGAGGAATATCTTGGTGAGTTTGGGTCCGAGTGAGTCCGGTTGAAAAAAACATTTCTTGAGTATGAGTACGAGCGAGTTCGCTCAAGAAAACGTTGGTGAGTCTCAGTCCAAATGAGTGCAAAGCAGTGCAAGATATATTTCTTGAGAGAGTACAAGTGAGTTTTTTTGCCGACCTAAGAAATATATATACTCATATTCAGCATTACTACCTTTTTTACGTATTGATTGACAGTCGAAGTGTCAATTGTTTGACAGTCGAAGTTTTTATATTGACAGTCAAAGTTTATACTTACGTCTACTCACACGTATTCGAAATCAGCGTCTTTCATGCACAATTTCAGTATTTATGAAGTGGAGACGGGAACTATGTAAGAGAAGACCTTGACCCCCCCCCCCCCCGCGCGAGCTCTTCCAAGGAATTTCTTGATAAATATATTGTATGTTGTCATCCCTAACAAAAAAATAATCTTTCTAATTTAGAAGCACTCATAACTCATGTTTGAATGTACTATATCAAAAGGCGCAAAAAAGCATAGAAGGCGTAAAATTTCTGTTATATAAGAATACTGTCATGGTCGACAAAAAATATTTAAGCTAACGGACTCAAAGATCGACTCACTCAGACTAGACTCATGTCGAGTCGTGAGTCGAGTCAGTGAGTAATGTTGCCACATTCTCTCATCAAGTTTTCTTATCGCCCCGTTTCACTGTCAGTAATTCTAAGCGCAAACCGCACCTACAGTGTTCGAGAAGCTTCAGGAATGCAGTAGATTATTTTGTTAAGATTACGCCCACTTCGTGAACATTACAGATTTTTCAGGAATCTTCGTCGCCTTTAGCGATAACGCTAGAATATTCGATGGCAGGTGTTCGTTCGCCAACACGCTTCGCCGCTTGTCAGTTGATTGAGGGCCGACGCTCTGCTCGCCGCTATCATAAAGAGCTAGTGTCCGGCTTTATTCTGACTTTCCTTTTACTTGGCTGCAAGCTCGGCCGAAATAAACAGTTTATTATTCGACCTACAGTCTGCTTCCTTTGTATACGTCAAGACGTCACGACCCCGTGACAATAATTTGGTGAGTTTGGGTCATAGTGAGTTTGGTTGAAGAAAATTTCCGTAAGAGGGAGACCAAGGGAGTCCGACTCAGAAAAAGATATGTGAGTCTGATTCCGAGTCAGTCTTAAGCACAAAATATATTTTATGAGGGAGCCTAAGTTCACTCAACAAGTTTTGCCGACCTATGCTTATCATTATTGCAAGCATAATCTTTTTTAGTATCTTTGAATTCTAAACAATGTTTTGAATTCAATTTTTCCTGCTACACCATTAATAAACATAAGTCGAAGAAAGCGAAAGCAGGAAAGGATGTGAAAAAAGATTGCAAATGTACGCCATTCGTCTCGTTGCAGTGAGTCTCAAATGTGTGTAACTTCCAACAAATTATTGTGCATACATGTACACTTTAAAGTGTGGTTCGTTATTTGAAAAAAAATAAGGCTACATTTCTTTCCCAATGTCACCCCTGTTTTAGACATGGTCACTCACAGTATTTTAAGAATTAAGATTATTTGGAGAGCTTTATTACATCGTAGTTTCTATGTTAAAATGCCCCTCGGAATGGAAGGTGGAGTTTCAAACTAGTCGGTTTGAGGATGTACTCCTTCGTATAGTGTGCAGATTTTAGCGGTATTGTCGACGATTCGGCCACTGCTGATCCGTTTCGTTTTTTACTGGCATTAAACGATTGCTTTCAAGAGCCTTTTGGTGCTTTGCCAGTTCTATGTCAGCCTCAATTTTATCAGTTGCCTTTTGTCTTCTCAAAAAGAAGTCACTGTTTCTCATGGCTGTTTGCTATTTATGCAAGTCAACAAGCTACCATCCCCCTTTTGTGTGTGGTAGCAGCAGCGGAGGCTACAAAGTTCTTTTCTTACCATGTTCAGTTTAGCGGTCTTACAGGCGTAAACATTGGGAGACATGACAAGAGCAGATTGGATTACAGAAGAAAATGAGGCAGCAGATATTCAGGCTGGTATCAAGCAGAGAAACTATGCAGGTCAAGGTCATGGCAACAGGTCCCTTGGACAGGTCGCGTAATTAGATTGACAAATAACAATTGGTCACAGAGATACGAAATAGATACCTAAAGGTGGGAGGCGTGGCTGAGACAGGCAGAAAGATAGTCTGGCAATACAGACGGACAATACGGACAAAATGTTCTTGTAAAACAGGTTGAAAATGATGATGACGAGTCCGGATAATGTCTCTCGCGACTAGGAAATAATGCTTTGGCAGGACTAAAGTCCAGGAAATGACACTCAGAAAAGCATGACATTATTTGTAAGTGGCTGTGTATGTTGACGTTGCAACCTTGAAATGTCTGTATAAAGATATGAGAAATACGTAAACAGGAGATGGGCGCTGAAGTGGACTTGTCGTGCGTGTAAAGCTAGTGAGCTGGCGCTTGCTAAAACAAATTCACAAATATGGTGGCTTTGAAAACGCTTAGAGATATGCTGTTTGTAAAATTTGCTCGTGCGCAGGAGGCAGTGCTACTGCAAGCAGCCAGAAAAGGCCTGAAAATCAACGAAGTTTCCGTACCTGTCTGGTAGTTTGACAGAATCATCATTCGGAAACGAAACCCGTCTTTCCGCGTATTGTAATATCGGTCAAACCTAATCGACAAGAACAGCTTATTGAAGAGATGTGGCAAGTACTGTAATATGGTTATAGACTAAAGGCCTTACAACGCTAATGTAGTGCAGATCCCGCTGTCGCACGAGAATAAGCAGGAGAAACCACACTGGTGGAGGTGCTCATG
Organism: Rhipicephalus microplus; assembly: GCF_043290135.1. NCBI lineage: Eukaryota > Metazoa > Arthropoda > Arachnida > Ixodida > Ixodidae > Rhipicephalus > Rhipicephalus microplus. Next base: position 125,822,595 of record NC_134701.1, read on the forward strand.
ATGCTCCACCAGTCAGGTTAGCCTGGCCTACATAAGCGGCAATTGCTCTGCCTGTTATCCCTGAATATACTGATGGTTGAAAATACGGTACGAACGAAACAAAACAAAACAAAAAATGCACACCACAAGAGGAACACAGCATAAGCACTGCGAAGGACGTGTCACACAGTATCACACACATAGCCAAGCGGGAGGAGTGGGAGACGCTAGTTTCTATTTCGATTGATAGGGTTGTTTCACTGAAAATAAACAACAAAAACAGGTGCTTTGTTCATATAGTCAAGGCTTTCAGCAAACAACCCCGCTCCCCCCCCCCCCCCCCAAAAAAAAATATAAATCCTGGCTATGGGCCCGGTACGTATATTCTGGTATATTGAACTTACGCCTTCGAAATAGACGTTTTTGGGCAGGTCAGTGCGCTTTTATGCTTATTTCGCGCTGTTTTTACGGCAGTGAATATTTACTGTCAATTTCACGTGTTGAGACACTTCGAAATTCTGAGGGGAACAGCGCAAAAAACGGAACCGAGAAAGAAGGAGCAGACGACAGAAGAGCTTGTGTCATCTGTTCCTTCTTTTTCGGTCCCGTTTCTCTCTCAGTATCACGTACCAACTGGCCCTTCATGATATATACCCCTTAAAAATTCATTACCGAATCGACTCAAAGTCAGACAAACCTACAAGTCTCAATGGGCCTGAGTGGATGGTATCTTGGTGAGTAAGTGCATGGGTTAGCCGCGAGTATGGACATTTATAGCAGCTGCAGAAGAGTTCTGTTTGTGTTGTCAATGGATACCCGTAAGTTTCCTTTAGATAACATACATCGCGAAAACCATAAAACTGTTCTCGCAGCTGTTCATGGAATTTCACCCTACTGTAAGCACCGTGCCGTAACTCTGTAACGAGTATTGGAACAATTTATAGCAGCTTTTCCTTTTGCCGTTTAGAAAAGGAAGTTTATTGTACACCAAACTTGTACACACACAAACTAAACATGGAAAACTGGTAAAAACAGTGTATTATACATCTTACAAATAAGCCCCAAAATCTAATTGATCACTGGGAATACATTCAAATGTTACAAGTTAAATAAGAATTAAAATAAATCAAGTTAATCACATTTTACAGAATACCACGTATGCATGCGTACTAGAGTGGGCGCATGGCTAGTACGGAACAACTGGAAATTTCAGCTGTCCCTCCCTTACTCTGACAAAACGTCTGTTCCATCGTCAAAGGAAAGCCTCTTCGCTGTGCGTTTCCAGCTGCTGAACTACATAATTCTACACAATGAACCGTATTTTCTGGAGTGCGAGATAGGCGCCTCTATGAAGCTTGCGCCATACTTCCGCTCAACAGCGTCGCCGCCAAAGTATGTACAAGGTCACTGTAAACATCAGTCTTGCCCACGTTCTGTTCCCCTGCGCACCGGACAAAAGCCAGAAAGGTGTTGTACCATGTGCCAGACGTCCCTCACCACCGAGCACTGAAACAGAGCATGTTGGACCGTCTCTCTTTTGCAGCAGTTTGGACAACGGTCATTTGGAACGACTTCCCCAATGGGCTAATCGGTCACGCGTAGGCAATGCCCTCCATCTTCTCAACCAGTGAAACTCGTGCACCTGGTTAGGTACATGATTGCAACGCCATCGTTTCCATTTTATTTTGTGCGGGATGCTTTTTCTTCCTCTTTGCTCAGTGTGCTGCTTGTCCCGATTTCACCTATTTCCTGTGATGAAACATCTTCCATACTGCACGAACCTATTGATTCCACTGTTCATCTTAAGCCACTGGCAGCTCTGTAAAACATAAGTTGAATTTCTGCTTGTGGTCCGATGTACGGATTTGCCGTGAAAGTTTCTTTTAGTGTACTGCTCCGGTATATCAAGAGCCTGTACCCGGGGTTCTTTCAGTCATTGAAGAGCTCCTGTGTTGTTTTTGCAGCCAGCGCTCTCATGAATATTTGTATGTCTTGGAGACCCAGTCCTCCACGGTTTGTGGGAAGCTGCAAAAATTTTCGTACTACCTTTGCTGGTTTTCCAGCAAAGGTACTACGAAAATTTACTACGAAAATTTACTACGAAAGGTACTACGAAGGCGAGACGTCCTGTTACGCGGCGAGGTAGAAGGGCATTGTGTGCTATGTAAAATGCAAAAGCGCATGCCTGTGTCTTGACGACTGTTGCTTTTGCCGTTAGTGACAGCTTAATATGAGTGGCTGCTGATAGACATCGGTGGATCTAGAAAGTACGTCATCCCAGGTCTTTTTTGAGACATCTACTTCCTCAAAGTAAATGCCTAACAGCTTAACAGCTTGAAAGTATTCTACGTCTTCTGGCAATTGTTCTCTGAAGCCTCTCAAGCGCAATGCCTTACATTTGGTGGTGTTTAATAGAGCACCAGACAGATAGAAATACTGAGCGAAAATATCAAGGAATGTACTGTAGCTAAACAAGTTACGAAAAATTACCAAAATATCATCGGCGTATGCGACAATTTTGAAGGCTTACTTGCCTGGCATCGGGAAACTCACTATGCGCTCGCCGTTTGCAACCTTTCTAATGAAAGGCTCTAGCGACAAAACGAATAATACCGGAGACAACAAACAGCCTTGCATCATTCCTTTTTTTTAATGTGCCGACGCCACATAGCAGCATTGGCGGGGAACGAAAGCCTTAGCGAGTAGCCCACTCATTTTCAACAAGTTTCTCCCTACGGCTGGCCAAATATTTCACTGATATTTTCTTCTTAGCTGCACACGTCACAATAGTTAGTCCTCAATATTAAGCGCCTTGTTGTCACCTGAAAGCGAGAAAACATGTTTTTTTTTCTTTCTCTAGCACAACATAAATAACAAGCTTTCTGTTTCAGTTTTGGAGAGCGATAATAGAAGTAATTGGAAGTTTCTTGGGAAGCAGGGCGTGCTATTGTGTTGCAATCTAAAAGGTAAATAAATGAACCTGTATCATTTTATGTATGTTTGTTATGCCAAAAGGCAGTGTATCTAGTTAGAAGAAAAAGGGGGGCGAAATCGAAACAAACCAAGACTACATTCGTTGACCGCAATACAGCGATAACGATTGTTGCTTGGAACCACCACTGGTATATTAGAAGTGGACGCGGTATTTTATTTTATGAGTACATACGGTCGTTAAGCGTTTCTTATATGTACAGGGTAAGGAGCATCACATTGCTGCGTACAAAGCCCCACACTCCAAAGTAAAGAAAATTAAAGGATCCTTTGCGGTGTGTGTAGGTTTATCATTTATAGCTCAAAATTTTTCTTAGTTTTTTTTGTAGACGCTATTGTTTACATGAAGGTTTACGACAAGAATTAGGGCATTGCTTCAGACCACAATCACTCTACGAGCGTTAGCGTTGATTCGCATTGAGCTGCACAAACAATGACGAACGATTACAGACGATCAATCACGTGCAACCACTCACAGTCAACACTCACCCTTCCACAACTGCCACGGTCGGTGCTGCCATGACGGCTACTCTGGCTGTCACTTTGCTGCTGTTCACAGTTTTCGGTGGCACTGCACAGCATTAGCACAGCGGCGATGAACAGCATCGGGGCATTAACGCGTCCATCACGTCTTCGCACGCTAATCTGACTGCGCTAGGTGCGCGCTTGCTACATGCACACAACTTATCCTTGTTTTGTTGGTCCCCGCGAGAAGAGAATCGCTTCTCTTGCGACAATTTCGTTTTTATGTATTATACATGCTGACTCGCCCTTACGCTCCCACAAAGCTAAGCTTTCGCTACACGTGTCGTCATTTACCTTTGTGCCCACCGACTCTCTCTTTCACGCAATGCTAAATCATTCGAGGCCTCTCCTTCTATTTTTCTTTCCTCCCGCAAAACTACGACTCAGCTACTTTCTTAACTCTCGTTTCTGCTTCCACCACGCGTTCAATAGCAGCTATCATTCCATTCAGCTGGAGACCCACAGAAGGCGCCCTCGAGATCGGGCTTTCCCCGGGCGTGACACGTTGTGTCGCCCTTTCCTCGTAGAATATTTTACAGCGCAACATCCAGATACGTACAGCAAAAGGCAAAGCGCTGAAGGCACTACTGAAATTTATTTGGAAAAGGAAGGAACATAGATATGAAACATGGCGTCATCAAAACTGTGCCCACGTGCGCAAGTATTACAACACAACATGATTCTTGTGTAGCAGGCAGTTATATTATTCTTCAAAATAGTGATAGATGGATTACTTATGCACTTGCTATTCGGACTAATTAAAAATGCGTCGGCTATCTCACGCGCGCACGCGCTGATCAGCGTGTCTATATTTGATAGCCGTTCGCTGTGATTGGGGTGAACGCCACTAACTTGCCCAACTCACGATTCTGCTTCGTAGTTTTCTCTAAAATGTCAAGATGAGCGCAGAACCAGCGGTGTGCCTCGAGAGGTGAGGAGAAACAGTGCCCGCACTGACGACCACGATGACGTGATCACCGATCATTTGCCGGGTGTTTACGCCAATATACGCACACATCGTAGAGCTTGCGGCGCCATCACGATCTATGCGGCCGACGTCGGCAAATAGAAGGTTTAAATGACCGTATATAAATAAAATAGCACTTCAAGATAGAGCGAAACTATGAGGATCAGAAGAACGAAACGTGCACGCAACTAAGAACAGTGCTCGTGTGTGCCTCTTCGTGTACCTGTTCGCTCGTACTATTACTTTGTGCACGTTTCTAAGTCGAGGTTATTTCGGCCAATTAGGTTCTTTATAGATGTGTTAATCTTCCAGCTCTCCCTCTCTGTTTTTCTCCTTGTCCTCTATTTCACCAGGGTAGCTTGGGATTGATGGTTCGGCATGACACGGGGTGAAAGCATATGATGAATACAGACACGAGCGCACGCACGTGTCAAGCTTCGTTTCTATCTTCCTGCTTTCACCTGTATCTGTTTCTATTCCGCTTCGCATCGCAGTTGAGGTGTCAGCATGTCACGTTGAGTAGTTGGCAGCAGTACAATTTGATTTTCCTTTTCTGTATACTTAAACACACATATTTATCCCAATAGAGGACGAAGTGTCTCTTCATAGAACGCTTCTGCTTTCGGCTCCGAGCATTGTTATCAAGTTTTTCGCTTTCTACGGGAGACGCTGCTCCCTGCCCCAAGGCGACGGACGCGGAGTCATCCACTGGTCCGCCCAGCCAGAGGTCTGCTATGGCGAGCTCCTCGGTAAATCAGCGCGCCTGGCCCAGAACCAGTGAGGCCAACGGTGATAGTCACTGCATCATGGCTGTGGACGTGGAGCCTTCTGCGGCTATGTCCGACCATAGACCACCTTTGGCAAGCTCGTCGCGGAAACGAAGCACCTGTTCGAGCACCAGCGAGGACACGGAACTGTACTCGGCCACTGGCGACGACTCGTCGGATGACGACTTCGAGACCGTGAGAAGCAGGAAGGCCAAAAGAAGAAGTATCAAGTCGTCTTCACCAGCAGGGACATTAACGTCTCAGTCAAAAGGAGAATGCTGGCCGCACACCATCCTCTTCATGCCCGAGGACTCCACCATCAGCCTTCGAGCAGTAAACAGGCAAGCTCTCTCTCTGTACTTTGAGGGGGTAGCACCAAACGACATTAAGGATATCCGGGTGAACACGCGGAAGAATATTCTAGCTGTGGACACAATGACTGCCAGCGCCATAGACAAGCTTCGCAGAGTATCAGATTTGGGAGGCATCAAAGTACGACCGGTTATTCCAATGGACGGTGCCTGCACGGCGGGAGTAATCTACGACATTGATTTGGCCATAGCAAACTCGGACCTCCCAACTCTCATAAAACCAGCGAACGAAGGAGTTCTCATCGCGAATGTACTTCGCCTCGGAAACACCCGATGTGTAAAGATAATGTTCAAAGGAGATTCCATTCCGTCGCATGTCAAAGTGGGACACTTCCGACATCCTGTTCGACCATTTGTCCCTAAACCACTCCAGTGCCATAACTGCATGAAAATTGGTCACATCAAGAGTGTATGTACAAACACCACAGTATGCCCCCGATGCGCTGAGCCGCACACTGCAGACGCATGTCGGGCAACAAGTCTGAAGTGCAGAAACTGTGATGGTCCGCATGATGCTGCATCCAAGGAATGCCCTCGGATTAAGAAGGAAATAGCCATTATCAAACAAATGGTTAGGGACAATTCAACCCACAGAGAGGCTGCTGAAAGGGTACGGCGGCGACGTAGTCGCCGACGGAGGCGTGGAGGACAGAGTGTTGCGCATAACCCATTTCCTCCGAGCACGAGTGAAGTAGTAAGCACGAAGCGAAAAGAAGTGGAGAAGCTCACAGCTGCGGATGAGTGGCCTACGCTTCCGCGTACACAGCCTGCAAAGGAGCCTCCTGCGAGGCCTCGCCGCCCTACACCTTCCACCGAGTCTACTTCCGTTGAGGATGTGTCAAGGGTCGATCGACAGATCATCCCGATGTTACGATCCCTCGTCGCTGTCATGGCAGACATACTAAGAAGCCTGGGAACTCCAACCGCTCGAAGCGGGTTACAGGTGTTGGACGCGCTGAGCCCAGTCCTCGCCTCCCTCGCGTAGAGTCATGGCAGGAGATCAACAATCGTTCCGCAAAGACGTCAGAGAAGCATCAGTCATCCAGTGGAACGCAAGAGGACTTAGATCACGGATTTCCGATTTTCGTCAGTACGTGTTTTCTAACCTTTTCCCAATCATCGTAATATGTGAACCGAAATTATCAAACCCGATCAGGCTATCTGGCTACGAATCAATCCCGTCCAAAACCCGAAACGAAAGCAGCAAGGTCATTGTGTATATTCGTCGGGAGCTTACCTACATCATTCAACCTGTGTCGCCTCATGATGAGAACCAATATGTTTGCCTGACTGTGAAGCAGAAAACCCTCACCTTCACATTAATAGGTGTCTACTTATCTCCCTCAGCCCGTTTTGATTGCCAAAGACTGGATGACATTCTTTCGAGCGTCCCGGATCCGTGGATAATTATAGGAGACTTCAACGCCCACCACCCAATCTGGGGAAGTTCAAAAGTCAATACCACGGGCCGGAGGCTGGCTTCATTTGTATCGACTCATGAACTGTCTCTACTTAATGATGGGAGCCCTACATTTCTGCGAGGATCAACGTACAGCAGCTGTTTGGACTTGACGTTCGTGTCACGTCGCTTCGCCACAAGCGTTAAGTGGTTTTTAGACATCGAGACACATGGTAGCGATCACATCCCCAGTTATCTCACCATCGAAGGCTTTGCTAGCGACCACCCGCCGAAAACCGTACGGAAGATCGATCTTTCAGCATTCAAAACCAACATTGAACACGCTTGTGAAAAAGGCTTAACCTCTGACATTGATCAAGCGATCAAACAAGCAGCGCAGAGTGCGATGCGCACGCTGGCATATTCTTCAAAGCCCTCAGAAACGGACATGGAGTTAGAGCGACTCCGTGCGACTCGTCGGCGTGCGGAGCGTAGATATCGACGCACAAAATCCATTCAAGATCTACGGATGGCCAGGCGCATGCAAAAGAAGATCCAGCGTCGTATAGACAAACTGGAGTTTCAACGGTGGGCGAAATTTTGCGCGAGTCTAGACCCTCGCAAACCGCTTTCTCAAATATGGCGAACCGTGCGAGGCCTACGCACATTTCCCCAACAACGTTTTCCGTTTAAAGCCTTGGCCCTTTTCCAAAATAGAAGGGATATCGAGGTAGCGGAAGATTTTTGTAGGAAGATTGCGGGCCCACCAAATTGCACAGAAGCCCTTACTGCTCATTACACGCCACATTCACTTGACCCACACCTGGACCTGCCTTTTTCAATGGAAGAACTGAATGTGGCTCTTGCTTCATGCAATCGATTGTCATCGCCTGGGCCGGATGGCATATCATACCGCCTATTATGCAATCTCGGTGATCGAGCACGAAGTGCTTTGCTGGAAGTATTCAATGAGTCTTGGAGAGATGGAACGGTCCCCAGAGAGTGGAAAACAAGCCGGTTGGTTGCACTTCTCAAACCTGGAAAATCGCCTCTAGAGCTGACATCATACCGCCCAATAGCGCTGGCTAGTTGCGTAGGGAAGCTGATGGAGCGAATGATCCTTGCCAGACTCGAGTGGTTCCTAGAACGCCATAGAATATATCCAGACGCCATGGCCGGTTTTCGTCGTCTTCGGAGCTCCATTGACAATGTCATTGACCTGGTGACCTACGTACAACACCAGAAAATGAGCAGACGGTTATCTGTCGCACTATTTTTAGATGTCAAAGGAGCATATGACAATGTTTCTCACGAAGCCATACTTGACGCCCTCGAGTCAGTTGGTTTGGGTGGGCGAGTGTACCGCTGGATCCAATGCTACCTACATATGAGATCATTGTTTATGCAAACTGATGATGGGCCGACTTCTGAACATTATACACACCGTGGTGTTCCTCAAGGTGGTGTATTGAGCCCCACACTGTTCAACCTGGTTCTGATCGGTCTCGTTGAACGCATACCAGATTCCGTGCAGATATCTCTCTATGCAGATGATATTTGTGCCTGGACATCAGGTGTAACACGTCCTCAGGTACGTGCGAGACTCCAGAAAGCAGCGAATTCAATATCGGCGTACCTTAGAGAACAAGGCCTCGAGATTTCTCCTGAGAAATCGGCGCTGGTCGCGTTCACGCGGAAGGCAATGATGTCATATCCCATCGCCATCAATGGACACAGTGTCTGCTACGCCAGGACCCACAGGTTTTTGGGGGTCACGATCGATCGAAATCTCTGCTGGAGTCCCCATGTGGCCACTCTAAAGAAGCGCCTAACGGCCATCGCACAACTTTTCAAGTTCCTCGGAGGCAAAACGTGGGGCACATCAGTGCACGCGATGTTGCATTTGTACAAAACGCTGTTTCTGGGGTACCTGCGGTATAGCTTGCCGGTTCTGACGAACGCTTGCAAAAGCAGTATACGCACAATAGAAAACGCCCAGGGCCAGGCACTCAGAGTTTGTCTTGGATTACCACGCTGTACATCAACAGCGGAAACCATCGCAATCGCCAAAGATCATCCGGCCACAGTGCACATTACTTTGGAGGTGCTTAGAGCTCATATTAGACACCTTGCTCGCGCCCCTGCCCACCACCTAGCTTCGCTTCCAGAAGATCGACCGAGTGCCTCCTTCTGTAAGAGAGTAGTGACTTTCCGTGAGTGCCTTCCAACAGTCTACACACCTCCGGAACGGATACTAACACCTCCTTGGTGCTTGGACCGACCAAAACTGCGCTTGACAGTGCCGGGGATTCGCAAGAAGGCGGAGCTCTCGGCGCCAGCTTTAAAGCAGATGATTCTACTCATGCTACACGAAGAATACAAAGATCATGTCAAACTTTACACGGATGGCTCGACAACTGTTGGAGGATCTGCAGGAGCTGTGATCTTCCCAGCAAGAGCCGAAACCATCCAGTTCAGAACGTCACACAAGACGACATCGACAGCCGTGGAGCTCGCGGCACTGCGCAGCGCACTCCGCAGGATTGACCAAGAGACACCACAAAAATGGAGCATTTTTACTGATTCGAAACCAGCTCTCCAATGTCTACACAATACTCTACGTCGTGGACCTCAAGATCAATTGGCGCTCGAAATACGACAACTGTACCATCACCTAATAGACGAAGGACATGACATATCTTTTCAGTGGTTACCAGGCCATTGCGGCATCATCGGTAACGAGCATGCCGACAATGCAGCTAAGAATGCTCACGAAAATGGAGTGATGGAACCTATTCCACTATCAAGAAGCGACGCAGCAGCAAAGATTAATACGCTTGCGCAGGATGTCGCAAGGTCTATGCGGAATACGCCCGGTTTTCTCCACACCCGTCTTCACCGCCTGGACCCATGCCTACGACTTACTATTCCATCTGGCCTACCCCGATCCGAGACGACCCTTCTCTGCCGTATGTGGCTTGGGGTGTCTTTCACGAACGCTTTTGCCTGCCGCATCGGAATGAGAGACAGCGCTACATGCGACCATTGCGACAATGACGAAACAATTGAACATATTTTATGTCAGTGCCCCCAGTACAGCTCTCAGCGACAGTCCCTCTCAGCAGTGTTTGCTCGCCTCGACGACCAGCCATTTTCTGAGCAGTCAATCTTGGAATGTCGGAAAGATCGAGCTTCACGCCAGAAAGCAACGAAGGCGCTGATGAAGTTTCTGCGAGCGACCCGCCTCGTAGAACGATTGTGACACTACTGTGTGCGAGTGTGTGTATGTGTGTTTGTGCTTCTCTTCCTCCCTTTCCCCTTACCCTTTCCCCAGTGCAGGGTAGCAAACCGGATATGTTTTCTGGTTAACCTCCCTGCCTTTCCGCATTAAAATTTTCTCTCTCTCTCTCTCTATCCCAATAGAAAGCTAGTACTTTCTTTGTGTTGTAGATCTCCTCCTCAGTTGCCAGTTCATGAGAGCCCCGACGGAGTTGCTTCTGTAGAGCGCTATGCTTTGAGAAAAATACGCCACCTATAGCTAAAAGAAGGACAGGGGATTGAAGCCGTTAAACAAGATAGACATCTGCCTCCGTACAAATCAAGGCGATGCCATCCAGAGGGTCAACTCCATAAGAGTCCTGGGCATGTTGATAGAGTCTACCGGCGCTAACAGCAAATCTATAGCCAAGTTAACTTGAAAAACAGACAGTGCGGTGCACGTCTTACGAAGAGTGGCCAAGAAAAAAAAAATGGGATTAAGGAAGACAACCTCATCCGGTATGCATGCGTTTGTTCTAAGCGACTTCACGTATGAGGCAGCAATGCACAACTGGTCTAGATCAGAGTCCGAGAAACTGAATGTGCTCCTCAGCAATGTTTTCAAGAAGGCCCTGGGTCTACCAATACGTACAAGCACCGAGCGTCTACTTGAGCTTGGCATTCACAACACGCTCGAAGAAATAGCAGAAGCTTAAGAGAGAGCACAGTTTGCAAGGTTATCTACAACAATGTCGGGAAGAATGATCATGCAGGAGCTGGGGCAACCCCCAATGACAAATAGACTCAAGTACAATGATATCCCCGACAACATCAGAGAGAATGTCACGGTTTCTCCTGTACCACGAAACATGCACCCAGAACACAACATCGGAAGAAGAGTAGCAAGGGCCAGGACTATACTTCGTCAAGTCTCAATAGAGGAACGAGGGGTCGTATTTGTTGACGCGGCTTCCTACGCCAATCGGAAAGCATTTGTGGCAGTGGTAGTCGATGGGGCTGGCCGTGTTGTCAACTCAGCGACAGTCAGGACGAAAGACCCAATCAATGCGGAACAGGTGGCCGTCGCCTTAGCATTCAAGATGGATAACTTTGAAGTCATCTACAGTGATTCCATGGCAGCACTACGGGCCTTCGCAAAGGGGACGGTCTCAGAACATACGCGGAGAATACTACATGGCAAGGACATAATGCATCATCTTCTGAGCTGATTCCCAGCTCACCTTCGACAAATCAACGACTCCTCTCCCAATCTCAATGAAACAGCAAACAAGGCGGTGCGAGACCTCTCCAACCGCACCTCCCCGGGGAAGCGTTCTACCGGTGAAGGGGATAACAGGAAACTTTTTACATCATATAACGAGCTCACTAAACCTTTCTACCTGTCTAGAAGGATCTTTTTTCCACCTCACAAAAATCTAACTCGGTCCCAAGCTCTTACAATAAGGCTTTTACAAACGCGGATGCACCCTACTTTGAAAATGTTACACACCATCTACCCTGACTCATACCCAAATAATCTCGGCCCACATTGCGGGGAAATACTTTCATTAGAACATGTGTTCTGGCAGTGTACTAAATTCACTCACTTATCAAACATCACCTCTGTCAAATGGGAGGCGGCAATCCGCAGCTTGTCTTTCGCAGATCAGCTCTGGGCTGTCCACCAAGCCCGCGAGGCAGCTGAAGAGCTTGGCATTTCAGTCCCCGCGTGGGAGCTGCACGCAACACAGTGATCTGTGTTTTGGAGGACCAAATAAAAGTTTATCAAATCCGATCCTCTAAGGAAAACCATGCGTAGATGCGAAGCAGCATGTGCTAACGTTTACGTTGGCGGCGACGTTGACGCTGCACTCATCGCGGCGTTGCGCAGGAGCCAGACCTGGGGAGGAGCAAATCACGCTGTGATGTTCCGGTGTTTTTAACAGGACATGCCAATTGCTGTTAATGGGCAATGAGATATAGAAGACTCCAATTGGACACGGACTTGCAATCCGCTTTTAGTTAACGCACATGCTGTGAATATTTATTGTTCAACAACGCACAGGAGAAATCTCCCACCGGGACTACCTTGGAGTTCAAGATGCAGTATCTGCCCCGCCGCTGTGGTCTAGTGGCTAAGGTACTCGGCTGCTGACCCGCAGGTCGCGGGTTCAAATCCCGGCTGCGGCGGCTCCATTTCCGATGGAGGCGGAAATGTTGTAGGCCCATGTGCTCAGATTTGGGTGCACGTTAAAGAACCCCAGGTGGTCAAAATTTCCGGAGCCCTCCACTACGGCGTCTCTCATAATCATATGGTGGTTTTGGGACGTTAAACCTTACAAATAAATCAAGATGCAGTATCTATATATACGGGGTGGCCAGTAAACAGCTGGGCAGCGCGAGCAGTCGTTTTTTTTTTTTCAAACAACAACCTCGGTAGCAGACGTTGCCGGCGTCACGTAGTGAGGCGAGAGAGAGAAGAAGTGTAGGAGAGTGGAGGGGACGCGCATGCGCAATAAGGGTGGTCACGCGGCACACCGGATTGAGCTTTACCATAAGACGCTTCGCCCGTAAAACTCTAGAAAACGTGGCACATTTGCTTCCTACGCGATGCTCTGTGGTTGTTCGCCGAAATCCGGTGCATGAAATCCTAAAGTGCCGAAGCTGTTTGTGATTTAGGTCAGAGGTAAAAACTTTTCAATCCTAAGACAAGGTCAAATGAATCGAAAGACAAAGTCAAATCAAATAAGAGTGGACAAGGCGCGCATGTTATAGGCATATTATCGTGCTTTTAGGTTTAAACCATACATTTACTGCTCACCCTATAAGCTAGGCAACCTACAGTTTTCATGCCATTGCAACTCCAAACTTGTCGTTTGGATCCCAAATCGCACGTGTACGTATGAACTCCGTGTAAACCAAGTGACATCATTTGAATCAGCTCAATATGCGTAGACCACTCCTCTTACAACATGCATGACGTAGTACATGCCCTCTCATGTATGCTGTGCACCCAGGAAGGACCCCTGCTAGACATGATTAACGTGAATGTTACGCACATGACATGTCAAGCATACCATGTAATGCTAAGTACGTCGGCTTGTGTTTTCCTGATGATAAATTCTATTACATTATTGTGATGTTTTCTTTACGCCATCGCGTTAAAGTGCTCGTATCACAGAAATTCCGGCGTCAGTGTCGGTGTCACTGATCGTGAGCGAGAAATCATCACCTTGTGCGTAACCGACGCATAGAAAGATACAAATACAATAAATAACAACACAATTCTGCCCCCAGCGAAGATCAAACCCAGGCTGTTTGCGTGGCAAACAGGTGTTCTACCAAACAGCCACGCGTCCACTCGGAAGTGCGCTGAGCATGACTTCATCTGCTTCAAAATGTGGTGTTAATAACTTTCATGGAGTACAAACACACGCATTCTGTACACATGCTACACAACAAAACATGTAATATCGCAGTAATAATGCGTGGTACAAGCGTACGTTGTCATCGGGCATCAGAACACGTGTTAATTATATTGACTTCTTGGTTTAGAGCCGGACACCCACTACAAAATGCACACACGTTACTGCGCCTATTACTTTGAGGCCACATAGTGGGTGCATAGGCAGTTTGAATAGATTTCTCGCGAATAATTGCTCATGATTTAAACCATGCTACCCATTACACAAAATGCACTATGGACAGGGTATCACTATCACGTTGAGCTCTTAAAAGTGACACATAACGGTCCCCCAATTTTCGTCGTGCCTTCATATTATTGAAGTTCAATCATGTTATCAACGCCTTTTTCTTAGTGCAAATTTCTCTGTCTTGTCGTGCATGTCACGCATTTTCTCTGCATCCATGCATCCATGTCACACTATGTCAGGATGCGGCATTGCTCCAAATACTTTAATCGCAGCTTCCACGCAAACGAGAGTTTGCCTTAGTATACGATATCGGATTGCAATATGTCAGACATTTACACAACACTGGCTCACCCTCCCCCACCTTTCTTTTGTCATTACTTTCTAACTGGCCAGGTACACAGATATTCGCACCTACCACCTATACAGCTCCGACAATAGAAAAACCGAGACGATACTAAAAAAAAGCACAGCATATTCAGGAGTGAATGATGATGAGGGAGGTGAAAAGCCCGTCCGTCCATCTATGCGTCCATGCTTCTGTCCGTCTTTCCGTCTGTCCGTACTTCTGTCCATCCATTCGTTATTTTTTCCATCCGTCTGTCCATGCCTCCGTTCATCCATCCGGGCCTCCATCCGTGGTTCCATTCGTCTATCTGTCCATTCGTGCTACCATCCGTGCGTACGTCCATTCTGTGCTTCTGTTCATCCTTCCGTCCATCCATCTACCCGTCCGTCCGTCCGTCCGTCCATCCATCCATCCATCTGTCCATCCATCCATCCATCCATCCATCCATCCATCCATCCATCCACCCATCCATCCATCCGTCCGTCCGTCCGTACGTCCGTCCGTCTGTCACTCCCACTAGCGCACCCTGCTAAGTGAGGAATACAACTAGGTGGTTACGAACCGCTCACAATATACATGCATGGACAGACCCACGGCCCTAGGAGCTTCGTCTCTAACTAATGCAATACCGCTCGATAGTTCTTTGTTGTGTTACGTACAAAAGTGTGCGTGTGAGTGTGTGTGTGAGCGTGCATGTGTGTGTGAGGGGGGTGCGGGGGAGGGCGCGTGTGTATGTGTATATATGTGTGTGTGAGCGTGTGTGGGTGTTCGTGTGTGTACTTCCCTAACTTTTCCCGTATGCAGCTTGCTTGCATTCGTACAGTTTCCGAGCTCTTAACAATCTCGCGCCATAACGTCTGTCATACAGAACTCGCTAGTTTATCTTGTGGCGCTGCTGTCATCTCAGCTGGAAAGCTTCAGCACAAGGTGGAAGCAGTCGTACAATATCTATTCTGCGATTTGTGAAACTTCATGAAGTGGACGTTTCTGTGTGAATTCGACTCCTGTTTGGGTGATCGGGATAAAAGTCACAAATAATGCTACACGCATTTAGAAACACAATTTCCATATGCCTTTGGTTACGCAGCCTATTGTGGTGCACTCGAGCGCGCCAACAGACTAGAAGGCGATCAATTTTGCCTTCGTGATCGAGAGTGTTGAGGGGTTTTCCTGACGAGGAAATCACGCGCGCGCGTCCACACCACCGTGGACAGAGAGCAGCGTGTCGTGCCCAACTTAACGCCGCCCGCTCGTTTTTCTCGGTAATAATGCGCAGCCGTCGTTTCACCGTAACCGGCTTCCCGCGAGCTTTTCGCTTCCTGCTCGTACTCCGTTTGCGTGTGACCTTGGATCGACTTTGTTTCATCTAATTCACATCGTGAAGTCGTCTCAGTGCAACAGGTTTCATCACTAGGAAACCCGTCGTGCTATCTATATTAGTTTCTGTCTCTTTCGCATTTACATTTCGCGCGTTCCTGTTTTTTCTTGTGCCTCTGGCGAAGCCTAACTTTTACTGATTGCCTACGGTGTCTTGGGCCGCAATAATTAATGAGTAGGCTCACGCTTTTTCCGGCTACGAAGAGCCGGTGCGTTAGCCGTTTCGACCATAAGTTCCGTAAGAGTTGGAACTGCATTTTTTTTTCTTTTTTTATACAGAGCCGCTCAGTCAAAGCATATGCTTTTAAGTGCACGTGCGGAATCTATTATTACGCTCCGCTGAACGGCTGAAAGCATATCAGTGCATTGGGATGCAATAGGAATGCGATAGATGGTGCTAGATTTATAGAAGCACAGCCTGTTTTGTATTCTTCATAGTAAGCGGGCACACACTGTGAGGATCCCTGGGCACCATCAACTTCTCCCTCTGAAAATTTCACTTCGATGATTCGAGGAGTTTTCACTACACGCTTACAAGAAAAAAAAAAGCAGTTGGAAATAGCTTTCGTCTTCTCCTAGTACACTTTAAACCACGAAGGAGACGGAAGTATAATCGCAATTAGTTTACACCAGAGCTTTACGTAATAATTATCTACTCGTTTTCAGCACTACTATCAGCTTTAAGTAAATTTACGCTTACATTCATGTCAAAGCAATATCGTTCATACACCACTTTAAAATATATTCATGAGAGCTGTGAATCACTCAAGGGGATACCTTGAACTCCCAGCCAAATCTTACAGGGAAGTTTTCGATAAATGCATGTTATGTTGTCCTCTCTTTCAATATAAAAGACCTGACCGATTTGGAACCACTAAAACTCGTATTCCAAGGTACTATTTGAAAAGGGCCTAAGAAGAGCCCTGATTACATCACATATTGGCTTTTAAAAACATGGACATCAATCACGGTCTACCAAGCTGATTATCGGTTAACGGACTACTGAGTCGACTTACTCGGACCCGTTAAGACTTTGACTCACAGCTGGATCAGAGTATTACAATGAGTGTGATGCATTAAGACTCCAAGCGAGTGATGTGTCGTACACTCTAAGCCAAAATTCGGCAAAGTTGGACTAAATGCAGTCGTTAAACCAACGGACGAATAGTTCATCCAACAGGGACTAAATGCGTGGCAGTGCGTGTCGTGAGCAAACGCCCGGCAATGAAGAGACCAACGGGGAGGGCAACTGCGCCGCGATCGCCTCCTGTCGATGCTGCACTGCAATGCTCGGCGTGGTCGGTGATCACGAAAACAATGATTGATATGTGGGGTTTAACGTCCCAAAACCACTATATGATTATGAGAGACGCCGTAGTGGAGGGCTCCGGAAATTTTGACCACCTGGGGTTCTTTAAGATCACGAAAACAATTTATATAGGCTATACGCCACTGTGAAAGCGAAGCAATATGAAACGAATAGAAAATGTTATGAGAGGCAAGTAGTACAACATGAAGTCAGTGCACACAACAAGCGCCCTCGCGTTTTCACCATGCCGGCACGGGCGGGCCGAAACCAAGTGAAAATTGCCGAACACGTGCATTGCGGATAACTCGCTTCAATGTGCTGAATTAGTTCGAACTACGATGAACACTGACAACGCTAATAAAAGTAAGCTGTTCATCAGCGGTCGTGTACCCACACAGTGACCACAACTTCAAAGCGATATATAGAAAGAGTAGGCTTCGTACGTCATCGGAATCAAGCTGGCTACCGGTGTGAGTGCATTGCCGGCACAAGCGAAGGAAACGTCGCGTACAAATTCACAGAAAATTTAGCACAGACAAACTTATGTCTTTTTCTCCATGCGACTATTGTTATCAAAAATCCAGCATGTAGGCGATCGTGGATACGAATAAACGTGCGGCCGGCGGTACACAGGGAGCGACTTACCAGCACGATGAAAAAACCGTGCCTGCGAACGGTCTCGTCGCTGTAAGTATACAGATATCTACATCACCCGGTAAGACACCCCGAACATGGGACACTTACCTATTGTTCATTTGTGACAATAAAATAACGACAATGAAAATTCCACGCGAGCCGCATGTCGCGATCAGCGGTGGTCGTTGAGCCTGACTCGTCGTAAGCCTAGCGACGCCGTCGGCAAGCCGACACGGTATGGCATCGGCGGGGCGCCTGGCTGCTTCGCCGGCTTTCCCGCATAAGCGCCGCTGCTATGTTTGTGTTTGCGGACTCGCGCGCCAGCACTGCGAACGCTGGTTCGGCCGACATGATAGAATGCCAGCTGATAATTCGTAGTCTCTGGCTGGAGGCATGTTTAAGATTAGATGAATCCAAATTAAAAGATCGGTGCGCGTCGGTGCTATGAATTAGCCCATGTAAATTTTCGCGTTACGGTATCAATGTTTATTGGTTTTTAAGCCGAGTAAAAGTCGCCCACTGGCACTAGATGGGAGGTCAAAATACTGTGCTATATATACCCGATAGTCTGTTCTCGTAGTATAGCGCGGGCAGTCAGTGTTTGCGGTGTTTTACTTTGAAATAATAGTGCGTGTGTATATATGCGTGTGTGTGTGTGCTGCATGAATAACGCGCTATGTTTCTCAATGCTGATTAAATTGGAATAAACATAAAATACACTCCACGAACGCAATGTCACCATTTTTTTTGCCATTGGTTAAGACGGTTCAACTGTTAATCCCACTGGAGCATTCTACTGTGACCTGGAGTAAGTGCTTGGGTAACAGCTGAACCTTTGAAGTTGCTCCCGCAGTTAGTTCAAAATTGGTTCAAAATCTGTGGCAGCGCATTCAGACCCCTAAAACACCAATGGCATAGCCCACTTTAGTCCTTTTCGGCTTAGAGTGTAGTCTGAGTGAACCCGGGTGACTGAAAATTTTCTTTATCCGAACGAGTAAAAGTTAATGCAAAGCACAGCTAGAACACACTTCATGAGTGAGTTTGAGCGAGCTCTGTAATTTTGGGCAACACATGCGTGCTTTTACGTGCTGAAACCACGATATATTATCAGTTACGACGTATGGCTCCGGATATTTTGTCCGCGTGGCCTCGTTTACTGCGCCCCGACCTCGCTGAGTATTCAGCATTGCGCCTCCAGCAAAACGGGACCGCCGGTATCGCACCTGTGGCTTTTGAGTCAGCAGCCATGCACCATGACTACTGGCCCTGATATAACGGACATAGAAACGTAGGTGATAAAGCGCTTCTATTACAGCACTGAGAGATTCAACACAGCCACTTATGAAGACAGCATTTTTCACCAGTAAGATGGCCGTGATGATTCGCAAGACAGGTGTTGTGCAACGCGTATGATTTCATGGTTGCACGAGGATGTATAGGCACGCGCGAAATGCTACAGGCCAGCGTATTAAGAATAACGTGCACGTGAAAGGATTTCCGACAGTTAAAGAGGTTGCTTAGGCACGTGTTGGTGCGCCATACTTCACATAAATGCAACGCATAAATGTGGAGCACCATTCACTAGTTCTCCCTTTTGTGTCCTTATTTCACTGATTGGTACGTAGGTAAGCAACTATATTGATCCACGGTAGAACTCTTTGAGGCGGGGGGGGGGGGGGCAGGAGAAGTGGAAGCAGGATGACGACGGGCTCTCGGGCCGCTCTAGGTGGCTGGACACTGCTGCACTTCGACGACCCTTCTGGTTCAGCTCACTTTCCGGAGCTGCAACCGTGGTTGCGCCTGGTTTTCTGACTCTTGCCACGGGGACTTTGGTTCGTTCGGACAATTGAGAAATACGTGATTGAAGTCGGCTCTGGTGCTAGGACATAACTTGCAATGAGGAGTGTCTTGGCAATGCGTGAAAAGGGGGAGAAGAAAAGGAGTCGTCAATATGGTCGTTTGAAGTCTGCGTCACAAAAGCACTTCTGGAAAGAGATTTACGCGGTGGGGGGTACGTTAGGCGGGAATTTACGTAAAATATCATCACATCGTGATAGCTGAGGAGTCCATCCCTGGTACCTATAAGCGAAGGCAGGTATACATGAGCCCGGTTGGCCAGTGCTTGGGCTTGGCTGTGAGCGGCCCTGTTGCCTGGGTGTCTACAGTGCGCATGAACCCAGAGAACGGTTATGAGGTGACCAGGTGGTCCTCTGCTTTTTTTTGCTGGTTTTATGGGGACGTGCAAGTAGAAATTTCCGGAGCTCTTCACCACGCAGTGCCTCATAATTGTGCTTGTGGCAAGTGAAATACCAGTTACAATCATAATCCACCAGATGTACAGCAGAAGTATCTAACATCATCATCCTTTACAAGATTGAAGACGCGAAAGCATTGACAAGGCAGGTGCCTTTGCTAGCAGGATTGTGTGAGGCGATCACTACCAGTTATAGTCTCGCTTTGCATAAACGAGATACTTGCGCGTCACGCGGCTGAAGCTGGTAGTAGCTACCAGTATCTATACTCAACCATCTAATGAATGTGCCCATAAAGATTATCTAAAATTTGTGTCGAAAAATGTTTCTTCTCGAAATGCTGCCCTAGTTTTCGCCTGACCAGTGGCCTTAATTGACATATATAACAAGGCGTACGCAATGACTACTTGACATTTACCACTGCGATTACGTTGTAATTCAGAGGTCAAGGCCAAATTCACTACTGACCTGAATTAAATTTAAGAGCTGTGGGGACATGAAAAGCACCCTGCTGTGGCTGAAATCGTTTCTGGGTTTGTTATATTTCTTTTTTACTTGCGGAAAGGAATCGATGCATCGTGTGAAAAGCGTGACTTTAAAGACGAAGGAAGCGTGCTTTCAGCCACATGGCTACTTCGCTACGACGCCACTGGCAAGCAACTCATATTATCAAATTTATTGTACATGAATGATTGAGGTCTTCAGTAAAGCTCCTGCGTCTACATGCCAAATAGAAGAAAGCAGTGCTATTTATTTTTAGATTCAGGCTCAACCAGAGCATGTAACCATTCGGGCGTAACCATTAGCGTGTAATTGAGTGACTGTGCTCGTTACCATTCTCACGTATTTTGTGACTAATTTATCTTCGTATGTGCCAGTCGGATCCATGACATACGCGAAAGGGATGAAAAACGGGTGCTTAACATCAACTGAGTGTTTTGTCAACAGATGTGGAGAAAAAAATAAAAAAAGAAGCAAAACACAAGAAGAAGACTTTGGCGCTTCCAACAAAAATTAATCTTTTTTACCTATCCCGATATACATTGTAATTGGTTGATTACTGTATTTACTAGCATACTGTCATTGCGACTGAACTACACTTTTTCTTGTGATGAATCGACCATAACTAGTTTCTTTATTTGCAAGAAAAGCTACAATAGTTGAAGCAGCTTGTAAAAGCCATTTGCATTTAAGACAACCCATAGAGCAGCAAGCCCGAAGTCGTAGAATATCGCAGCCTTATGTGGACCGAACTTCCATGTTCCGACAGGTGTTTCCTCATTTAAACGGCAGTGTCTTGCTGCGTGCGTACTGCATCGCTATGCATGTTCTAGTGTTTATCAGTTTGGTTTGATTGCTGCCAACATCAATTCTAACAAATATCTACCATTTTCTCCGGCATTCGCGTAGTTTTTGAATTGGGCTTGTCATGGAAATACATGCCGCGATCAAGTTCGATTCAAATGTTCTCGAAACTCTGGGTGAAATGGATTGGAGGACACATTGCGAGTGAGAGCCACGGCGCTACGCAATTTGAGTTTGAAGCGTGACTATACAATGGGGGGCTCTTTACAATAAAAAATATATTGCTAAGAAAAAGGAGCAGAACGAAGTTTTTCTCAATGAGACAGCAGATTTCTGTTGTTTAATTTAAGTTAATTGTGTTGAAGACATAAATAGTTATTTTTTTAGCGTTTAAAATTACCAGGTAAATATTGTTTGAGTGCTGGCTTGGACAGCGAATTAGTGCTTCGCTGCTGCTGGCGTTTACTGGGAAGCAGGCGCAGGCATTGGAAACGTTCAACCTGCTCGGCTGACGTGCATTCAACTGGACTGAAACGTCGTGGCACCAACGCGAAATACGAAGTGAATTCAAGACGGTCTCTCAACTGTTCCGCAGTGAAACTATGCTCGTGGTGTTAGAGCAGTTAAAAGAGCGCGAACTCGAGCCAGTTGGTGCCGCAGCTGTTGTACTAAAGCGCACGTGGTGTGCGCTTTGATCCAGCGACTGCTTCAGTGCGTATTCACAGTTAAAGAAAGTGCGAAACAGAAACGAACAAGAATGCACTCACAACAAGCGCTGATACTGTTTGTTGCACTGTTTTGGGATTGAAGCTCGTTATGCTAGAGGCAAGTCCAATGGTGTGTGCTATAGGTTTCGAGGTGAGTGCTTTTAGCACCACTTTTTTTTTCATCGCTGGGAGCTCAGTGAGTACATGTCTCCCCGCAGGTACTTATCATGAATACTTTGGCAGCGAAGGCAGCGCCGCGGTAAGCTCGCAGCTCGGCTCCAACGCGGGCCCGCCTCAAAGGCCTGGCAGTGAGAGCTCACGACACCGGAAGATGGCAGCGTCAGCAGCTATCTTGAACCAGCACTAGCATCTATCCGGAGGCGGCAGCGGTGGTGAGAGGTCGCGCAGCTGAAGCAAAGTGCGCTTGTCCACAAGCGAACCCTGAATAAGAGCCCGTGAAGCAGAAGTGACAAGCAAGCGGTGGCAAAAGAAGCTAGAATCGGAAGGGGGGCTGGAAGCAGGGATCAAGCGCCGAAAGTTGTTGTTACCTTAAGTTCTTGGCCCAGGCACGCGTTTCAAGCTCGACTTCCTCTTTCGCACGTTCGGCCAGGGCTTTAAGGTATGTGACCACTTGTGGTTTGGCAACAACTTTACCACCATCACTTCCATCCGAAACGACCTATCCTGCATCAACACCATCGCCGTGCTCCAACGAAAGTTTCCTCTCATGCAGTGCCTGTAACTGAACGTGCCCGACGCAGCCTTGGACGCCCACCTCAAGCGCCGCCTTGTTAACAAGTATACTACAAGCAGGCCTCGTACAAGAATGAATGAGTTCTCCCGATAGCTCCGACCAAGCTCCTTCATCATGATTCACTTCGTCAATATGGCGCGCTTTTTAACTAAAGTTTTCAGAGTTGTTCTGATATGGCTCGATATCATAAGCTCAGTTATAACGTTCCTGTGTTAAGCTCCTGCAATTGATATTTCTGTTCTGGGGACTCGTACCTCGCGATTTGTGACATATCTGCTTTTAAATGTTTTGGAAGCTTAGCAGTTGGGGTTGCTGTTATTGAGAAATAACGATTGTTATAGCGCGAGTTCAGAACGACGATTTTTTGTCACATGGTTTTTTGTCACATGGTTTTTCGTCACACGGTTTACTGTCTGCTTTATATGTTTTCGCGCTCTATACAGTAAACTCAGTTGGAAGTTAGCGCTCACTTTTTTGTACTTTTATCATCGTTCTGAGCTCACGCTATAACAATTGTGATGTTCTGAATGGCGTCGCTTTGCTTTCTACATAATTTCACAGTGTTCTCTTCTAACGTTTTCTTCCTCTATGCCGCGAGTAACACATACAACCACTTGCTTATCAGAGCAACGCATCTGTTGCTACAGATACCAATAATGGTCATGCGTGAAGCAATGAGAGTTAGAATTTAAATGTGTTAACGTATAAGGACAAGTGACCCAGACACAAAAAGATACGGGGGGGGGGGGGGGGTTGGGGTGGATGAATCATGTCGCGTACGCCGTTGTTTGCCACAGCAAAATAGTTATTCTCCACTGCTTTACTCAACAAAGGTCCACTATCGTACCATAACTTTACATATAAGTTTCAAGAAGTAGCGTTTTAAGCTTCACCGTACAGATTTATGCTTGTGTCTTCGGTTTTAGACAAGAAACGTGAGTGTCTTGGTAAATTTTGTCGGAGAATCTGACATCACTGCTAAACCGAGCATAATGATTTAGCTGTAACGACCAACCATAAACTCAAAATACGTTGTAGTGGGATTTACCCAATTTGTGTGGTAGGTAAGCGTAAACAATAGAACATGACGACAAGACAAGTCGAAGCTATGACGATGGCATGACGCGCAAACAAGGCGAAACCTTAAGGTGCTTTGACCTTGAAAGGCTCTAATGTCGTAGCAAACAATTTGACAGTGTATCCGCGTGCTTCACTGCAAATATCATCGGAAAATGGTAGTCTTCTGTTCGGAGACACTGCGTGAGATATGGACACCATCTGGCAGCAATGTCATGAAATGACAGCTTGTGTAGAACACAGAGCCACTGGATGTGGCAGCACCATGTCGTCTTAGCAAACTGTACGAAACAACCACCTTTTTGTGCATAGCATCGCATTGTCAGCGCAGCGGGAAAGGCACTAGGGTCTTTATATTTACGTGTCTATGCCTTATCAGAAAATAAACGACCACCTAGTACTCTCGTATTGATGTTGCGCTTCATATATGTCTAATATTTGATTTCCATTAACAATGTTCACAAGTAGGAACGCAGCCACCAGAGCAAGATTGTGGATCGTTGCGGAAGTGCTGAAACTAAGGCCGGGTGACTGAACCGTTTGGATGGACAGATAGACAGATAGACAGGCCAAAATTTCTGCGTTGAAGTATCCCAAGAAAGAGTATTGGCTTTCAAAAGACTGATCGCCGAAGGCCCACCATCGGGAGAGCACTAGTTCTGGAAATAAGGTGCATAAGAATACGCATATGACCAGCAGACTTTCGAACGCCACACTTCTGTACTCCCGCCATTCTCTCCACCTGCCCACGCAATATTTTATAGACCATATTCTTTCTTGCGACACTTAGACGCTGAAATTTTGGTCTGTCTGTCTTAGTCACTCGAAGCGATTCAGCCACGCAGCGAAAGTTTAAGCGCGTGCAAAACGCACACCCAACTACATCTGGTGACTGCGTTCATGCTTGTGAACATTCTCTATAAAAACAAATGCTGCGCATACTTGAGGCCCTAAATCAAATAAGTAAGTGTTAACTAATTTGTTTCTTCATTTAGAAAACGCATAGATACGTAATTCTGAAGAGGCTGCAGTGTTTATTACGCTTCGCTAAGAGCGCAATGTTTTGAACGAAAAAGTATGTTTACTACGCTTCGTTAAAACGACATGGTGCTCTCACTTACCAGTAGCTCTCAGTTCTAAAAAGCTTTCGTTTCTTCACATTACCGCCAGATGGCGCCATAACTCACGCAGAACTCACGGATTGTTTCGCGCAGAACGTGAGGAAACGTTTTATTCTCTCTCTTTCTCTCTCTCCATAAAAAAGATTAATGTCTTCCGGGGTCCTTAGCAAAGAAGGACGCAGATGCGCGGCCACTCTTTATCGTTATGCTATCGTCACTGGGATGTGTAACTCATCAATTCTTTGCTTTGAAAGACGGTTAACAAAGTTAGAAGCCGGTGCAACAGATCTCGCTGCGCCAGAAGGCACGGCTGCCGATGCCTACAGGGTCATATTAATAACACATTCCGCCAACATTCCTTCATACATGGGCTTTCTGAATTACGACCAAAATCGGTGCGTTTCTCACATTCTCTCGGAGACGCCTTACATACGTCGTAGTGAAAGAATAAAAACAAGGCATTGGCCTGGCGAAGTTCTTCATAAGTATAAAATGAGGGTGGACAATTTTACGTTCATTCCTGCTAAAAAAAACTGGTTTCACAGCTGAACTTTATTTAGATTGATTGATTGATAGGTGGGGTTTAACGTCCCAATGAACTTTATTTAGGAAACGCGATAGAAAAACAGTGAAGCATTCACTTGCGTCCTTGTGCAAGAAGCATGGAAGCTTGGGCTAGTTTGTGAGACATTAGGAAACAACTTTGTAGCACCATAAAACAAGGACAGACGAGAAGAGTGGACACGAAGAGCACTAACTTCAAGCTGAATATTTGTTACAAGAAAGAAAAGAAAGAAAAGAAAGAAAGGTACATCCCATTAGATGCACACTTGCGCAGACTGCTTGCAAAAAGTCTCACCCACCCTTCCCACCTGCTACACACAAAATCACTTTGATATGACACGAGACTAACGCGGTAGATTACATTTACATTCCAGCAAGCTCATTGATGGCTAGCTTACACACCCGTCTGCTTTCTCTTTTATCAGAAAGGCTACGATCCCGTCATGGCTGCACTGCGAAGCAACCACTGGAACTGGAATGGCTTGAATGCAGACAAATTAAGATGAGGGGAGAACACTGAGCAGGAGGACGGTGTGTGTGTTGTGGGGTGGGTGGTGGGGGCTGCACGTGTGGGAGCTGGGTATATGTAGACAGACAGGCAGACAGACAGACAGGCAGACAGACAGACAGACAGACAGACAGACAGACAGACAGACAGACAGACAGACAGACAGACAGACAGACAGACAGACAGACAGATAGATAGATAGATAGATAGATAGATAGATAGATAGATAGATAGATAGATAGATAGATAGATAGATAGATAGATAGATAGATAGACAGACAGACAGACAGACAGACAGACAGACAGACAGACAGACAGATAGATAGATAGATAGATAGATAGATAGATAGATAGATAGATAGATAGATAGATAGATAGATAGATAGATAGATAGATAGATAGATAGATAGATAGATAGATAGATATTCGCGAAGAAAATGCCAAAACGCACACAAGGTGTCAGATGAACGATTGTGGCGCTAGGTCCACAATGCGAATTCTAATAGAACTTTTCTCTTGGCTTGTTAGTTCATACTTATAGGAAAGTGACGCAACACAAAAAAAAAATTATGAAAAAGAGAGAACTACCAGCGCAATGCGTAGACGTTCGTTTGCAAAGTTCACAGTCAAGAATAGAATTTAGGACGAGCCAGTACACCACGCTTTGAGTGCCTGGCGCAGCAAAAAAGCTCCCACGCTGTCTTTTTGCTCGCTCTTCTACCCGAACCTTAGTTATTTATTTTTTTTTTTTATTCTGGTGGAGTTGCGCTGAACACTCAAAGCGCGCTTGATTGTGATTTGTGACAACGCAGGGAAAACTTACAGGTATTCGCAAAACACGTCAATACGGAGAGAAACAGAAATTCGCGCTTTCTTTCAAGCCACATCAAAAAGAAAAAAAAATAACAGAAATGAAGACAGGTTCGTTCCTTTCAACAATGAGGTATAACGAAAGAGCTTTTCTAGCAGTTGCAGCAACAGCTGATGTCTCTGCGTTGCGTTTGTTTAGAAAAAATGGTTAACGATTTAGAGTACTTAGTTCTCTACTATGGGAGGGCAAAAAGCCGTCCCGTGGGCCTCACATTCAAGATACGCGTTGATTTAGAGGTTGTGTTTTAACGCTACCTGACACTTCGAATATTTACACTCAGGGCTACTTACGCGCCAACAATATTCTCGTCAATATTCCTTTCAACGCTGCCTCCTTTCTCTCGCTCTTTCACTCATTTTCATCTTGATATCACCATATCTCCATCTACAAGTGCCGGGTAACCAAGCGGTCGTTTTTATAACTAATCTTCTGCGTTTCTGTTAATTTTTCCTTCTGTCCACGTTAACGAAGACGAGGAAAGTTAGAAAGCCAAGCACAAGAAAATTTAGTCTCTTCGCATTGCTTGAGTACCCGTTTCCAAATGATCTTTTCAGGGGCAAAGTTCCTTATGGTAGAGGCTCTTCCGTGGGCGGTGTTGATGTGTGCGCCGTAGCCACCGATGACGATGACGAACGAGCGCGTCTTTGGCCCCACATTGTCTTTATGCCACCTCGGGGCAGTAAATGCAGGGTGCCCACTTTACGTAATCACGATGACTATGAAGCACCTACAATGCCACTGTGCCAATCGTCATTCTGCTAATAAGCGTTGTAGCCACTACACAACTGTGAAGCATCACGTGCACTTTGTACTGTGGCTTATGACAATGAATTTATTTATTTATTTATTTATTTATTTATTCGTTTATTTATTGGATCTGCCTACACGTATACACAAGCACACAAAGGAAAGAGGGAGAGAGCAAGCTGAGAACTGCCACCTGGAGGGGCACAACGCCTGCTCACTCTTTCGGGAGGAGGGAAGAAACAGAGGAATCAAAGATTACAGGGGAGAAAGAGAAAAGAAAATGAGGAAGGAGAAAAATGCCGAAGACTAGGACGAGTATGAGAAAAAAAAGATTAATAAAAATAATAATAATAAAAGACTGTCTATAAACGGGTGACTAGGTCTGTTTGGTTCATAAGTGTAAGGAGAGCTCAGTGGGTCTGATCGCGTCGGGAAGCACAACCGCTCGGAAAGAGGTAGTCGTCTTGAGTCGCGCACTTAAGTCCTAATAATTTATATTCCTTAATCAGCAAAGAACGCTGCATAGCAAATGTGGGACAGTGCCCTACGATATGTCCAAGTCTTTCGCAGGAGCCACAAGCTGCGCACAACGGACTGTCCACACGCCCTTGATGGTGTAATCGTTCACGCACCAGCACAGAGCCCTCTCTTAGTTTGTACAACAGCGCTCGGGAATGACCAGGCAAGCCACGGCCGCGAACACGGAGAGGGAACGATCCAATCGCCACACGCTCGTCTGGGTGCTGCTTTAGGAGGTGTCGGCGTATAAGCAGACGAGCGTTGTCCATGGTACATAAAATTCCCAGAATACGAAGCAAACCGGACATAACGGTGACGAGAATGCATTGTCTGGAATGTCAATGAAGGACAAACACCTTCCAGACAACACATTCTCGTCACCGTTATGTCACGTTTGCGAAGAAATTGAAACGACAGATAAGTTCTTTTCATTCTGTCACTGATGTTCTTATTAGCGGAAAAGACACCTGGTAGCTCCACTTGAAAAATTAGAATTAAAAAGAAATGCGGCAGTAATTGTATCGTTTGGCAGCATTAAATTAGGTTAGAGCCGCAGGAACGTCTGCTCTACGGTATTTGAATACATGATTGAATCAAAGCGATTGCCATGTTAGTGTGCAGTTACCTACTTATATAATTCGTTTTGGACCCATCGCTACTTCTGTCTCAAATCATATCTGATATATAGCCTGCATCCTTGCCCAGATATACTCCCTTTTACATTATTGTCTCTCTCTCTCTCTCTCTCTCTCTCTATATATATATATATATATATAGATATATATATATATATATATATATATATATATATAAGGGAGAGAAGTGTATACCTAAGGGCTGGTATTTCCGTGGTTTAACACAATATTAATGAGATATAACAGACAGTAATGCCAAGGAATGTACAGGGGAAGTTATTAGAACCAATGGAATGTAAATAAGAAGAAAGAAGAAAGAAAAGTGGATGAAAAAATTACCAGCTGTGAGCAGGAATCGAACCCATGACCTTCGAATAACGCGTTAGATGCTCTAACCACTGAGCTATCACAGCGGCCGTCCCTCCATCCACTTTTTGGGGTTTATATGTGAATTTAGAAGTAGGAGTGACAGTCAGCGCCATCTATAAGCCAAACAACGAGTGTGAAAACACTCTTATTCGCATGTTTTGGCGTCACGTAGCACGTGAACTTATTATGAGCGGGCAGCTGATTAATTGTCCCTCTTATACAACCTAAACACACCAAGTCTGCCAGTACGAGACCCTCGTTCAATGAAATAAGGGAGAGAAGTGTATACCTAAGGGCTCGTATATCTGTGGTTTAACACAATATTAATGAGATATAACAGACAGTAATGCCAAGGAATGTACAGGGGAAGTTATTAGAACCAATGGAATGTAAATAAGAAGAAAGAAGAAAGAAAAGTGGATGAAAAAATTACCAGCTGTGAGCAGGAATCGAACCCATGACCTTCGAATAACGCGTTCGATGCTCTAACCACTGAGCTATCACAGCGGCCGCCACTCCATCCACTTTTTGTGGTTTATATGTGAATTTAGAAGTAGGAGTGACAGTCAGCGCCATCTATAAGCCAAACAACGAGTGTGAAAACACTCGTTGTTTATATATATATATATATATATATATATATATATATATATATATATATATATATATATATATATATATATATATATATATATATATATATATATATATATATATATATATATATATATATGTGTGTGTGTGTGTGTGTGTGTGTGTGTGTGTGTGTGTGTGTGTGTGTGTGTGTGTGTGTGTGTGTGTGTGTGTGTGTGTGTGTGTTTAGCCTTAGCCATTCTTTGGTTGCGGCGATGGCGTAGTGGTTAGAGCATCAGCCTTGCATGCAAGAGGTCCGTGGTTCAAA
Organism: Rhipicephalus microplus; assembly: GCF_043290135.1. Taxonomy (NCBI): domain Eukaryota; kingdom Metazoa; phylum Arthropoda; class Arachnida; order Ixodida; family Ixodidae; genus Rhipicephalus; species Rhipicephalus microplus. The sequence continues at coordinate 125,852,503 of NC_134701.1, forward strand.
TTCCGGTGCCGCGCAGTTCCCAACCGAATTAAAAAAAATCCGCGTGTTGATGGAACTGCATTAAGAGGCCTGGGGTGCGGCCTCACCGGTAACCACCGCCGGAAACGTACTCCCTCACCAGAGAAGGATTGGCCACCCTCGTGCAGTATCTGGCCACTACCTCTCACATGCATACGTCAAAGAACTCACAGCCCTCAGTCCCCAGCAGCTGCGAAGCAACTGACCACGGCGGCGGTCAGATCTGCAACGCAGCAGAGGGTGCTAAGAATCTCTGGATCCGGACAGGCCGCCATTGGAACCTGAACTTGGCAACGTTTTAACGCTACAACATTATCGAGTGAGGGAAGTCTAGCTGTACTATTCGAGGAGCTAGAGGGTGTTAAATGGGATATAATAGGGCTCAGTGAGGTTAGGAGGACAGATGAGGCCTATACGGTGCTGCAGAATAGGCTCGTCCTTTGCTATCGGGGCTTGGGAGACAGAAGAGAACTGGGAGTGGGGCTCCTAATTCACAGAAACATAGCTGGCAACATAGAGGAATACTATAGCATTAATAAAAGGGTAGTAGGTATCGTAATTAAACTGAATAAAAGATACAAAATGAAGGTAGTACAGGTTTACGCACCTACATCCAGCCATGATGACGCTTCAGTTGAAAGCTTCTATGAAGACGTGGAATCGGCAATGAGTAAGGTAAAAACACAGTATACTATAGTGATGGGCGACTTTAATGCAAAGGTAGGGAAGAAGCAGGCTGGAGACCAAGCAGTAGGAGATTATGGCATCGGTACTAGAAACGCCAGAGGGGAGCTACTAGTAGAATTCGCAGAACGCAATAATTTACGGATTTTGAATACCTTCTACCGAAAACGAGAAAACCGCAAGTGGACATGGAGGAGCCCTAATGGCGAAAATAAAAACGAAATAGACTTTATTGAGTGCACACCCAGGAATCGTGCAGAATGTGGAAGTGGTTGGCAAGGTACGATGCAGCGACCATAGAATGGTACGGTCTCGAATGCGCTTAGACTTGAAGAAGGAACGACAGAAACTGATACGCAAGAAGCCAATCATTGAGCTAGCCCTGAGAGGGAAAGTACAGGAATTCGGAGTGTCGCTGCAGAACAGGTACTCGGCTCTTAATGAGGAAACCAACCTTAGCGTAGATACAATGAATAATAATCTGACGAGTATCATTGCGATTTGATTGATATGCGGGGTTTAAAGTCCCAAAACCACAGAGTATCATTACGCAGTGTGCAGTGGAAGTTGGAGGCAGGATAGTTAGACAGGACACTGGCAAGCTTTCACAGGAAACGAAGAACCTGATTAAGAAGCGTCAAATCATGAAAGTGTCAAGTACAACAGACAAAATAGAACTGGCAGAGCTTTCGAAGTTGATTAATAGACGTAAGGTATGCGATGTAAGAAGGTATAACATGGAGAGAATTGAACACGCTCTGAAAAACGGAGGAAGCGTCAAAGCAGTGAGGAGGAAACTTGGGATAGGCAGAAGTCGGATGTATGCACTAAGGGACAAAGAAGGCAAAATAACTACCAATATGGATAGGATATTTAAAATAGCAGAGGAGTTTTACAGAGATCTGTACAGTAGCCGAGACAACCACGACCTTAATACTATAAGAACTAGCAGTAACCCAGATTACACCCCACCACTAATGATAGAAGAAGTCAGAAAAGCTTTGGAGAGCATGCAAAGGGGCAAAGCTGCTGGTGAGAATCAGGTAACATCAGATCTGCTGAAAGATGGAGGACAGATTGTGTTAGAAAAACTAGCCACCCTGTTTACGAGGTGTCTCCTGACGGGAAGAGTACCAGAGTCTTGGAAGAACGCTAACATCATCTTAATACATAAGAAAGGAGATGACAAGGACTTGAAGAATTACAGACCGATCAGCTTGCTCTCTGTAGTATACAAGCTATTTACAAAGGTAATTGCTAACAGAGTAAAGAAAACATTAGAATTCAATCAACGAAAGGAACAAGCAGGATTTCGAACAGGCTACTCAACAATTGACCACATTCATACTATCAATCAGGTAATAGAAAAATGCTCAGAGTATAACCAACCACTATACATAGCCTTCATAGATTACGAGAAGGCATTTGATTCAGTAGAAATATCAGCCGTTATGCAGACACTACGGAATCAGGGCGTAGATGAAGTATATATAAACATTCTGGAAGAAATCTACAGGGGATCAACTGCTACCATAGTGCTTCATAAAGAAAGCAACAGAATACCAATCAAGAAGGGTGTAGGGCAGGGGGACACAATCTCCCCAATGCTATTTACCGCGTGCTTACAGGAAATTTTCAGAAGCCTAGAATGGGAACAGTTAGGAATAAGAGTTAATGGAGAATACCTTAGTAACCTGCGCTTCGCCGATGACATTGCATTGCTGAGTAACTCAGGAGACGAATTGCAACTCATGATTAAGGAGTTAGACAAGGAGAGCAGAAAGGTGGGTCTTAAAATTAATCTTCAGAAAACGAAAGTAATGTACAACAACCTCGGAAAGGAGCAGCGCTACGAGATAGGTAATAGTGCACTTGAAGTTGTAAAAGACTATGTTTACTTAGGGCAGGTAATAACCGCAGAGCCGAACCACGAGATTGAAGTAACTAGAAGAATAAGAATGGGGTGGAGCACATTCGGCAAGCACTCCCAAATTATGACAGGTAGATTGCCACTATCCCTCAAGAGAAAGGTATATAACAGCTGTATCTTGCTGGTACTTAGCTACGGAGCAGAAACCTGGAGACTTACAAAGAGGGTTCAGCTTAAATTGAGGACAACGCAGCGAGCAACGGAAAGAAAAAAATGGTAGGTGTAACCTTAAGAGACAAGAAGAGAGCAGAGTGGATTAGGGGACAAACGGTGGTTAAGGATATCATAGTTGAAATAAAGAAGAGGAAATGTACATGGGCTGGGCATGTAGCGCGTAGACAGGATAACCGCTGGTCATTAAGGGTAACTAACTGGATTCCCAGAGAAGGGAAGCGGCTTAGGGGGAGACAGAAGGTTAGGTGGGCAGATGAGATTAAGAAGTTTGGGGGTATAAATTGGCAGCAGCAAGCACAGGACCGGGTTAACTGGCGGAACATGGGAGAGGCCTTTGTCCTGCAGTGGACGTAGTCAGGCTGATGATATATATATATATATATATATATATATATATATATATATATATATATATATATATATATATATATATATATATATATATATATATATATATATATATAAATTGTTGAGACGTTTATTGGCGGACGGTTGTCGACGATGCTTGACAGTGACAGTCAATGCGGGTACCGACTCTCTGCACGAGCTGCTCTTCTTGCTAAAAAGGGCAACCCACTAGAAGGCGCTGGAAAGGACGACCCACTGTTCGAAGGCTTCACCACAACTACCCCGGGTACGAAGAGGGAGCCGCCTGGCGACCTAGCAGCTGGTTACTATGAGCGGGTCATGGTAGGCTTTGAGGCGCTCCACGTTGACAATGTCGCGCCCTCGACGGCGCATGTCCGAAGATGGTTCGATGGGTTCGATCAAGTAATTTACAGGGGAAGTGCGTTCGACGACACGGTAGGGGCCTTCGTATTTGGGCAATAGTTTTGAAGATAGGCCAGTTGAAGTGGTAGGGATTGAGAGCCAGACGAGCGCTCCAGGGAGGAACATGGCGTCGGCGCAGGAGGAAGCGTTTGCTGTGCGGCGTCTTGGTGCATGGTAGAAGGCATGGTGCGAGATCGTAGCTCCAGGGGCATCAAATGCTAACCGAATGTGTTAGAAGGGCACAGCACTCTCCACCAAATTGTTGAGACGTTTATTGGCGGACGGTTGTCGACGATGCTTGACAGCGACAGTCGATGCGGGTACCGACTCTCTGCACGAGCTGCTCTTCTTCTTGCTAAAAAGGGCAACCCACTAGAAGGCGCTGGAGAGGACGACCCACTGTTCGAAGGCTTCACAATATATATATATATATATATATATATATATATATATATATATATATATATATATATATATATATATATATATATATATATATATATATATATATATATATATATATATATATATATATATATATATATATATATATATATATATATATATATATATATATATATATATATATATATATATACCAATAAGTACAGGACGGGCAAAACGAAAACTTTTTATTTTTCCTACGTTTCAGCCGGGGACCAGCCTTCATGAAGGCCAGTCCCAGGCTAACACGTACGAAAAATAAAAAGTATTTGTATTCCCCGTCCTGTACTTGTTATTTTTCCACTGAATCCAAGGACACATTCTTTGTCACACACACACACACACACACACACACACACATATATATATATATATATCTCACCATTACGGCAAAATGTACTGCGGCATCTACGACAGATCTGGCAGCGTAGGTGGCTTAGTAGTAGCCTAGTTAAAAACACTAAGAAAGGTTCCCTGGTTAGTAACGGCTAAAGCTACTAGCTGTAATAGCAGGTGGCTAGTAAAAGTATGCAGCGAAGGTAGTAAAATATTCCGTAAACTAGTAAACACACCCGTTTACTAACTCATTACTAACTTTTTTTTTCTAAGAGTGTAGAATAAATTTTTGATTGCACTTGTAAGGGGTACACGTATACCCTCATAGCAGCGGTAGAATGTTGCTAGAAATTGCAGTAACGAAGGGCACAGCTATGTTTATGCAGTGTGGCGGTGGCCAGGTAATATATTTCTTCTTCTTTAAGTGTAAAAGCACATTGACCGTAAGATCTTGAAACTATCTCTTCTCCTTTGTTTCGCTCTCTGTATTTAGATAATTTGCTTGTAAACGTGAAGAAACGTGCGTAGATCAGTTTCTTTTGATGGTACAAGACAAATATTGTGATAGAGCAGCCTAAAATATATGTGAGGGGCCAGGTGAATTAGTGATGGTTTCGAAGTTAAACCTATCGCAGTGCATGCTCCTAACAGCGCAAAGGAAAATAATGATGACTCGCTGACAGAAACTGGCTTGAGCTCTTCGTGGCAAAACAAAAAAATCCCAGCCAAGTCCAACTTTAGTTTACCCAGCATTCCAATGCGTGCAACGAATTTCAGCCCCATTTTTCCCTCTATACGTCAGTATTGGAAACTATGTTTTTTTTTCTTTCTACATCTATGATAGAGCTTTGCGAGCGCCGCACTTTTATTGGTGCTTAATTTACCATCAAAGTTGTTTTTAGCTGAGCTTTTCACGTTCGAAATTGTGGCAGCGCTGCTCAGACGTGCTCGTATTGTGGCGAGAATCAGCCTCGGTTGGAAGAAGAGGGCTGCTTGTGCTGCGGTAGACGAGGGTGCTAAATGTGGAGGGGTGGACTTTCGAGAAACGTGCCGAGATAAGGTGTACAGTGAGGCTCACTGAGATCTAAGATAGGTCAGTGTCAGTATTGAGGAGTGTGCGCTTTGAAGATGGCGAACATTTATCATTCTCAAGATGAATAAGCCGCCCGACGTGCGCGCCAGCGAGAGTTGACGTGAGAACGGGCAGCTTGTTGCTTAGCCGACCGCGATGTTTGCGCAAGTGCGGCCGAAGCTAAGCGCCAACGAACGGAAGACTTGAAAAATGTAGACGTAGTATAGACTGATGAAGGATGGGCGTAAGCTTCGCTGCTTCTACGGTATTCACAAAGTGGAGCTGGCTAGATTGTTTTTTCGATCATGTGCTCTCTCTGGACTCTAGTTTTGCGGCTCAGGATATGCGTTAAGCGCAAGTTTCGTGGAATGTAACAAAGGACACCACAGCTTTTTTAATCCTGTGGAAAGGGTGAGCGGGCTGTAATCATTTTGGCACATTTTACCCACGCCACGTTTTATTACGATACCTCTGCAATAAACTATTTGTGCGAATGATCGAACATGGTGAGAGAGAGAGAGAGATAAAGAGAAACGAAAGGCAGGGAGGTTAACCAAGCATAGCACGGTTGGCTACCCTACACTTAGGGTGGGGGAAAGGAAGAGTAATATAGGGAAAGAGATAGAAAAGAAGAGGAGTCGTGTGTGCATTGTAAGTATTAGAGATTGGTAGTGTGCAAGAACTCTAAACTTGAACGCGTGCAGTTTTATATCCTGGTCATCCATTTTTATGCACGACTCATACCCCATATCTGTATAGTTTATTCTTGGTGTAACTTTTCAAGGTCCTGCGTGTACTTCCCCCTCGTTGAACGTTGAAAATTGAAACAAGTTCTAGGACTTCAAGGGCCAGAACCCCAGCAAAGTTATAAAACGCCGTTGTAGCCATTGCGACTACCATAGGGCTATTTAACGTGCACTGATATAGCGCACTACATATGCCTCATGCACTTTATTGTGCATGACACTTTATTGTCCACTTTATTGTCCGGCAAAATTTCACGAAGTCGGGTTTAGTGGCCAAGTTAGCTGATATACCGAAATGATAATAACATGAAACTCCGTGGAAATTCATTGGCAATAAAAATTTCTTCGCTAGATTTTCAGCCATCGTCAATTCTAATTTCATTGCATCGAGTTTTAACTGCGTTTGAACATGAAGCACAGTGTGGAAATTATGCCGGAAACAATCGGCATCAACAACTTTCTACAGAAGTATTAATATAGTATACCTTGTTTTTGATGGGGGCAGCATGTGCATGGTGGGGGGTGCAAAAAAAGTAACCTGCCACAACCAAAAAGTGTATGTCAGAAGTGGGATTCGAACCCACGCCCGGAAGACCGGACTGCGACCTGAACGCAGCGCCTTGGACCGCTCGGCCATCCTGACAGGACGGTATCTCGGCGCAAAACCTGCCATTTCAGACAAGGAAATGCATCGTACAAACTAGCCTCGGCAAAATAGCACACTGAAGTCTGAAAGTTATTAAGGGGGAACGATAGATACCGCTTACTGCCCAAAATCCAACAAGATGCCAGTGAAGGGTTTTTTTTTTTTTTTGTAGCCTGGATTCCATGGCCCATACCCACGCTGGGGGATTGGCCAAGAAGCCATATACTATCCTATGGACGATAGCTGATCTATTGCTTACCACAAAAATGATGTGCAATAAGGAATACATAATAAAAATGAAAATCCACAGTTCGAGAAATTGAAAAAACAAGAAAGTAATCATTATTATAATAACGATGACCTAATTTTTGGAGCCAAGCAGACAGCTGAGTTTGCCAAACGCGATTAACTTGGGATGTGTTTATCATAGTTATTCACCTTGGAAAAATTACTTCCCGACTTCTTTTTTTTGAGTATTTGTCAAAGTGGGCATTATGTTGAAATTACTTGAATGAAATTACACACCGTATCAAATACATCTCTGTGACAATGTCACAAAACGGAGGCACCAAAATTCATATCAATTCCTGTGGATAAACTTAAACCTAGCTTTGCAAACGAGTTAGCTAATAGTATTTTCGTAATTACTGAATTATTACAACATGATGAAATTGCTGTTTAATAGTTTGTGATTGTGAACCCCCGCACGAGCTAAGAACGACGATTTTTGTCACATTGTGTTCTGCCACATGGTTTACTGTCCGAAGTTTTTGTTTCGGAGAACAGAAAAGGGCGGGATAGCGTGAGACCAGCTCTGTGTAAATAAAAATTAATTGGGGGGCATGGCACTGGAACCTCAAAATAATAACTTGAATGTTTTTTCGACTGACTCCACTGAGGTTTCCATGCAAATTTGACGTGCTGATAATCTGTCTACTTTGTGATATTTTCAAGCCTATCTAAAAATAGCAAATTTTCTATATCTAATCCCTGCTAAGTGTTCCAACTTTGGAAGTGCCGAAATATTTGTTTTAACAAAAGACGTTCACACCAAAAAAAAAAAATCTGCCAGTTCTTTAGTTGTAAGCAGCCATCTCTGGGGACCCACACTAATTTCAGGAGCTTTAAATGCAGCGGTACTAATGCGCGGAAACCAACTAGGTCTCGAGATTGTTCTGAGGCTGTCAGAGCTGCACACACCCAAAGTGAATCTGTTTTGATGATTGCACTGCTTTAGTTCGAAGGAAGCGTCCAAAGTTTTTGGAAACTTGTTTTTCGTAGAAATTTTTCGAAAATAATGGGTATACTAGCTCGGCTTCGCAAACCAAAAGGGCGCTTGTTCGCAATGTCTCATTTCTTCCCAAGTACGTTTAGTACGTTGGGCCTATTATGAGGAAGAGCTTTATTGTAGACGAGCCAGAGCTGGCACACACTGATGATGGTATCTACAGATTAGAAAATTATACAAACGATGATGACAGGTCCAATTGATAAAAAAGAGTTGGTGACTACGCTCAAACTAATTTTCCGTCAGGCTGTAAGTGGCCTCCTGGCCGCGCGAGAGCCAATATTAAGAATTGCGTCGGGTATACAGCTTCAGTCGAGAAACATGCACAATTTTTGTCTCACGGCAACGGTGGTTGGAAGGAGCTTTAGGTGGTGAGATACGGTAATTAACAGGGGACGTTTGTTCAATGACCATATAAGGACCTATAAAACGACTGAGGAATTTTTCACATAAGCCGGGCACACGCACGAGGGTCCAGAGAAGAACTTCGTCTCCTGGAGATTAATTCCGTCTCCAGGTTAATTCCGCAGTACCGTCCACATTCCTCGCTTTTATTCATTTAATGGTTCATCATTCGACATTGTTCAAATGATCTACTAAATTTAACACTACAAAATCTGGGCGGATCACCTAGAGTGGGTATGTGCCATATTTTATAAGGCACAAACAAAAACGAAGGAGCGGCCACATTTTGCCACTGCTTACAAGAAACAAACAAACAAACAAATAGTGAGTGCCATTCACACGAGGTCATTATCATCCCTTTCGATAGTACCAGCGCTTCTTGTTTTTTATGGCCGTCAACCTTCGACCACGGGCTCAAGGTCAGTGTCCTCAATGCGTCGACATTACTGCATACTGCCCAACCACTCAGCGCGTAGGAAGTACCACCACTGGGATAAACCGGAGGTTCTAAGCTGAGGCACCAGCGGTGACTGTGCGTCTTCCTTGGTGCTTCTGGAGGCGACTGAGTCAAGTATGTTTCTTATTCCGTTAATTACTGGACAGCAGAAAACATCGCTGCGCCTGACAAAAGAGCCCATGTCATTTCACAGTGACCAGACCGAAGCTCCCTCTCTAGGAGGTGAGATAGCCGTTTTGTTGATGAAATGCCACAGTTCAGTGACCCTTCTCCATGCTTGGCTGACTACTTCTTCGAAATACTGGCGAGAACTGGTGGTACAACAGCTGACGACCGGGATAGCATGGTCAACGGATTACCTTTCCGGGAGAACGAGGGACCGATGGACAAGGGAGCTTTTGCCTTTGTTTCATTCCCTGAAAACGTGGAAGGAGAGAAGCCTGTGAACAATCTATTCAGGGGCTACTTGCGTTCGTCCGCCGTCTAGCCTGCTACTGCTGTTACATGGTGTAATTCTGACGTTCGACATCGGAAACCACAATCGGACCCCGAGTATGATGATGAGGACAACGATGATGAAGAGCACAGTAATGACGACGACGACACGCCCGCCCAATGGTCCGGCATCACAGTATCCATCGCCACGAAGGTGACATTCAAGCGGCAAGCTATGCTGCCTGGCAAACATAATGACCTGGCCAGGAATCGGCAGCTGCACTTTGAAGCGACCAGAGCGCGGCGTTATCTCGCTGCCACTCAGCTAGATAGTGACATGACAGTGGTTACCGTGAGGTGGCCTTAATGAGAAGCTCGCTGTGTTTGGAATGTCTTTGACGTCTTCGTTTTTATGAGAAGCTCGCTGTTATTGGAAGTGGTCTTCGACGTCAGCAGGTGAGTGAAATGAGAAATCGAATGTGTCGTCAACGTCGTCAGCTCGAGTTTTGAACTGTCAATACTCATAACTTCACTTTTCATGAATCAATTTGCATCATTCTCGTTGAATTTGTCTCAGCAATCGTTACTACACGTTTTCTGGTGCTAAATAAAAGCTGTGCCAAAAGTGTCGCAGGGCCTCTTTAAGCTCAAATTCCATTTGCAAGTTTAGTTCAAGATTGTTATTCATGCCACATGGCAACAGCAACCTTCGCGAGCTCTATGAGGTTCAACCTAGTCCTCTTGTTAAGCCAATTTCTGAACAACAACCAAAATTTGCTCGAAGTCACTTATCTTTCTCTGCTTAATGTTGCTTTTAAGGAGGCGGACTGCGCCAGCCTCGCATTATGAAGAGATTCGCAAGGTTAGTCTCCGTCGTGGGCAACGGGGAAAATTCGAATGATGCCAAAAGCATCAAGAACGTTGCATCTATTTACTTGCTTTTCTGAACAGGAGGCGAAGTTTTTTCGAAAGACCAAATAAGATCGGACGCAAGCAAAGCGCTGGAGGGGTTGCCATGCACAGGAGGTTGGGTGGTCTTGAGATTGTCTGTCGGGATAACGTCAAATGTGCGGGTTTCACCCCTTGACACATGCCGTGCCCACCTAGTTGTCAACAGAACCGTTAGAAGAACACTGTTCTCGACAAAAAATTTGAAAAAAAAAAAGACTGGTTGCCATCAATATTGTCTGAACGATTGTGAGCACCAATTATGGCAGCAGTGATTCTTGTTGAAATCGTATATTCCCGAATTTTCGCATGAACTGTGCCACAATTTTCGGTCAACTTCTTGGTTCAAACAAGCTCACGGATTAAAAAAATGTTGTGCCTCACTACGTGAAATTTCTTTATTGCAGTGGTGCTTTAAAAATCGCAGTTCTATCAAAAGGGAGAAAATGATTCATTTTTTTTTTTTACTGACGTTTACCACGAACGTCAGATTCGTTGAAGCAAGAATTTCGTCCTTGTGACATTCAGTGGTTCAACTAGATATGCTAAAATCTTTTTTCATTTACCCCATTTGATGATGGGCGTGTGAATGAACAATATCAAAAGAACGTTTCTGGCCTTTTCATTGCTTCCACGTGTACTTTCTGACCGACAGACGAAAAATGTTGCACTTCATGATTGTGCTTTGCCCTGATAAACCATGTCCAAAAGAGTTTGTTGCAGTTTCTTACGTGATGCAAACAAAGGATTGTCTATTTGTCGTTCACAACCCTTCCGCCACCTTGTGGGATTGCGAAAAAACTCATCAGCATGCAGAGTTTTTTTATGAGACATATTCCGCCAGTGCGTAGTTGAAGTTGACCAAACTTAAACTAACCGCAAAAACAAGAAATCGACAAATACATTCACATTATGAGCCGCAAAACATAATATGGCTTTCGCGCTGACGTGCTTTACAAAAAAACTTTTCAAGCGGCACAAAAAAAAAAGTTGCGCTTAACGTGGGGCTCGAACCCACGACCCTGAAATTAAGAGTCTCATGCTCTACCGACTGAGCTAGCCGGGCAGACAGCCCACTCTTTCCAAAAATAGCTTCGGATGAGCTCGGACAAAATGCAACCTGAGAGGAGAACACGAGAGCTTGTTCTCATCCTCCTCCTTTCCACAAAAATATAGGCGTAGATAGGCGCGCAAATCGGGGGCACGTGCACGATAGCGGCACAGGCAAACGTTCCTGCCTCGCCGCTACGGTGGCATTACAAATGCTACCGGTGAATTGCAAACAAGTGCTTTCCAGTGATATACGTGTGAGCACCCATTTTAGCGGCTTATTTTGGTGCTTCTTTCGTCGCATATGCTACCACTTACGTTCAATCATTCTTATTCACCTTTTCGTGTGCCTGCAGTCGGCGTAACAGGCTTAACGTCTTACCACAATTGATGGAGGCAAAAAGGCTGTAAGCCCGCGGACTCAGATTTGGATGCACGTTAAAGAACCCCAGATGGTCAAAACTTTCGGAGCCCTTCATCATGGCGTCTATTATACTTATACGGTGGTTTTCGGGTGTTAAACCCAGCACAATCAATCATCCCTCAATTCTTATCACAAGCGCTCTGGCCAATACATTTACACGTGGCGCAGAAGGCAATATCGCCCGACAATAAGATAACAGGACGAGTGCGAAGAACACAACGTTGAACATTCCAGTGGCTTACAGCAGTAGCGTAACTTTATTCAGGGGCGAAAGGAGGACAGGGATCAAGCCTAGTTTATCTGTGTGCATGGAAGTGTTTGTGTGAGTGTGCGTGTTATTCTGTCGTTTATGTACGAAACTAACCAAAACTAAAACTTCATTAGCACGAACCAACATGTATGGTGGCCTCAAGCCAATTTAAAATGAATGATATTAATGATATGTGGGGTTTAACGTCCCTAAACCATCACATGGTTACGAGAGACGCCGAAGTGGTGGGCTCAGGATATTTTGACCACCTGGGGTTCTTTGACGTGCACAACATCTCTGCATACGGGCCTTCAGCATTTTCACATCTATCGCAAGCGCAGCCGCTGCAGCCGAGATGCTATACCGCGACGCGACGTAAAGTCAGTAGCCAAGTACTTTAGCCACTAGACCACCGCAGCGGGGCCACCTAAATTAAATGATAATAGAAAATATGCCAAAGTGACGTTTAAAAAAGTCCACTTAAGAGAAAATTTGGGTGATATCTTGATGGGTGTGACATCAAAAAGAGATGAAAATTCGCGTGTGTGTGGGGTGGGCGGTGTTTGTGTGTGTGTACATGGATAGGTCATGAAACTGGAAAGTTTCTGACACCCGCTCTTCCCCAGCTACGCCACTGGTTTTAAACACTGCGGTCTGGAAAGCTCCTCACTCTTACTATTGTTTCTAAGTATCACTGGTGCGTGACATGTGTGAGTAGTTAGGCTTCCAAGTGGAGGATTAGCATGGTTTCGAAATTCGAGTTTGTCCAACACTTTTCACATCTGCGGCTTGGGTACGACGTCAGTCACGAGCATCGAATGTGACCTCGTCCTGCAGGCTTACTTGGTCGATATATCCTGCTTCAGGTCTATGCAAAGCTAATTATTGCTATGGCAAATCTTACAGCTGATTTTTTCAATGGGCATCGTTCAGAATTTTACTTGCAAATCAGTTCTCTTTTTTACTATAGTAAGATGAATATTTTCTCTGTGTACCACTCATTTTCTGGGGTAAACTGCATGTGTAGGTGCGTGATACTTTGAAAAAACAAAAAAGCAAAAAAGGGAACGACATCAGCTGTACCATATAACTGCTACTGTATACCTTTTTTTCGACCAAATGAAGCTAGATCACGATGTTATTATTTCATGTGCTCAATTATCAAATAAACGTGTGAATTTGTAATAATGGTTACTTTTTAAATCTTTGGACTGGTAATATTATACCTAAAAAACTGGCAGATTCCACGTACTGTGGAAATCCATGATATGCAAAGCACGAATAAGGCAGGTTGATATGTCCTTTTAAAATGAGCACAACGTTACAAGGTGGACGTAAATTATACTGTACATGAATTCCATGCCATGAATATTAAGTTTGGACGTGTCATTTACCTTCCTCGTCTAATCAAGTCACGTGATACCAAATTTAACATCACGTGGCATGATATTTGGAGCTAGCGAAACGGCCATGAGCCCGCTATGAGCGCAGCATGTAATCATGTTTCACAAGATGCGCGATAATCACATTATGTGATACCAATTTTCGTATATAGGGAGGTAGCGAAACGGCCGTGGGCACGCTGTGAGCGTAGCATGTAATCATTTTTACATGGCCCGCCTATGATCATTACCATGTTTAGACGTGTCATTTACCTTTGCCGTCTATGCTTTATTCTTCATTCAAAGATTACCCCGCATTGCCCAAAGGCGTTACAGCAGGGGGGTTACAGAAACGACATAAACAATTCTTCATTCTTACAGCACACTTGCATGACAGACAATCCATTCCACTCTTTAACAGTTCTAACGAAGAATGAATTCGCTAACATGGGGTTACAGAAACAACATAAACAATTCTTCGTTCTTACAGCACACTTGCATAGCAGACAATCTATTCCACTCTTTAACAGTTCTAACAAAAAATGAATTCGCGAACAGGTTCGTCCTGGTGCGTAATTCTTTTATTTTAAAAACATGGTCAGTTCTAGATGAACGGTAATGAGGTTCCTTAATGTATTTTTCTTTATTAATTCAGTTTTATCATTATATATCTAAAAAAAGAACTTCAGTCGCAGCTTTTGCCGACGCGAGAAAAGCAGTTCCCACTCAAGCTAATTTTTCATCTGAGTGCAGCTCTCCCCTCTCTTGTACCATTCCCAGACGAACCTGGCCGCGATGTTTTGAATTTTTTTCAATTTTATCAATCAATGTGGCTTGCGAAGGGTCCCACACGGCACAAGCGTATTTCAGTATATGTCGTATACATGTAAAATAGGCTGTCTTCTTTAAGTTCAGTTCCGAAGTTTTTAAATTACGTTGGATAAAGTTTAGTGCCTTTCCAGCTTTACAAACCACATCATCTACATATGCATTCGACGAGCAGTCGGATGAGAAGACTACCCCTAGGTGTTTATAATTATCTGCTCTTTTTAAACGTTCATTGTTTAAAGTATACTCTGTTTCCATAGGTTTCCGCTTCTTTGTGAAAGAGACATGGACACACTTTTTATTATTTAGGTTCGTTTTCCACGTAGAGCACAAATCTTGAACACGTTCAAAATGAGTTTGCAGTTGGGTAAGGTCTCTGTCATTCTTTATTTGTCTATACACAGCACAATCGTCTGCAAACAATCTAATATGTGATGAAATACCTGCTGAAATATCATTTATGTAAACTAAAAATAAAAGTGACCCTAAAACTGAACCCTTGGAACTCCCGATGTCACATCAACATAATCAGAGCTTTTGCCGTTTAAGATGACGCATTGCCGGCGCTGGCACAAATAATTTTCAATCCAATTTAGGATATCAAAACCTATATTTAGTAATTTAAGTTTGTTGCAAAGGAGTGATTGTGTTACCGTGTCGATTGCCTTGCGGAAATCTAAGAAGATGCAGTCAGTTTGCCCCCCCTGAATCAATGGTGGATACCAGATAATGATAAAATTAAACTATAGTAGTGTGGTGCATGACAACCCCTTTCGGAACCCATGTTGGACATTAGCTAATATATTGTTTTCAGTGAGGTGTTTCATTATTCCAGAGTAGAGAATGTGTTTCATTACCTTGCACACTATTGATGTTAGTGTGCAAGGTAATGAACTATTGATTGGTCTGTAATTCCCAGCATCCTTTTTCGATCCCCCCTTGTGGATTGGAACAACATGGGCAGTTTTCCAATCAACTGGTAGGAGGCCTGATTTCAAAGATTGTTTATAAATTATGTGCAAGTAAAGAGAGATATTCGTGTCATGATTTATTCAAGTCACGTGATACCAAATTTGTTATATGTGAAGGTAGCCAAACGGCCGTGAGCATGCCATGAGCGTAGCATGGAAATCCTGTTTCACATGACACGCATACCATTGTTATCACGTTTAGACGTATAGTTTACCTTCGTCGTCTATTCACGTGACGTAACACCAAATTTGGTGTGTGTTAAGCTAGTGAAACCGCCGCGAGCGTGCTAAGAGCGCAGCATGCAATCATATTTTACATGATACACGTATAATTATTATCATGTTTTCACAAATCACATACCTTTGTCGCCCACTAACGTCATGTAACACCACATTTGGTACATGTGTTGCTAGTGAAGTGGGCGCGAACGCATCATGAACGCGGCATGTAGTCTTCTTCTTATACGCATCTCATGAGTATCACGTTCGCACCAGTCATGTACCTTCGTGTCATCCATTGAGATCTCGTAATACGAAGTTTGGTATATGTGAAGCTATAGCTAAATGACCACGAGTGCATCATGTGCATTGCGTGTAGTCATGACTTACATGACAGGCATGTCATGACTTCCACGTTAGGGTCTGGTGCTCATCTTCGCCATGCAGTCATGTCATACATTAGGTTCACAAAACGTTATGTGAATGAAACCACCGCAAGAGCAGCAAGACCATGAAATGTATACAATGGTATTCATGATAATCATATCATGATTTTCACGTTATCGCTAGTCAATTATGCTCGTCATACAGTAAGGTTATGTTTTGCCATACCGATTTTGGTATTGATGCCATTTCGAAACAGCCAGGAGAGCTAAAAGTCGTACGCTGCTAGACAGACAGACAGACAGACAGACAGACAGACAGACAGACAGACAGACAGACAGACAGACAGACAGACAGACAGACAGACAGACAGACAGACAGACAGACAGACGAATAGATAGATAGATAGATAGATAGATAGATAGATAGATAGATAGATAGATAGATAGATAGATAGATAGATAGATAGATAGATAGATAGATAGATAGATAGATAGATACGCTCAAAGTCAGTGAAATTCGCTAATAAATGCTTCGCATTTAAAAACTAGACTCCTTAATGAACTTATTCCTTACACGAAATGAAATCTTTACCTCATTATCATCAGTTGTCTTTTAGCTTTCTTCTTTTGATTACGCCCATCCAGTGGGTTAAGCCATCTTACAAGAAATATTCTAAATAACCAATCAATCATCGCGGTGGCCCCTGCGCCACTTGCTTCTTTGGTTTTTCTCATAGAAAAATATGAGGATACCAGCATGCCAAACCAGCTCTAAAGCCACGTTCCGTGTCAATCGCGGGAGGGTACCCTAAGGGAGCACAGATAAGGCCCTCCAGAGATGCGGATGGCGCGTGTCGCAGTCGATATAAGAGTGAGCGAGAGAGGCAAAACCTTTATTTAGACCGTCTTCACTGGGTGCAGCCCTCATTTCGGGCACCCATTCAATATATACATCTCCCTAAAATAAAAAAAGCCAAAATAGTGACACATTTGTTATTTCTGCGCTTAACAAGATCGGAATATCAACCAAAGCCCCGTTATTCGGCAGCGTAATAACCGGTGAGTTTATGGTCGCTCTTGTATATTCTGCGAGAGAACCAAATGCCCTGTATATGAGTGCTTCACTGCGAAAGATGTCGAAAGACGATAGTCTTTTGTCTAGAAACACTTCGTGACATATGGACGCCATCTTGCAGAAATGACAAGAACCCTAAGTTTTGTAGAACGCAGAGCAACTGGTAGATGGCAGCAATGTGTAGCTTTAGCGAAGCAACACCCGTTTACTCATTCATCGGACTACTGTTGTGATCTGAATACACCTTCACTGTAATATGAAAAGGCCTCTAGCACCATCGCACTTACGAGAGTCAGACAATGAGCATAGAGTAGCTGCTTACGAATGGCTACGTAGGTGCTGGGTGGAAGCAAAGAAAACAGATCTGTCTCTCAGGTTTATTCCATTGCTTGTTATTGCGAAAGCAATAAGTATCTAAGCATTTAAAAATTGAAGTAACACTGTACGTAATACTCACGCGTTAATGTTGCGCCCAAGTATGCATAATATTTGCTTTTTGATTGACAATGTTCACTAGTGAACGCAACAAGAAGATAAAGATGGGTGGTCGGCCCAGCAAAAGACTTATACTTTCGGTATGGTGGCTGAATCGAGTGACAGACAGAAGTAAAAGGACAGACAGAGTTACCGAAATTTCCACGTCGAAGTATCTCAAGAAAGCCTATCGTCTCTAAAAGCAAATCTATGGCCCGTCCTCTGGGGCTGTTCTCAAATGCATAAACCTAATAATCCCCAGGGTGCTCTCATCACTACCCTTCAGCCGTGGGAGGCCACGTTGCTCCATCCAGGAAACACGAGCCCGAGTCGCAGAGCCGACAGAGGCAGCCGTCAAGGCCTAAGGTGTCCTGGCCACCTGACCAACCGTAGACTCTGGCACGCTGAGCTTTAGCTACACGTATAAGGTGTGAAATAAATGTCTGTCCCCTCCTCTAAAGTACAATTTACGAATCAAGGTTAGGTCAAAACTCCTGGTTAGTATTTGTTTGCTGTTTCTTTCCTTACGCGTAAACAGGTTGATCGGCTGCGCAGTTATTGTAGAAAAGAAAGGCTGATATGAGGCTTCCCGGTGGCAAAACCTGTGCGAAGTTGCCCACGTTTAAACTTAGCTTACCTGGCTGCTGCCTAAATAGTCAATATGAGATGTTGGTGCAGCTGAATTGTGGTAAGCGCTAAGTATTGAATTGAAAAAAAGAGTTAGTTGGCAGGGTTCTTGGTGTGTATTGATAATGAAATATTGGGAGCCGAAACAAATTGGACGGGATGATTAGGCGCTAAGTATTTTGTTAATTGTTGGGGCTGTATCGGCTAGATACTTTGGCTGAATAGCTGTATATACAGACTTTGCAATTGCACATTCTTGTCCCTCTTTTTGTCGCGCTTACTTGGCACGATACTGCCACTCACGCTCCCTTTTTGCATACATTATGTAGCATGTTCAGCTCTATCAGGGCCATCACTAACAATCTAGACAGCCTGAAACCCAGGATATATTGCAAATTTACGATAAACTGATCCGTCAAGCTTCCACTTCCAGTGTTTTCTCATACTTAATTACCTCTGTACGACATGAACTATATGGAGAAAAGATTGAAGCTTGAAAGACTACTGCAGCAATGTCTCAACTTCCGAAATACCACAAAAATGGACACATGGGTACTTTAGATTTATGCCATAAGCCTGATCATCAACGAAAGCTACGAAGTTAGCATAATAACAAGCACTGTATTTCTAAAACACTAGCGCTACGAATGGTTGCTGTTCAGATATAAACGGTTTTATCCTCGAGTGACCATAGCTGTTTTTTAGTAGGCTGCGTATTTTTGAAAATGCGAAAGAGGGCACCACCGAAAAAAACGAACCCTTGACACACGAAAAATAAAACAGGTCTTACAATATTTTGTCTGGAAAACGAGGTTCAAGCTAAGCAGTACATCTTTATGATTTCAGCATTCTCGCACACATACGGTTTATGTGGGCCGAGAAGCTCGCAGAGCAAGCCGAACAAGTCCTTACTGGCTCGCTTGGCCATCGTTTCATTGTGCACACCATTGATCTCTACCCATGGAACGTAGTCGATGTTCGGCTGGTGTCCGCGCGTTCGATTGCCCATCGCCCACAGTAGCTGAGTGCCCTCCGGTCCTCGGCTGCACTTGTCCAGGACGGGCCAGTCTGTGTTCACTTTCCGCGCACAAGGCTCACCCGCTTTCGTGGGATCAGGGTACTGGAACATGCAGGTGACGAGGTCCAGAAGCTTTCTGGACGGGTGCACGTACTTGACAGCGCAAGTCTGGACTTCGTTCACGTAGCATTCTTGCTTGCCGTGCTGACAAGTGAAGGTCACAGTGCCGTTGTCGACCTTCATGTGGGCGTTGCCAAATGGGAGCAGGTCGAGCGAGATGTAGTCCTCTAGCTTCCCATAGGTTGGCCAGAGTTGATGCAGAATGAAGTGATGGCACGCGGGACAGAGGCCCTCGTAGAACAGAGTGACGTTGATTGGAGGTGCCGCCCACGCTGGTGTTAGAAACAGCCGTGGTGGTGACACTGCACATACCGTCAGCACGGCTGACGCTACGATGACGGCGGCCGCGTATTTCATTGCGGAGTTTTCCGTCAAATCGAGTACGTTGCAGCGAAACCACGTGAACGTGCCAGGGATCTCTGGATAATGCTCGTCTGTGAAGCATGTTGCTGTTTAAGAGACGCCGTGTTGGGCTATCAGTGCGCACGTGGCACCCCTAAACGCCGTTTTCTATCACACTTAGATACGCCGAAACCTACGCCCGCTTAAGATAAGCAGCAATGGGATGTCCACATCTGCGTGCGATTTGTTTCGACTGAGCGAGCACTGTGTGAAACGAACTTCTTTGTCCTATAATAGGACTAAAATGGGTGAGACAGAGATAGTAAACATCTCTGTTTCGTGGATATAGCTTCAGAAAAAGCGTAATGAATACAGGTCGGCTTGAGCTCAGTCGTAATCCAGGCCCTGGCGGACAGCGTTCGCTCAGACTCGCTGTTGAAGACGGTCAAGGCACTCCCCAAGCTTGTTGTGTGGTAAGGATTGGGGGGTTTTAGCGAAGACTACACACTTTTATTACGCAAATAAATATAGAAGTGCGAATAGTGTATTTTACGACCGACAGGAACCCTAACCGAATAGCGTTCACATCAAATCAAACAGCAATACGAATCAAATACAGTTTGAATAGTTCTCGAATAGTAAAGCAAGAGCTTTCAAAACAAGCCCGAACTGTTGAGGCGACATTTTAAGAAGCAGGCCAAGATATTACGAACCAGTTTATTTGAAGCTCACATTCACTATCTTTAACCACAACAATCAAGATCAAAAACATTACGACTACTTCTATATGACGAAAATATTACAATATATGAACACAGCCACAACTAAAGCCTCCTAAATATTTGGTAATTGTAGACTTTACTGTATCAGTGTCATCGTGGCATTTAGTGAATAGTTTTAAAAAATTTGATACTCAAATATTAGAAAATTTTCATGAGTCAACATCACTACGAATTTATTAGTGGTTATGGATGATTCATCCCAGTGTTGCTTCGGTGGCGTTGTAGTATAAAGAAAAACTCCTTCATACTGTGATCAACAATATGTCGATAGTGCTATAATTACATAGGCTCAATGAACCTGTGTTGTTCTATGATCTGTTCCCACGTCCTATTTCTGCAAGCCTTTCGGTGTTGTCGATTATTCGAAAGCTATTCGAAAATTTTTCATAATTCGAATCTGCTCTATTCAATTCATTCTTCCAAACTTGTGAATATTCGCCCATTACTACAAATAAACTTGTAGACAAATATATCATTGGTCGGAATAATGAACTGCCCTTAAATATTTTACCCCCCCTCCCCTCACTTGCTGAACATTATCAATTTTACATCAGCTGCAGGTTCTATATTGACACACGGAGAATTATGGTACGCTGCTCTGATTCAACTTAGTCCAATTGCCGTTAGTATAGCTCTGTGGTAAAATACTTCATTGCCACGCATAAAACTTGGGTTCGATTCCAGATTGGACCCCAACATTAGTTACCGATGTCGAGTATTTCTTAACGCTTGCGCGTTGAAATTGCGCCTATGTGTTCTCGTCTTTCCTGGGTACATACTGTCAATCACCTGTGGTACATACCCGCATACCAGTGGCACATACCCTCGCGTTGGTATGTGCCACTGTCTGGCGGGAAGTGTTTTACGACATACGCGACGGAATTTTGACATTTATATTGTCTTTACCAGGACGTCATATTTGTCAAACCATCTTTTCTTCCCATGCTAAGTTTCGTTCACGCCAAGTGAAGGGGGTGACCACGAGAGCACCCAAGCTTAAGTGGCCAGTTAGATAGATAGATAGATAGATAGATAGATAGATAGATAGATAGATAGATACACTAAATGTCGCCGAAATCCACTAAAAGATGCTTCGCATTTATTAGTCGCATGAAAATCTTTAAGTTCTCTTTTTTGTATTGATTTTTAGTGTAGCATACCATATTCCCTGCTTCTCATGGAGATCAATGTTCTATATCTTGGAGATAGTTCGATATCTTGTTTTACTACAGAACGTGGTCAACAAAGTGTCCTCGAAGGCCCACGTTCAGTTATCAGAAGTTAAAACACGTACGTCAACAACGTTTATCATTGAGATGACTTTCGGCACAGTTCACATTAATTTTGTCTCTGTATAGCAAGTAATTAGAGTAAAATACCGTATTTTCATAGTTCTACACACCCTTATGTACGGCAATGTCTTCCGCAAATACTATGCAGACCTGCTTAACATCTGAGATGTGGGCATTATTTTTTTAAATGGAAAGCACAGACTTTTTACGATAACCTTGGTTCAGTTCTCAATTGCCGGTTCAAGTAAAAAGTAGTGTTAAGGACGACGTAATCGAAAACGTCGTATATATTTTGCTTGAAAGACTCGTCAGATGAAAACAGAACTCGCATCGCATGATGACTTGAATAGAGTGTTTTACGGGATCAGACAATTTTTCTTTTGTTTTCTTAGGAGGTCCTGAAACAGCCAGACTACAAGAATAGTTAACATGGGAACAATGCGTATTGAAGACAAGCGCCATTTGTAGTTTGTATTTCCGATTGTCGCTTGGCCATTCTTCTCCGTACACGTATCTTCATTTGTTTTGTGAGTAAACAATTGGTGAATGCATGTGTAGGCTGTTCAGAGACGCCGAGTAAGACACGAGCATGGCTCATAGCAACAACAAGAAGACCCCCTTTATTCCCAACTGCCCCCCTGCTATATACCCCACATGAGGTGGCGCGCGCATGCCGACAGCGCCATCCATTAGAGGATTAACATAGCACTCAGCGTCCACTACATCTTCCCTCCCGGGATAGTTACATGTTCAACCTGCGCGGCGGTTTCACGGCACGGCCAGAACGCGTACGCTTAGGTTCATCACACTGAGGCGCACTTGCTTGCACAGGTAGCGTCTGCACTTCAGGCGAGGGAGGCATCTTCACAGGCGGCACAGGTGATGCGCACGAAGCACTTGAAGCACTTGGAGACAATGATTCCGACGCTGAGGTCGAGGCTGAGTCTCTTGGCGGATTTGATGACAAGGTTCCATGCGTCGGTGATGAAGCCATTGATGCTTGCTGTTGGACATTTTGGTCATCTACAAACGGCACCAGATGGCAACGGTTCCTCTGGACAACACCACTTTGAGTCTCGACCACATATGACCTTGGTCGCTGAGCTGGGCTGAGGACACGACCGCTGCAACCTAAATCCTTTATCCACACATCCTCCCCCATACTGAGAGAAATCAGGGGAGTAGTACTGTGACGGCTATTGTAGTCCTTCGCCTGTTTCAACTTCGCCGCAGTATCCTGTGCTTGAAATTCCTCGTGATTGGGTAAGGCCGGAAGAAGTCGTTCAGGCAGAACCGGAAGACGAGTTTGTAGTCTCCTTCCCATGAGTAACTGAGCTGGAGAGACGCCCGAAACTCCAGGTGTGTCTCGGTATGCGAGTAGAGCGAGGTACGGATCCGGGCTTTTCTTCAGCAAATCTTTCACGGTACGCACCATGCGCTCTACCTCTCCGTTACTCTGAGGGTATCGAGGGCTGCTGGTCTCGTGGCAGAATCGATACGCCGTTGCAAAGTCGGCGAACTCCTTGGACGAGAATTGAGGTCCATTGTCCGTCCGCACAACGTCTGGTATCCCAAAACGGGCAAAACAACTCTTGACCGCAGCAACAACCGCTTTTGCTGATGAAGTTCCCAGTGTGACTATTTCTGGAAATCGGGAGTAGTAGTCGACAATGAGGACGTAGTCGCGTCCTTCCAGGTGGAACAAGTCGATTCCCAGGCGTTGCCATGGTCGTTCCGGTGTTGGCGTTGGTGACAGTGGCTCAGAACGCAAGGTTCGCGTCTCAGCACACTTAGCACATTGAGCCACAAGGTCCTCAATATGCTGGCTGCAATGGGGCCACCAAACGCACTCGCGGGCGCGCACTTGACAGCGGCGGACACCTTGATGTCCTTCGTGCAGTAGTGCGAGAATGTCCTTGCGTTGGGCTGCCGGGATGACAATGCGGCGATCCAGTAAGAGTAACCCATCGTACACACTCAGTCTTTCTCGCTCCTTCCAGTATGGTGCTAAATGGGTCGGAACTCTCTTCTTGGACGGCCAGCCTTTCTCACAATAAGTCATAATAGAAGAACACTCGCTATCTTGAGCTTGAAGACGACGGATCTCGTCTAGCTGATTTTCCAGTTGTAAAGGTAGCTCCTTGAGAACTTCCCCTATATAGACTTCCAAGCTGCTGACTGCTTTAGAAGTTGGCAAGTCGCAGGGTGCTCTTGATAGTGTGTCCGCTGTGGCTAGCAGTTTTCCAGGAACATACTTGACGGCGAACTGATAGCGCATCAGTTTTATTCGCATACGTTGAATTCGAGGTGGCAAGATGTCCAGATCTTTACTTGACAGGAGAGCTACAAGCGGAAGGTGATCGGATTCGACCTCAAAGCTTAGTCCACGTAGGTATTGATCGAACCTGGTGACAGCCCATGTGACAGCCAGAGACTCCTTTTCCGTTTGACTGTAGCGTCCTTCTGTAGTAGTGAGAGATCTGGAAGCATAGGCAACTGCTCGTCGAATTCCTGACGGTTGATCTTGGAGTAAAACGGCACCAAGGCCATGAGAGCTTGCGTCAGCCGATACTATAGTTGGGTAATGGGGATTGTACATAGCCATACATGTGTCGGAGCTGAGCAAAGACTTTATCTTCTTGAACGCTTCCTCTTGGTTGTAACTCCAGCTCCACGCGTTATTCTTGTTGAGGAGTGCACGAATAGGTGCGGAGATCTCAGACAGTTTTGGAATGAATCGAGCCACATGGTTTACCATTCCAAGTAATCGGCGAACACCACTAACATCGATTGGTGGTGGGAGATCCATGATAGCCTTGACTTTGTCCGGGTCTGGACTAATTCCTTGCTGGCTGACGACAACTCCTAAGAACTTGACAGAAGAGACCCTGAACTGACACTTCTTTTCATTAAGAGTGACACCCGCTTGAGTCAACCGTGCCAAGACGTCAGCTAGACGCTGGTCGTGCTCTTGATGGTTCCTACCAAAGACGAGTATGTCGTCTATCATGTTGACGACTCCGGTGATGCCTTCGAGCAGTCTCGACATGAAGCGTTGGAAATACTCGGGTGCTGTCGCAATGCCAAAGGGAAGACGCTTGTAGCAATATCGGCCAAAAGGTGTGATGAATGTCGTCAGTTCTTCACTCTCACGAGTTAGTTTTATTTGGTGGAAGCTGGATCTTGCATCGAGCTTGGAAAAAATTTGTGCCCCACCAAGCTGACCTAAGATGTCTTCAACTGTCGGCAGAATGTAGCGTTCCCGCTGGATAACCTTGTTAAGCTTCGTCAAGTCGACACAGAGCCTGTACCCGCCCGACGACTTCGGCACGACGACGAGGCCTGAACACCATGCGGTAGGCGTGTCAACCTTGCGAATGACTCCTTGGGTTTCCATTTCATCCAATTCCTTCTTCACATGCTCTAGCAGAGGCAGAGGTATTCGTCGAGGAACACTTAATGAAAAGGGACGAGCATCTTGAGCGACGCGGATGTGGTATTCTTCCTGTACTTCGCCAAGCCCACGAAAAATTTTTGATTGAGATGACGGAATACCATCCACAGAGTCCAAAAACTGAACGATGCCCAAGTCTTCAATTGCTGGTAATCCCAGGAGGTGTGTCGTCTGGTTCTTGATAACATACAGTCTTTGCACAGACACTTTGTTACGCCACTGCAAGGTAGCAGTGAAAGATCCCAGAACGTGCAGCCTTTGATTTCCAGGACCGGATACCTCGGCGTCCACTTTATCCAAAACAGTAGGTAATGCCGGAAAAGAAGGTGAAACCACCGTTATTTCGGCCCCTGAGTCTATCTTGAAGTGTGCGAGGTGACCATTCACGTGAATGTCGGCATATCGTGCCCGACGCGTACTGAGCGCGTGAAGTTCCACTGAGCCTAACAGCTCTTTCCGATGCTTGGCCCGGCAAACAGCAATAAAATGACCTTGCTTCTTGCAGAAATTGCATGTGGCTTTGCGAGCTGGGCATTCTTTTCGAGAGTGGTGACCACGGCCGCAGTAATCGCAAGTAGACTGAGTTGGCTGCACAGATTTGCTGCGACGCGATGAAGCGTTCTTCGCGCGTTGCGCCGCGTCCACGTTTAAGCTGTCAAAGGCCCCGTTCTCGCTGGGAATTTCACGGGATAGACGCTCTTTTTCGGCTTCTTCATGAACACGCGCTTGGCACAACGCTTCCTCAGCTGTAAGTTTCGTACATCGGCACAACTGATCCGATAGCTTCTCATTCCGCAATCCAACGACAAACTTGTCTCGCACAAGGCGGTCTTCGATCTCGGCGTTGTTGTACCCACAACGCTTGACAAGATTCCTGAGCGCGGTGAAAAATTCATCAACCGGCTCCCCAAGTTGTTGCACTCGGCGGTGAAATCGGCGGCTCTCGTAAATCTCATTGATAGGGTGGACAAAATGCGAAGTGAGCTTAGCCTTGACTTCCGCAAACGGGCGGTTTTCCGGAGCAGACAGTCCTAGCGACGACAAGACGCTACGTGCTTGGGAACCCATGCAATATAAAAGAGTTCGCACCTGCACCTCGTCGGTGGCTGTGTTGATACCGGCCGCGAAGGCGTAATCTTCGTACCTCGTTATCCATGTTGTCCATTCCCCAGGGCTGGTGAAGTTGAAAGGCGACGGAGGCTGAAGTCCCGGTGTACCGACGTGAATGAAGTTGAGCTGAGAAGGTCCGGCGTCTGTCTCCTCCATAACTCCGCGTTAGACGCCCACTTCTGACACCATGTTCAGAGACGCCGAGTAAGACACGAGCATGGCTCATAGCAACAACAAGAAGACCCCCTTTATTCCCAACTGCCCCCCTGCTATATACCCCACATGAGGTGGCGCGCGCATGCCGACAGCGCCATCCATTAGAGGATTAACATAGCACTCAGCGTCCACTACATAGGCCAGGCCCTTCTGAGCTGTGAAGCCTGCCAGACCCGTGGTTCACGTGGGCGGTGACTCCTGTAACCTGAAAGTCAGCGCTTTCGCATTCTTATTTTGAGTTGAATGAAACCAACGGTCGCAAGCAGAGTCAAGCTAAACAACACACTTAATGATTGCTTGCTTGCTTGATCCTTTTCCATGCTCTCACTCACTAAGGGGGATTTGCCAAGAAGCCGGTGGGGGATATAAGTCAATACCTTACGATTATCCAGGCTAGGGAAACTTTTTTGACCTGGCGAGATTATTTTGGCACAATGTGAAAAAAAAAGTGAAAGAGAAGAAATACTCAAATTTTTTAATACCTTAGGCATAATCGTTATATGAAATTTTTCTGAAGGTCAAGTCATTACAGTGTAATAGTAAATATTATTTGTTAGATTGGCTCGCAAAAATCGAGAGCTGATCAATTGCTCAGCAAGGTAATCATCTTGTGGTACATAGGAATTCGCAGAGAGCCCCGCAGATGTTCCTGTCACTGAGTCCTAATGAAGCATCCTCAAGGGATATTCCTACTTTTGTAAATGAAATTTTGAAACGATTCTTTCTCTAATTTTTAAAATGGTGGCATATGAGAAGAATATGTCGATATTTTCGGGTTCATTACAGCTTGAGCTAGAGGGGATGGAAACAGACCAGACTTGTTTAAGTAGAAATTGAGAGGTTGTACACGGCAACGTAACTTTGTAGTGGAGACTTCCAATTTACGAGTTGGACACCATTTATTATTCCATGTGAAGTGCAGGTGCGAGAAATCTGGATTCGGTATCATAATTTTTGATGAGTCTTCAAGAAGGGAAAGTTTTCTAAACCTCGCTGCTGTTACATAAGCTGTCAGAGGCATGATTGGCACAATCGATCAAGAGATGTTCGCGCAAGTGTGTCAGCCATCTCGTTTATAAATATACTACGATAGCCTGGCACCATATCACTTGCACTAGACGAATGTTTGCTGGGATTAATGATTTAAAAGTTTCTAATACGGCTGATGCCAAAGACGATGATAAAAATGCACACATGGAATACGAGTCAGTCACTATCACAGCTGTCGAATTAGTCGCAGAAAGTTTACGATTGATTGATTGATTTGTAGGGTTTAACGTCCCAAAACCACCATTTGATCATGAGAGACGCCGTAGTGGAGGGCTCCGGAAATTTTGACCACCTGGGGTTCTTTAACGTGCACCCAAATCTGAGTACACGGGCCTACAACATTTTTGCCTCCATCGGAAATGCAGCCGCCGCAGCCGGGAATCGAACCCGTGACCTGCGGGTCAGCAGCCGAGTACCTTAGCCACTAGACCACCGCGGCGGGGCGCAGGAAGTTTACGAAGAGCTAGTATAACGGCCGTTCATGCCGCTTCAAATATTGGTTTATAATCTGGGAGGCCTAATGAAAAAGACCATAATAATGAGAGAAAAAAAATACACGCACCCGTTTATAGATGCAACCATTGCAATTACTATATTAGTACCTAATAGAGAAAGTTGTTCTTCTAATAAGCCAATCAAATATTTAGAGGGCAAATATTTAGAGGGCATTCGTTGGGAAGATATCGTCAAATTCTGTTTGCACTTGGCCGATTTGTTTTGTCAGACGGTATTATCTCGAATATATTAGCATTTAAAGCATGTTGAAGTGTTTTACAAATAACACTTAGCGTTTACATGCACAGGACGAATGCTCATTGAAAAAGATACCGGGCTTTGCAAAGATTATGAACTGATGCCTTTTAAAAGTTGATTCAGAAAATTTTAAAAAGGTTTTAATGGTTAGAATACAGAATCTGCAAGTAAGAGTGGCTATCCGAGCTTCTTGATACAAAACATTGTTAGCTGTGAATTTTGGCACACATAAACAACTTCGAAGAGCTTCCCGTTCTAAGAGAATCGAGGGTTTTATTTTGTATGCTGGTCTACCAGAGAACAGTACACATCCGAATTCATGAATTGGATGAATGTACATGCGGTAAATCATAATCAGCGTATCTCTGCGAAGACCAGAACGGAGCCGGACAAGCGTACCTATCATCCCAACGGCACGTGTAGGCTTCATTTTAATATTTTCAGTATGATCACGCCAGCTCAGTTTTTGATCGTAATACACCCAGATATTTATTACAATTAACTTGGGGAATTATTTATTGATGGTACTGAAGAGAAATATCAACTGGTACGTCCAATAGATAAACTATTACAGCACTTTTAGTTACGTTCAGTTTCATATAAATTTACTGAAACCAGGTTTCTAATGTTGCCAAATAAAACTGTAAAGCTGAACGTAGTAAATGAATAATACAGTCAGATGCAAAAAACGCAATATAATCTGCATATACATATACTTGCACTTTATAAATTAGTGCTATTGAGCTTAAGAAAATGTTAAATAGCACTGGCGATAGAACAGAGTCTTGAGGTACACCTCTCGTTTGGCTATAGACGAATTTCACCGGACTTACGTCACGAAAATGCGGCGGCGCTGTCTTGGTAGATAAAAGACGCTCTGCTTACCGCAGTTTCTGCTGGGTTTTCAATGGTGCATGTGGTGTTCTTGGTTAAGCAACTAGAAAAAAAAACGGTATACCGACGAGGTGTGTCGCGGTTGGATGTGAGCCGCGTCTCACAACTTAGTTTTGGTTGTTGGCGCACATCGCAGCCCTCAGCGCTTATGGCAGAAGTTACCTGCGGACGTCGCTATAATTTTACCCATAATGTCAACATTGGCCTACCTGTGTTTACAAACATGGAATGGGTCTATACTTCGGTGTTGAAACACCTCGTTGGGAGCAATAGAATTTTGTGTTTCTTTGAAAATTCCTACATCCAATTTTTTATATAGTGTGGGCAGTTTAGGTCCTCTAGGGCATCGATAAGAATAGCATTAAACCCGCACACGCTCTTCTCTTCTTTATCCATACGACAAGTATCAGAGATGGTTCTCCACTGTCTGATTCCTTATGCTGCCCCAACATGCTCCTCTATAATTGGTTTCCTCTCCTTTCGTTACTACATTAATAAAGTTGCTTCAAGGTCATGCGTATTCGGGTCATTCGGCATTTTGAATTACTAATTATAAACGTCACGCTGTGGTCATGACAGGGTTCATTAGTTATTTTTTGTTTTTTGTTCTCATTTTAGTGTTATTTGGATATGCATACGGAGCAAGCATTGCCTTCTTTGAAATCATGTTTGAACTTATGTTGCCTGTGTTTCTTATTGAAGTGTATGTGATTGTTTGCCATTCTTGTAATCACCATTTTAGGGTTAATCAACTGAAAACCAACAAAGTGTAGCTTTTTCAAACAAAGCTTCTATAGCCTATCTGTAAAGGTGTGGGTGGTGCTCTTCCAAAGAATATTGACCGCGTGTCTCCGTGCTTCACTGCAACGTGCGTCAAAGGACCATTGTCTGCTGTCTGGAGGTGCTGCATGAGATCTGGTGCCATCGGGCAATAATGTGAAAAAAATGAATTTTTTTAGAACGCAGAGCCACTGGCAGGTGACAGCACCGGGTCGTTTCAGTTAGGGCCCCTGAGTATTTTAGCAAAGCTACACCCACTGTTTAGTTCACAGTGCTGGATTGTCAGCGCAGCGTAATATACACTCTGGTCTTCAGGATTACGTATCTATGAATTTTCCAAATAAGAAAACACACTGCCTAACACGTACGTATTGACGTGATGCCTCATATATACATAGTGTTTGCTTTTTATTTGGAAATGTTGATATGTACGAACGCAGCCATTGGATGATGATGAATGGGCTTTGACCACGAGCTTAAACTTTCGCTGCTTGACTGAATGCTAAGAGAGACGCCAACAGACAGACACACAGACAGACAAGCAAAACAACATTTTTTTCGCGTTGACGTATTCAAAGAAAGTCTATTGTCTTAAAAAAACGGTGTCGCGTTTAATGCACGTGAAGCTCTCACCCAAAACTCACCACTGGCAAGCGAGAAGGAAACAAATAAAACTAGCTTTTCTTCCTGCAGCTATAAGCTTGAAACCGCTAGTAAGCTCTTAGAATTTCTCTCTTTTTTTATCAGTGATCTGTCTAAGTGTCGCACTGCCAGAAGCTACATCCGGTACCTTCCTGTGTTTACGTGCCGTTAAAGTCAATTTTGTTACCAAGTGCAGTTGTACACACCACAGCTGCTGTTGCCATTATTCGATAAATTTCATTGCGTAGATATCGTATCTGGCTTAATATTGGGACAGCTTACTTCTCTCCACTACAAGCGTATCCGAAGCACCCTGAAACGCTACCGTATTAAGAAAGCGGCAACTGCTGCTAATTAGTGACTAGCGGATGACGCACGGAACCACCCACAATACTTGGTTTCTTCCACTCAACGCCAGTTGCCGACACTGTTTCATCACGGGACGAACATGGGTTGCGTACCAAGGTACGTAACGAATTTTACGTTTGTGCGATTGAGCTGCATTTGCACTTAAACAGTGATGGTTTGGTCAGCAAAAACAAAACACTTGAACTGCGCCTTCGCTTGGTGCTTGTGGTGTGGACGTTCTTTCAAAAAAGTTGAACACAATAGCGATAACCAGTCCCTAGTGAATACTTCAAACAAACACTGCATGAAATATTTTCAAACTTGCTAGCATAAAGGAATGGGCGCAGTAACGTGTGTACCTTGTGTAGTAGTTGACAGGTTTTAAACCTTGAAGCAATTATGTTAATCACAAGATCTGACGCCCAATGACAATGTACACTGGCACAACACATTATTATTGCAGTATTTCATGCTGTATTGTGAACCATGTAAAGAGGACGCGTGTGTTTGTAAAGCACGCGTTACTTTCACTGCAATTCCAAGTAGAGGAAGTTAATTTCACACCATTAAAATGGAGACGCGTGGCCGTGTGGTCGAACACCGGCGTGCCAAGCAAACGATGCGGGTTCGATACTCACTCAGACGCAGAATTGTTTTTTTTTTTGCATATTGCTTGATTTGTCGGTCTCGTACAAGATGACGCTTTTTAGCTGACAACTAACGACGCCGACGCAGGAGTTTTCTGAAAACGAGATTGGTAATGATATCGCGCTAAAATAAGACGCATGGCAGCTCCACTATTGTGAAACCAGAGGAAGAGCGTCGCACAGACACCCAGCAATTCCCCTTGCTGGAATTCCCTCTGCTCCATTTATCAAAGCGTCAATGACGTCAATGTTAGCATGTAGGATTCCTCAGGCGCAAGTAGAACTTTGTTGGAGAGTGTCCCAAGCTCGTTATATGACGCGTGTGCTACTTTTTGCCGCACTTTATATACTTCCTGCTTGTTACGACAGCTGAAATGCGCGTCATCTGCAGCGAGTGCCAACAGGTTTTTCGCCCTTCAGATGTAGTCTCGCGATGACTCCACGCCCACACAGAGAGCGTGGCATTCGCTCGCTCTGCGATGCGCTAGCGCCCTCCCTTGCGCCCCTCCGGAGTTAGCACCATGTATTTGAAACATTTTAGCGTCATTAAGGTAATTATTGTGAGAACAAGGTAATAATTGTGATTACTGTAAAGAAAAGAACGAGCAGCGACTGCATGGCGAAACCTCCGCTTACCTCTTTTTTGTTTGAATACTGATATAATCCCCGGTAATGATAGCGTCCTTTCTTGTCTTCTACACTGTTTTCAGCAAATACTTGATCGCTATTTTTATAACGTTTACTCTTTTAGACCTTGGCCGTTTACTTTAACCAAGTTTCGAGTATTATTACCCTCGGTATGAACTGTACTGAACACTGTTCTGGGATCGCGCTACATGATTGGAGGGACGACAAAGGGACGCAAAGTGTGACTCCCTAAGCACACCGCATATAGAAATTTATAAGAGCAAATAAGACGCCACTCGGTGTGTGTCGCCTTCACTTCGTCTTCATGGTAGTCGCTTGAAAAAGAGTTGGCGGGCTGTTCTAGTCTTTGAAAGTGTCTGAGCAGCGAAGCTCTTTACCACATGGCCCAGACCTTGCACAACGGAGAATTGTGGTGTATGAGAGGCTAAGTTTTGTTTGTGCCCATCAATGTTCCAGCCTCTAAGCATAGACTACCACTACACCTCGATGTACGACTTTTCCATCGAAGTTAGGAGCAAGCTTCAATGCAGCACACAACTGAGGAAAGCTACTTAACAAAAACCAAGCTTACGCATATTCCTGCATAGTCGGCTTTGCTTTTAAACAGAAATGCGTTGTCGGAAATACATACTTACTGTTTCGATATGTCATTTGTTTAAAAAAAAAAGCTTGACGTGGTCGAAAGAGGATAAAATAAGTTTTTTGAGGTATGTCTATGTTTTGGTTGCTTTGAGAAAAAAACAAGATAATTTGTTTGACGAGATTTAACGTTATTGCATATCTTGACTTAGGCAAGTACAGAAGCTTACAGGCTTCTGCTACGCGCAGGTACAGGGGAGTCAACGTGCTGCACAACAATACAAGACGTGCATACTGTTGGGGGCATCGGTACTCTCGACGCGAAGGTACAGTCAACTTCAACGTAGCCATCGCCTCTGGCGTTGACCGCACGAAAGACTGACCCTTAGCCGCTGTTCATCTTCGCCAACGCGCAACACTAGTGTTCGCTGAAGGTCTTCCACTGGCGTCGACCTTGCCGGAGCTTGATGTTCGAACGCATGCACCAATTCGTCTCTGCGTTGAGACCAGGGGTAGCTACCGATCTAGAATAGGGGGTCCTACGACGTATTTTATTATATTATTCAATGTTAGCTGTTGCCACAACGCATTCGCCGGCGAAGTCAACATTGCCGTTGCTGTTGCCCTTGTATTTGCTCCCAGTCACGCTGGTCCTGAAAGTCTTGATGGCGGTCATACGAAACGCTCTATGATTCTTTTTTTAAATCACCCCTCCAACAACCAAAGCAAAGAAGGAAGTATGGCGTCTTTGCCTATGTTTGTAGACGGCAACCACCATTGTTCGCTGCCGGAGCAAGTTTCAGGAGGAAAGGCATTGCTGCGTAAACACTGCTTTTCTATGCTTGCTCCTGCCGAGAACTGCACGGTTGCTTCCTCTCCAGTTCTTGTTTCCTGTCATCGGATACAAAGAGATGCGACCAGCTTATGATACAGCTGTGCTGTAAAAGTGGCAAGTGCGTAGAGGCCGAACCACAGATGGAACCACACACAACGTTTTTGCCGGCGTGTGTCTGGTGTTTCGTTGCCGATGATGGTGGCCAATGCTGCCAATGACGGTGGCTGAAACGTCCAGCTTAAGGCGTTCTAGGCATCACCGAAAGCCCTTTGAAACGGACAACCAAACAGTGTGCAGCTGGCAGCTACTTCGGTCTCCGTAATGGCATTTTCGCTGCTGCAGAAATGGCTGCCGCTCATTTCAGATTTATTAGTCCGTGGTGACTAATGAGTTCGTCAGCGCCCGCTGCGTGGCCAGCAAGTTTTAACTGGCACTTGTATTTCATTTAGCTTTGTTCGTAAAAGCTTAGGCAGCCAAACGCTAGGGATCGTTTTCAACTGTTCCCGAGAACCACACTCTAGCTAATTCGCAGGCTGAGCAGGAATGGCTGTATCGGTCTCACACGGGCCTCAAAGATGTGCGAATAGTAAATTTTCGAACCTAAGCAAATACGAATTCAACAGGGATCACGCTAGATCGCATACGAACACAAATTGAACACTTTTTGTATAGTATTCGAATAGTGAGCAAATCATGTTCAAATCAACCCTAGGCTGGTGAAATGGCCAAATAATTTCAAAATAATTTATTTGAAATAAAAATGCAAAGGGTTTAACATAGCAAACTTATAATTACCTACTTGGGACCTAAAAACACGACTCTCATTCAACTGAGGCAACCTCGTGTACAGCAGCAACGAGGGCTTTCGAAGCACTTTGTAGCTGCTGGTCGGAACATTACAGCAACTGCACAATTGAAGGTTATACTTTGCAACAAATTTTAACAGAACTAATAGATAAGTTTTAAGCAAGTTTCATTAGCTGACGTTTTCATAAATGCCCTTGTAGATCCTCGATGTCCCCTAATGTGATATTGACATTTATTATCACATATGTCCATATGTTTAATGTCCCAAAACCACCATATGATTACGAGAGACGCCGTAGGGGAGGGCTCCGCAAATTTAGACCACCTGGGGTTCTTTAACGTGCACCCAAATTTGAGCACACGGGCCTACAGCACTTCCGCCTCCATCGAAAATCCAGCGGCTGCAGCCGGCATTCGATCCCGCAACCTGCGTGCGGGTCATCAGCCGAGTACCTTCGCCACTAGACTACCGTGGCAGGGCTCACCTAATGTGATGCCATGTAGTAGATTGATGGCACACTCCGCCTCGGCAATACTAGAAATTTCAACTTGTTTTTTACTCATGCGTGGTTGATATAAATGAAAATTCACAAAACCAAGAAGAAATACATTAGTATGCACAATTACATACTACTAATGTACTTACATTACTTGTTGATGTATGTACTTCCTTGTACTTGTAATTGTACTTACTTATGTACAAACATTAGTATGTACATTAGTATGTACAAATACAAATGAATGGCGGAAATTATTGGGGGACATATTGGTATTCTTAGCCATGACCCTTTGACTCAAGCAGCAAAGTCGTGTAATACATCAACCGAACGTACACACAACCTTGTGTTTACGTTTCCCGTCAACGTTTAGTAGCTCAGGCGTTTACAGTATTGTGATTCTGCTCGTAACCCCGTCACGTGCAGAAAGCCATTCCCTGTGCCGAAATCCCCTCTTCGTATATCGGCGAGACGAAAAACCTACCGGAACGACTGAAGCAACACGCCAACGATGTGCGGAAGTTCTACAAAGAGCGCAGCGCAGTCATCGAACGTGCTGGGACGTTGGATCACAAAATAAATCTTGAAGCGACGGCCATCCTTGAAAGCGAGTCGAACTGGAGGAGAAGGTTGTTACTCGAGTCGTGGCACATACAGAGGACAGCCCATAATATCAACCGCTCTCTCGGAACCCTTCCCCCACTGTATTCACACAGACTGTGCTCCACGGCAAAACGAGAGAGGGGGGGGGGGGGGAGTCATTAGCCACCCCGAGTGTGCTTTGAAGACGACGCTGCTACGTAGCCTCCGCTGTCACCACTGAGGAAGGAACCAAGTCGGTTCCGAAACGTCGGGTTTCTTCAAAACTTTTGGTTGGAGTCTAAATCATCTCCCAGAAAGCCATCAGTGATGTAATAGGAACGACCGGAACCTTGCACTGAGGAGAAAAAAGAAAATGCGACTTGCACATATCTGTTATCTTTCGTTAGGCCCGCAGCCAAGGGCGAGAGGACGTCTTAGGGCACCCCTTCTCTTTCGAAATTTGGATGAAGGGTTTTTTTTACCGATAATAAGTAATCAAAATGGGTGCTTTTGATTTCCTTAAACTTGACAACTTCTCTTCCCCCGAAAATAATTGCCAGCTAAGGGCCGGCCATGCCCATATGCACAATAATCAGTGTTACTTTTCTTACCACAATCACCTGCACATCTACTCTCAGATTATCGGTGCCTTACGTACAGCAATTAGGAAAGACTACCAGTAGACATTGAAGCGGGTGATAGCTCGGTTATTATTCTATGGCTGACGCAGTGGTTTAAATGTTTTATACGCGCGAACATTGCGCGAAACGTATCTTTCTGTGTTAGCGTTGCAAAGTAACTTCTTCCAAGAAACTGCGTGTCCGTACGTTCGCATTTCAAATGGCAGATTACAGTCTATAAAGTTAAAGCTATTATATTGTGTTACGTAGTCCATTGGCAGGGAGCAGTGTGGCATAACTCGGGAAAGTTGGACATAGGAGATGCCACTGCAAGGAACAGTAACGCACAATCGGTGCAGAAACAAATTTGGTCATTACAGTTTCCATAGCAATTGAGTAGCTAATAAATAAATAACTCAATATTTGTGTCAGTGACAGCACACGCGGTGACCTCTGAATCCGCCATGCTGCAAGTCCGCATCGCCATCTCATGTTCATTTGAGTCGCGAATATTGGTCGGAAGCAATAAAAGAGAGTAACAGTGGCAGATCTAAACTCTGCATTAGGTTTTTGTTTTCGTGGTTGGCTTCATACCAGCTGAATTGGGAAAAGTTTCAAGCATAGGCTAAGCATATTATAACGTACTTCATCCAGATTTAGCTTATCAAGACTGATTTTACACATGACGTTTGAATCGGGCTTTACACGCACCAAATATGTAAGAAATTTTGAGCGTTGAGAACCTTTAATGGCCGTTATTGACAAAGCAAGAGAGCTATTTAGCAGCTCTGCTCGTCATAGGCTAATAGGAAGCGACAGCTATTTACTTCAACGCTTTGTCATCGGCAGTGTCCTCATTTCCGAACACAAACTCGATTGTTTTACGAACGCGAGAACAATAGGCGGCTTCGCTGTTATTTTCGACCTACGCTGGATGTTCTGACAAACGCCAGAACAATGGACAATGCTGGCCACTCATTGCAGGTTCAGTGAGCTAACGAGGGTGTCATGAGTCCCGTTATTATTGCGCAACCGTGGGCCGGGCTCCAGGACGTAATATAACATCACCTTACTCCTGTTCACTGCAGCTCTGCGAAAGCTCGAGAAATACATGAGCGTGTGTTTTTATATAAAGCTTTTGTCCTGAGGTAGGTTCTTTTTTTTTTTGCCTCCCTATACATTTCAGAATTCAAGAAACACTCCCCGAACGTAGTGAAGAAACGCTGTCTATCTGCTGGTCCTTTCCTACGCACAATCACTTCAATATATGTGATCTGCATGCCGTTCTTAGCTTCTACACCCCCTAACAGGCTCTATTTATACTCTGATAAGGAATCTTGAGGATCCATAAATTATGGCAATAATGTAAACATAGCTTTCTTAAAAATGTGAACGTAATATTCATTTGCATCGTATGCGGCGATAAATTTAAAATTTCGTGGCAGAAACACTTGAATATGGCTAGCTATGTCTTGCACAACGTCGTTCACATCAGCTCGTCCCGACTGCATAGCACAGCACTCGGATGTTGGACGATTTCATGAACGGAACGTCAGCGGACAGTCTCGTACTCCACGAGCCACGCTTACTGCTAATATGTATGCTACTCGGGGATGCCACGTGCGGGCCTCCAAAGCGACAAGCAGCAGCGCTATAGTAAGCTCAAAGAGAAAAAAAAAAAGAAAGCAAGTGTTGTAGTCTGCGACGTACCTCTGCACTGCGCAATGCCCTGCTTACCCTCCGCCACCCCACTCCGCAAAGTGCTCCTTCACTTGGTGGGTTAATTGCAGTAATTACAAAAATGCGAATGGAGGGGCCAGACTTTTCTTCCTGTGTACCCATACCGTTTTTTTTTTGCGCTGCTTCATATCAAGAACTGAATTATTATTTTGACAAGTAAATTAAGTTGGCAAGTTTCGGTATACTCATTTTCACGGTGATTACGATGAGACAAATTTATTAGAGGTACGATGTACATGCGCACGAATGATTTAATTATATTTCTATGTATAGGACAATATTTACAGGGTGTTTATTCGCAATACCGATTTTTAATAAAGAACACTCCAGGCCGGCGTGGAAAGCGCCGCACAGAGACAGCGAATCATGGAAGAGCGGCACTTCTACTGGATGTTGTCAACATTCGTGGGGCGAATAATACAAGCGCTCATGCAAGGAACTCAATACGCCATAATTAGTGCTTTTTTGTCAAGTTGAGATGCACCCGCTTCGCCATTATTCTTCGTTCTGGAGAGGAGCGAGGCAGCCGCTACGCATTAGCAAGAGGCTTTATGAGCATTTTAACAACTCGCTAATACGGTAATTCAGATTTTCTGAAGCACGGCCGTTATTTTACGGTCCTATCACGCTATTTCACACACGTCAACGTGAAAGAGAGACAACGTTATTGGGGTTTTCAGAAAACGAATCAGAGGGACCTTATGGACTCCCTTAACCACTAACACAAGTGCATTTATGAGGTACGCACTACGCTATAAACTATCATGATCTTTGTAAAAGAGGGAAGCACGCAATACGCCACTACTCGTCAAAGTGGGAGAACTTTGGCACCGGCGCCACACCTGTGAGGCATTCATGCGTTCTTCGTGCACGCTGTGGCTTTGATGATGAATTGTAACTGAGCCTTTCGTAATGGGTTGAAAAAATTAATGACCTACTAATTATGTTATTGGCGTGGTGTGATGCCTGGTTATGTCATTCATAAAGTGTTATGTCTTGTTGTTCATTACCCCTTCTAATCCAATATGTTACATAGGTTAACGCCGCTCCTTCCCCATGCGAAGCATGTAGCAGTTTCAAGCATCGCCATGATTATGTAACTTAATACTGGGCTGCAATAGAGAGGACCCAGGTCCTAACATCGTGAAATTCCTGATATTTTTCTTCATTTCAATTTTTCTTCCTCTTTTGTTGTGGTAGGAGTTACGGACACCGGCGGCGGCGACGAATCACGGCACCAGATGCGGTCGCTCTTGTAATTCCATAAAAGCTTTCGCTCTAAAAGTGCCATAGGACTCACGTCTAGGCTGAACAAAGTTTGGCGGAATTCGCGTAGTTTAAGAATCGTTACTATGCGAAGCATGCCGGTGGATGGTGACGGTGCTGTAATTTTTTATTGTGTGGAATGTTGCAAAATGGCGCTAAAGGCACGTAAAATTGCACGCTCAGACACACGTTAGAAGGCCACATATTCTTTAATAACCACTTGTTAACAGTTCCATAATGAGAACCTGACGTCTAGTGGCATACAATTTTTTTGTTCGATTCCAAAAGAACACGCGTGACTTGAGATACTGATTCATCGAAGCTGAAGGACCACAGCCCGTTTATGTGCCAGTTGACTGTGTAGGCAAAGCAGAAAATGTAGCCGCTGTTTTGTGTGAGGCGGAGATTTCGCACGAACCCCTTGCTAAAAATGCGTGTCACAGGATGGTTTAGTCGTGAAAAAACAACAGCAAATACTTAGGAATATTGAAGTAAAGCGTTTATTTGTTACTGACAACTTTGTGCTTTGTAATGTCTTTTGCTGATCTGAAAAGTACTCAACAAAATCACTTTACTGCCAACTTTCAATGAACTTAGAGCTTCCGTGTTAAAAAATGTTGATTAGATTTAGTTGCAAGAGAGTGTAAAGCTAGCCGAGTATTTGAAACCTGTTCGAACGTAACGTAACTGACGTTAGAGGTAAGTGGCGATATATTCAAACAATGCTATTTGTTCGTTGTTTATTTCTATTTATTTGACAATATGGCTAACTCCTAATGTAATCATTGCAGTGTGGGGTTACAAAAACAGTAGCGTAAAACTAAGCAACACAAATGAAGGAACAAACACAAGTCGTGTAGCGAACCAGTTTCAAAAAATGTATAATGACAAGATTAAGCGAAGAGCAAATGCGACTTGCACAAGCAAACATTTAGGGCAACAAGCATGGAATACAAAAGAAAGAAGTTTACAGACTCTGCTAACAAGCATAGAGTCAAATATTTTTATTATCTGCAGCCAAGTTATATATGCGAAACCACTTGAATACACTTCTGAACGATAAGTGTAAGAGGATGTTAGCCCATAAAACGATGCCTAATCGATGTGATGTCTCGTGATGATTCTGAAATATGTCACCTTTGTTGTCTTTGTGATGCAGTTTTTGTTAAAATTCCCCCTAGAAAAATACTAGGCACTGGCGAGAGGATCAAGTTTGGTGGCCGCGAAAAGGCAAAGCGTGAGTTTGTCAATAGCTCATCGCACCTATTTCATCGACAGTCGACTATCGTAGCCATAGTACAGCAGGTGATATAGGCAGCTGACATCACTGCACCTTTCAACACCCACAGTGTGCGATCAAGTGTGAAGGCATGAAATGCAACCTAACAAATGTGCGTAACGATCTAGTGTTAGAGCCAGTAGTAGTACGCAAAGTTGTAGCGTGAACATGTTCCAGCTGCACAAACGCTCGCATGAAGTTTAGAAGGTTTGTGTGAGCCTCTTGAAATGAACGTTGTTTCAGCACTATATATTGCACTATGAAGGTCTCAAAGCACAAGCAAGGCGTTATTCTACAGCCGAGTTCACACAAGAAAAAGAACAGACCTACGTGTTCGACAGGAAAATGACTCATATGTTTGCTTTATTTCAGAGCTCATAAAGACAGAAGCCTCGGCAACCACGCCGTTAATTTTTGAGATACGTGACAACATGATCGGATATGGTCAGCCGCACAGGAGGTGGCTTGCACATAAAGCAGCGGCCACCAGAGACTTTTTTCTTGCACACTTTAGGGGCGCTGGGCTCCAGGAGCTCGCAGGCGAATCCAAACAAATCCGTTTCGACCAAGCTCTCTATGTTGTCGTCATGTACACCGTTGATCTGGACGTAGGGCACCCACTTCATTGGCGGCTTGAGTGCAAGCGTTCGCTCACCCATTTTCCGAAGTAGTTGTTCACCTTCCGGTCCTCCGCTGCATTTGTCCAGAGCTGCCCAGTGCGTCCCAACATTGTCAGCGCACAGCTGACCCGACTTAGCGGGGTCGTCTTGGCGAAACATGCACGCTACAAAGTTGATAAGTTTCTTGATAGGGTGTACGTACTTGACGGCGCATGCCTGTACTGTGTTGACGTAGCACTCTTGAGGACCGTGTTGACACTCGAAGGTAGTGGTATGGTTGGTGACCGTCATGTGCGCTTTCCCGAATGGTACGAGGTCGACGTTCATGAACTCTTCCAGTTTGTTGTAGGTTGGCCACAGCTGGTCCAGGAAGAAGTCGTGACAGTCTGGACACAGCCCTTCGTAGTAAAGTGTCAGGTCGAATGACGTACACTGCACCGGCAACCATAGCTGAACGGTAACAATCAAGACGCAGAAAGCAAGGCCACCCTTCAGAGTGGGCATCGCAAGAGGCATGACTATTTTAGACCACGTCGGCTCACGATTCTGCTACAGAGAAGACTGCCATAGAAGCACTTCTTGCTTTTTTTATAGTGCACGCATGCTCACAAGTTACACTTTGACCCGCGGAGATAATTGGCCCAGTGCAAACCAGCCGCTGGTCAAGCTCCAATCTCGTGGGGGTTCATATGAGAAATTTGGACTCCACCACGCAGTATATGCCTGATAATCTTTCAGGCTCACGTTGTATTCAAGAGAAACGAAAACAGATAACATTTGGCGCGCGTAGGAAGAACCGTTATCGCCTGTCTTAACCAGATGTTCTTCTCAAACTGTTTTGAAAGGAATAAAACTGATAGTTGTTCAGTTCAACATGTCTCGTGCTTTTGTGATTGAAGGCGAAAGTTTAATGCATTAGTGTAAATGAAGCACTGTCAATATTCTCATCAGTTGTCACATGACAATTTAGACGGCACATCGTAAACAGGAAATACATGTATATTCGGCAGTTTAAAACGCTGATTCCGGGAAAAATCTGCAGTTACTTTGAAAAATAATCCATATATGAGACAAATGAAAGCACTGCGGTTCAGGTAATTTATCGAAATCATGTTACTATTGTAAAAGTGGAAATTGGTAAAAAATGAATTGCTTAATATTAGCCCGGCAAGAAACGTCACTAAAATGCACGCCTTTCTTTCTTGAACCGAAGATTTACCTAAGCCGACGTTGGTTGGCGGTGGGGTCTCTGTTCTGTGACTCTGTTAACACTCTGTTATTTAGTTTCATCGCAAAATGCACCAGTGTACAAGGTTGCTTTGAAAACTAATAAAATTTACAAATTTACGTTAGATTCAAAGAACCTGACAAGAATAGTTTTGGAGTTCTATCTGGCTAATTATAGCATTTTACGTACGCTTTGGCGTCAATGAACGTGCATCTGTCTTCACAGCTCATCTTAATCCGTTCACAGCTGCTGGGAATTCAGTAAGGCTTGTTTGAACCACGGAATAAGTGAGCTGATATTCGATATATTTATCGTTATAGCACAGAAGTGTGACGAGTGCTATAAGTCATTATAGTCGTATATCTTTCCTGCAGAACTTTTTAGATGACAAATTCACAGTCCCGCGAAATGAGTTTCACTCTCTAAGTGCTGGCCGTATTAAGTAGAGCTAGTTATGAAGGCACTGCATTTGCTGACATGTCTGTTTTTTTTTTTCATCGTACTTTTGTCAATTATTAATTTGCAATCACCCGTTCTGGAGATAACAACAAATGAATTGTTACAAGATGTTCCAAGAGTGCGTGGTTCTATCACAACAAATCTTCATATAGCTCATATCCGTAGTTTTATGACGACTATGTTGAAAGCCTCAACAAATGTTTACCCGTCTTTGTAAGCATCTAGGTTTCTGTCCATAGGTAGGTACCGGTAAGATGCGACTGTTATATACCTTCCGCTCTAGGAATAGTGGTACACTACCATTCGTGATTTGAGAATGCTTGCCGAATGTGCTACAGCCTATTCTAAAACATCTAGTTATTTCACTCTCACAGTTGAATTTAACCTATATAGAGGACGACGCAGCGAGCGATGGAAAGGAAAATAATAGGTGTAACAGGAGATAACGATATCATAGATGAAAGCCACAAGAAATGGACATTTGGGCCGAGCACGTCGCGCGTGGGGAGCTTAACCACTGATCATTGAGGGTAACTGGCTATATTGCAAGAGAAGGCAAACGTGTGAGCGGGAGAAAAAAAAGAGGCGAGTAGATGAAATTGACAACTTTGCAAGTATTCGCAATGACCATAGACTGTCACTCCGCCATGCGGAAATCAGGAGGGTCCTCTCGAGGAGGGTCAGTAAAGTGGCACTACACAACCACTTCCTTGTTCAGCCGTGCTAGTCTCGGTGTTAACACGTCAGCCAGAAACGAACATTACGACTTTGCATGTCTCCTGAGTCATCAAACAAATAAGGCCTTCCGTGACCCGATAAATCAGCTCATCTGATCTAGTGAGAAGCGATGACTTCGTCAAATAACATGACAGCTGGTGCTTTCAATGATAACTCAGGGCGTAATTATATCAGCTTCTCGAGGTTTTCTGTAGCCACATATAGGTTAATATGGAATCCTCTCACCTATTCGATTTAAGCTCACCTCGTTCTGCTTGCATAAAGAATTTTTCAGGGCTTTTCTACTGCATGTATTTCATAACATATGACGCGATTTTTATTGTCAGCGCTGTTTCAGCTGCGTCGCTTGTTTT
The DNA here is from genome assembly GCF_043290135.1 of Rhipicephalus microplus. Taxonomy (NCBI): domain Eukaryota; kingdom Metazoa; phylum Arthropoda; class Arachnida; order Ixodida; family Ixodidae; genus Rhipicephalus; species Rhipicephalus microplus. The sequence goes on from NC_134701.1 coordinate 125,896,242, forward strand.
TGTACGTTTGTTGATAGATGACACCATGGCAGCACATTGCGAGCGATTTGCTTGTTGACCGCCTTGAGAGCAAAATGTTTACCACGTCCGCACAAACGGCGGTGTGATGGAACTCATTCGGTGGAGGGAATTCATCAGATTACCTTAAGCAATGAAAATGGGGGGGGGGGGAGGGGATCGTTTTCACGACAAAGATTTTTCATTTGACGTAGAAGGTTGTGGGAGTGCCGAGAGTGACAGCGACAATTAACGATCAGCTTCTAACTCACAAAGAGCAAGTTTCAGCTTACGTTTCCTCGTGTATTAATTCTATCACGCCCCCAAGTATTTTTATTGTATCTGATGTATAATATCCATCGTCGAGAGCATAATCGAACCTTATTTCTTGCTGTGCATTGAATGCCATGGTAGTTATTCTGGATATTATGGAACGTCACATGCCACCAACGCGAAGAAACTCGACCAGCTAAGCAAAATGATTGTATTGATGAGACCTACAGACACGGGCTCAATTCACACTTTTCGGCTAACTTCTCCTATACTTCACCGGCACATTCCAAAGGGCACAGTCATTCGACAAACTTTCGCAACGCGAAAAATTCTTCGTTAAGAAAGGCATCTGTGTGTATTCTTTGTCATATATATGTTTATCAAACCTGCAACATACAAGTGAAGTGAATTGCGCAGTGCTTGAGTATGAGCACGGATGTGATACAAGCCCTACTGAAGGGGTTGTCAAAGGCTTTTGTTCCATTGAAGAAGCAATTACGCGTTCCTGAATGCGCAAAGATGACGGCGTATCTTTGTAAACCACTACCATGTTAAACATTCGGCGCCGTGTAGCTGCGATAGCGTTACCAGGTCCAGGAAACCCTCAAGTTCAAGTGATCACCTGTAGGGGGCGAAAAAGCCAACCACGTCGTGCTTATGCTCAAACACCCGAAGTGGATCTACTAACCTCTCTCGCCACTCGCGCTATTGCACTTTCTTGTAAGGACGCCATCGTCGAGGCCAACTTTTAATTCTAAAATGATCAAATACTACATCTTTGCGTACCGCTACAGATGAAGAACAACTTGTTCTTATAGCGGGTGGTTTTTTTTAACATGTGCTGCGTCATCAGTTTCTGTATTAGTTTTTGCTGCAGCTGACTCGTAGTCAGCAGTAGCCTATCGACATCATTATCATCATTCCAAATTTATATATGGCGGCCAATGGTAGCGACGGCAGGGAACGGCTAGCGGTACGTTCGGATATGTCTCGCAGAGTTTCGTTTCACTGTAAATATTTCGGGCCGCTGCTGACCGACGCATGCTTTCTCGTTGTGTCGATTTTGACTTATTCGAATGCTTTCGCGAAGGGAATGCAAGTGCCTTTGGAGGAACGAAGCGATCGTTGAAGCTTTCATCGGATGAAAACCCGTTGCAAGCCCGAGAATTACGGGCTGGCGAGTAGAAACCACATGGATTTTTTTAAGGACGACTGCTTGCTGAGCTAGTTGGTTCACTTCAACATATGTAGTTTTTTTGCCAATTATTACGTAGGCGTAATGCGGAGGCAGTGCATTGCAATATAAATATATAAAATCTTTTAACGTCTCAATGTGTCACCGGAAAAACGTGCGTTACTCGCGGCGTGGCCTCACGTTGGAACGAGTCACTGACTCAATATTTTTTTCTGAAATTCTATCGCCAGGTAACACACACCAGGCCATTGTGATGAAAAAGGCAAATCCATCATTGTCACCTCGCATGTGTCTTCATAGTTAGCCCATATATTAGTTAAATAAACCTACGAATTAATAGTTTACCGCTATCGCATCTGAGAAACATCACATAATTATGGTGTGGTTTTGTTTTAGTGTGATAAAAAAGGGTCACATAAATCAAAATACTACTTTTTCAGCCACAGCCTCCTGGCCTACCTGACATGGAACCACCTGTGTACAATGGGTAAGGAACCTGCTACATGACATGCCTTCTAAATAGCAGCCCCGAGTGATACATGTGTTATGAGGTACCGTTACATATATGTAAAAGATACTGCTGTTCACTAGTTATCTGAGTTTATATGTTTACTATTGAAAATTTCATGCACTGATTATGCATAGATTTCATGCAATGATATCTGGTGATGTTACTTGTTTTCCCAGACTGCCATGCAACGACAGGATGACTATACCCGAATGTCCACTCTGCAAGCACGTTGAAACACCTGTACGTCCACTACAAGAGGTCGTCTCGAACCTCACACATGCAATGGTATATTTGTGAATGTTTTACCACGCATATCATGAAGGGGAGCTTTAGATTGGCCACAAGCATTGGCTGTCTACCGTGGCATGGAAGACGCTTGTGTGCTTAAGGGTTTGTTCCATTCGCCTGCACCACATGATCCATTTCATGAAGTGCTGCACCTCACAATTTCATTTCAGTGGTGCAGCAATGACATCCTCTAAGTCATGCCATTCATTTCAAAAAGCGCAGGAGAGGTACAGCACTAAAACTAGTTCATGATTTTCCTGTACCTCCTGCTCTGACGGCGCAGGTTTGGTTCAGCCGCACGCACAGCTTAAAAAACAACTTGGCATTAGACGTAGGTGCCGTACCGGCCTCTACAAACACGACGTGTTTTGCCAAGATGTTTGCACCTCATTAAATTAGGTGAACAAAACTAAGAATTCCACCTTGTCGGCACCTTGTCATTTACTTGTGATGCCACACTGCTAAACTCGCGCTGCACAAGTTCTGAACTACTCGTGCACAGCTGTGAACGAGTTCCTATTGGCACAGCTAGGCGAACGTAACCGACCCTTAAAAGATGGAAGCTTGAAAATGTCGAAAATTAGAACACTAGGTGTCAGAGAAAATGTTTCGACAAGCAGTCTTGCCTCCTGCGAGGATACAATTTAATGTGTTTTAACTCCTGGAAGCCAGAATCAATCTGAATTGGCCCACTACTGTACGACTCATGATCACTGCATAGTTGGCGTGTGAATGGTCAGAAATTATAATTGCATTGCAAAATGAACACACCCGCAATGAGGGGAATCAACAGGCTTTCCGACATTTAGTTGTTCCTTGTGAGAGTTTACGAACTATATCCAGAACTGTTTTTTCCTAATGTGTTTACCTCATAAAAGTCTACAAAAAGATGACAAAGCTCATATGTTTTGCACAGATTTGCACATATATTTTGCACAGTTTTACCTTTGCACATATGTTCAATGGTCTCCTAAAATAATAAATCGTAAAGGTGATGAGCACTTGCAGCAAAGGTTCCTCAAGCACGTGAATGCTGTCGTGAAGAAGAAGATTGTGTTCATTGGACGTGGTACTCTTTTTTTTTTCATATGGCATTGAAACGTCCCAGATTTCTTTGAGAACATCTGCTCTAAGTTGTCATATCTATAGTGTCTATTTCTACAAAGTGAATTTTTGTGCACAACCATCACCAAAAAAAATCTAGGAAATCGCACAGGTAGTTGAAACATACATGATCTTCACTTATCTACAGTCACACTGCAAGATAGTGTGTATTCGAAGTTCTAACCTCACAAGGTAGCACGGAAAAAACAACATCAGCTTTCAAGCACAAGTATACTGAAAAAGTGAACACAACAACAAGTGTGTAATAAATGTGACCTTTATTGATCCAGTATTTGGACGAATTCACATCATGTACCACCAATTGATTTCAGGAGTGCTTGCTTGCAAGAGAGTGCTCAAGTTCTATTGATATGTCTATGCAGAAAAGAGATTGCGCTCAGGGCTGAGCAAATAGTGTACTGTAAGAGCACCAGCAAAGATAAACAAACAACAAAAACTTAGAATGCAAGCCTAAAGCTTATTTTCGTAGAATTGGGCCTTTTCGATCTGTAAGGACACACCTCATAACTTTGCTCCTTTGGAATACATGTTGGCTGCATACTAAGCAGACTGGTCATTACCTCCGACGAGTAATTCTAGCTGTAGTTACTCTGTATCTTAACTCTAACAATAAATGTAGCAAGTCTGAAATATTTTAGGCCATCAACTAAATGCATATTACCTATGATATGGGATCACGGAGGACAATTAAAACTACTGCCTACCCTGTCGACACGATGCGACATTGCACAGTTGTGAAGTATTTAATGTAGCATTGCAGAATGAGAAAGATTCAGAACTGCCCGCATCTGCAATTGTTTATTCAACCAATTTAGCTGAACTACATTGCTCTCACTGCGCGAGCTATCAATAAGAAATGTGCAAGTTTCTTTCCGCAATCCAAATTGTGCATTCACTTCACTCCAAGATCAACACTATACAGGGCGAGCGCTGCATCTGACGGCAGAATGGGGCCCTTGTCCTGAAGCCACGCCATTAAACTCGTACGCCGTCACACAATGAGAGCGACGTTCATTCAGCGATCTGGATGTTCAGTTGTATGCATATGCTTGTTAGCTTTTAAGAATCTTTACACGTGGATCCAAAGCTTTCGATATGCTCAAGTGACTTGTTTCGTTCGGACCCGACCATATACAGTGGCTGTACCGGCTTGGACATTCGCAATGAATGATGTGAACCTTACTTGATTGACGATGTTTTTGCCAGTCTAGGCCTGTTAGGTCACCTAGCAATAATTACAGACGTGAACCACGATTTTGTAACGAAAAACAAAAACAAAATACTAGAGGAAGCGAGCAGTGTGAACCCGCAACAAGCCCCCCACCTGCAGCAAAAATGGGTCTGTTTATTGATGATGATAGTACTACCAGCGCCATCTCGCCTCGCGGTATTGCAGCTCAGTACACCGCCACTACGTATTTGCATGTTATTTTGATAGAACAGCCAAAAGGTACATTTTCCGTTCTCTAAACTCGTAGGTATTCTGTGGCGTTACTGCCCCGCCACGGTGGTCTAGTGGCTAAAGTACTCGGCTGCTGACCCGCTGGTCGCGGGATCAAATCCCGGCTGCGGCGGCTGCATTTCCGATGGAGGCGGAAACGTTGTAGGCCCGTGTGTTCAGATTTGGGTGCACATTAAAGAACCCCAGGTGGTCGAAATTTCCGGAGGCCTTCACTACGGCGTCTCTCATAATCATATGATTGTTTTGAGACGTTAAACCCCACATATAAATCAATCAATCTGTGGCATTACTCGCTTGTGGCCTACTACTGCATACTGCATCTGTTCAGTTCATACTTCAAGCCTAGTTCACGAAGTTTTCTGCTGCACGCACAGTATTTCCCAAAATATCACTTATGCAGAGTAACAGGGCTTAATTATAACCTTTCATACCGCGGCAAATAATTAGGTGGCGAGCTCTATGGTTTGGAAAGGTATTTTGGTTTCGCATCATTTTCATTGCAGCTCTTGACTTCATCGGTGAATATGGCATGGACCGTACGTCAACACGTCATATCTGATCCCATGCCAACAAGCCGGTTGACCCTATTTCGAGTGTCATCTTGAATAGTATAGCGCACCACCTGTAGTTCATGGGCATTGTGAATAACGGCACAGCAGAAAGCACAGGATCGAGGACTTGATGGCGGAACATTGGAGAGGCCTTTGCCGCCCTGCAGTGGGAATAGGGAGGAGGCTGCTGCTGCTTATGATGTTGAAAGCTTGGAGCACCAGAAGAACGAAAACAATGTGCTAATGAGAAGCTCCCAGAGCTTTCAAATTTCATTACGAGATTGCCTCTTGAAAAGTGTCTTTTCATTGATGAATTTGGCTTCGGAAAGTAGAAGTGAATTCGATTTTCTGGTGGTCTGTGGAAGCTTGAAGACAGCAAGCTGGCTACTAGCACTCTATGTGTTGCCTATTCATAGCTATAAATATTGCCTACATTCCAGCACAATTAAAGGTATAAAAGCAGAAGCTTTCGAATAGCGCATTAATTTTATTCAGCGAGGAGCCCAGTCTGTCTAGTGCTAAGGTCAAAAAACGCATGTATGCAATATTTGGTGTGGCAAAAGCTGCTACAGAACACCTACGTTGTTTCGCTATTCGCAGATGCGCTCTACGGCCGACAACTTGAATATAATGTTCGAGCTTTTTTCACTTCTGTAGTTTCACGCTGGTGTATACATCATCCAGTTTGCACGCATACGCGTTAGCGAATACGACCAAATGTGGCGATCACCTTGACAAAGAGTGTCACGACTCATGACGCTGCTCCCGTCGTTTGCTTCAAGAAATTGAGGTACCCCCTATAGGCAGTCACGCCACGCTATCTCTTTGCATCGTATGAAACAAAGAAAATGCGTCGTTCGTTTTCAGACTTACGATGGAAAAAGCGTACATTAGACCACCCTTTTCGCAGGCTCTTAGGTCTTGCTTAGTGATTACGTTACCAAGTACCTGCTGGTATCCATGCGAGCACAACAACTGTGTGCGCGCGTGCTACAATTGGCATAGCCATTGTTTATAGGGCGTCACACTCTTTCTCCAATACGTATGAATCAGCAATTTCGCTTGCCCGCTGTATTAGGATGCAAGAGATCGCGCCAGTGACAAGTCCAGCTCCTTTTTGGGCTCGCCATGCGTCGAACACCTGCGGTAGCCAATACCTCCGAAAACGATCGGGAAGTGAAGCTAAAGGCACGAGAGACGACCCATGATCGGTACGCTACCCCAGCTTTGTTGGTCTTCCATTTTTGTGAACGGCTTGAAGGGCATTGAACACTTTGCCCAGCTTCGTTCCTTTAAAAGTTATGATTAAGCTCTCTCGGGTAAGGATACCAGCGCAATCAATACGCTTATCGAGGACTACTCTTCTTCTTTGGACGTCACCACTGGCTCCGCATGCAGATCGCCTGAGAGTGACGGCGAACTTTCGCGCAACATCGCGCAAAAGCACCTCACTGTGAATTTCCTGACAGCGTCGACCACTGCACTGTTTCCAGTGGCCTTTCCAGGACTGTGCATGATTGATGCCACGTTGGCTACAACCACCTGACAAAACCATGAAGAGACCTCACCAGAGAGCCGAAGAGGCTCCGGTATACCCTCACAGAGCTCTCACACCAACTCGGCTGCTTCGCGTGAACATGCGCAGGGGTTTCAGCAGCCGTATCACCATATGTTAGTGCCTTTGATTTTCAACACTTTCGCGGCTTCCAGGACGACGTCGGCAATTGGGCGGCCCCCGCCGACGTTCTCGGGGCTCGCAAGGCATAGACTGAACAGAAGAAGTTGTACATCGCCCTAAACCGCTTCCAGAATACCACCGAAAAAATTCACAAGTATAAACGCGTCATGCAGGAGTCCTGGGCCGACTGAGGCACCAAGCTCACTGCTGCCTTTGGACGGACTGACTAGAACCTCCCTGTCACCACTCATTCCAACATCGCTGCTACAGAGGACGGGGAAGCACCACCTCGAGGCTGTTCCACCTGTCAAGTCGCACCATGGCATGAACAACCACCGTGATGCAGCCAAAGCCGCCCACCAGAGAAACTAACGGGTCGCTGCCATGTCCAAGTGTGATGAATAAGGCAAAGGCCAATGTTTCGGTGCGTGGACAGCAAGAGAGAGGTAGAAAAAAAAGCAGGTCAGAGTAAGAGCAACCGGCGCAGCGTACAGGTGCTGTCTCTTTTCTTCATTACATTAACCAATCTTGCTTGCTTAAGGGACTGTCGACCGCTCAGAAAAATTTTTTTCCTATCGTGGCACAAATGAAAAGCTCGTTCATCTTATCAGTGGCAATGAGCATGCTTTAGTGCCAGAAAAAGGGAATTATAATTTTAAATAGATGTTGAAAATTGATAAAAAGTGGCCACTGGCGTTGCCCAACAGCAAATGTGGTCAATCTTGACAATTTTTTGGTAGGACAACAAATCCTCGCAGCTAGACATATTTTGCTTAAAATCAAACACGTTTAACAACAAATTTTATTTTATGCCCTTAAGGCACCTTTAGGCTGCGCCAAAGACAAAGGTTTGTCTTTTTTTTCCTCACGCGTTCAAATAGGCACCCCGTGGCGCTGCTGGTGGTGTGCTCGCTTGCCTGCATGCCTGCCTTCAAACGGCGAAGAAACGCGACCACGGCGTCCGCCGTCACTCATGAGAACAATAAAAAAAGTGTCTGCGTGCCTATAGTGACCACTAAGGTATTTGTTTTATTAATAGTCAAGCTTCATGAAGCCGGCAAAACCCGCACGTGGTTTCAGTTTTCGACTTCCACCGGCACCAACCAGTGCTGGTTGCATTTATCCCACCGAGGCAAGGAGAAATAATGCCTACAGAAAATTCTGTTTTAAAAGTCTCTACGCACTTTCTAGAGAAACCACTGCAGGGTGAGGCACTTCACGTGGTACCCTTTTAATTGCGACACAAAACAGGAGAGCAATGAAGGGTGGTAGACAGTCCTTTAAATTAGCAATTTAGCCGAACAAATCTCAGTTTTACTTACTCCAAGCTATAGTTAGCAGTATGCATTTAGCGGCGTCATCATGAAGTGCATTAGAGTACTTTTAACGTTTACTAGAGTTGTCTGGGGCATCCTGCACGTAATCTCGCCTTTTGTATGTGCTTGTTACCTGACGCGGCAACGGTCACCCCGTCTACTTTTACCTCTGCCAAAGAAAATTCACAATCTTGATGGAGCACGAACGAGTGAGTTAGTATCGTAATTCAGTTCGTGCAGGTTTCCAGGCTTAGTTTCCTTATAGCAGCAGTGTGAGTGACCATGTGTCTCAGCAGCTTCTACGCAATTTTCGGAGGAGGATGATGGTAATAGCTGTAGTATCGGGTCTACAGTTATTCTCAAGGTTAACTTGATTTCAGTGTGCTATATACGCTACCATGAGAGCGGAAAGTCGCCCTCATTTCGCCATTTCAGTGCATGGGCGCGCTTAACATAACGGACCACCTAATGACCGCTTGCACAATGAACTATCCTATACGTTTTCATAAGACAGAAAAAGCTTCCGAGTACAATATAGAGCCGACTACGGGTGAGTGGTAGACTACGACAAATTTATTGCCACTTTAAATTCTGTGTTTAGAATAAATGGTTAATGATTTAGAGTACCTTTTCCGAGTTAGCGAGTTCTTGCTATTAGCAGCCTCCACTATACCTTCATTTCAGCAATACGTCGATTGTTTCTATAATAACAGGCAACTGTAACCTTAATTCACCGACATGTACAAAAGCCATTATTTGGGTTAGTTCCACTTCGTGGTCTAAATCCCTTCAGCAGATTTCATACTACTGCCACAACCTCGAAACATTCTTCTATATCATACAAGTCGTTAAAATGTTCCCCGGCGACTAACAAGACTGGAGCTTTGACTAGAACTTCAACATTGACATTATGAACCTTACGACCCATAGCTTCACCAACTCGTCGTCATTCGCTTCGTGGAGATGCATCAATTTTTCTGAATGCTTTGAGATTGAATTCCCAATGTCTGTTCGCGCCATTATTTATTTGATATAAACTGTCGATCACCTTCAGTGCATTCGGCTTAACTACAGTTGATCTTAACCCGACTTGACGACTGTATCCTAAGAGCACATATGTAATGCTTAGCAAAATGGATAGCCGTCACTGCATCTCTAATTGACGCCTCACGAACATTACGGTCTTTCTGAAAAGCAGTGGCGAAACCTGGCGTGGCTCTGTGATGCAATAGTTGGTTGCCATGTATAATATTGGGGATTCGATTTATGCTGGTATCTTGACATTTTTTTCTCGGCTGGGTAGATATGAAGTGTCAATCACCAGTGGCACATACCCGCCCACGGGCATGTGCCACTGTCTGGCGAAAAGTGTTTGACGACGTACGCTACGGGATCGTCACATTATTTATGATATGTATTCGACACAACATTATACCTTCTCATACTAATTCTAGTCGACACCAAGTAAAGGGGGTGATGATGAGTGCACCCAAAAGTGGGCGGATCAATAGATAGATAGATAGATAGATAGATAGATAGATAGATAGATAGATAGATAGATAGATAGATAGATAGATAGATAGATAGATAGGTAGATAGATAGATGTTAAAAGTGCTTGCAGACGCAAAAAAATGCTTCGCACTTAACCTATGTGACTGTTCTACATACGTCTCTGCCTACAACAATTGCGCGTATTTTTAGCGTCATTTATTAACGTTTCCGTCACCCCCCCCCCCCCCCCCCGCCTTTTTTTTTTTTTCGCATCACTTGTGTTGGCGCCGCTAACAGGCGACGCCCACGCTGGACGCTCGTCAATATTTGCGCTTATTGAGGCAGCTATGGTTTTCACTTTAAAGAAGTGCTGACAAAATTTTTAGAGGTGAGCCTCCTTTGGGCCGAGGCTTGTCTGTAGGCGTGTGCCGTAGCTGAGATGAAGATGAGGCTGATGATGGTGATCATCACGGACAACGACTAGTTTGTGCCGTTTATGACGTCTCAATATCCTCTACGATGAAATTTGTATGACTGGGAACAACCAACAGCCACCAGCAGAAATTGCCCATACCTCCTTTTGGCAACTTCAGGCTAGATTCGACACCATAATACAGTAATAAAGAGGAAAAATTAAATCTACAACTTCACACAACATACCATTTATGGCTAATAAACCTTGTGTATATACACCACTTTGTCACTTATTTACATGAGTATGTGGTGAATGTTAACGGTCAGTTATGGTAATGCCGAACGAACTCGCTGGTTCGCCCAATCATCATCATTCACTTCGTGGATATGCCATGTTTCTTAGATGTTGTTTTTTTTGCTGTAATGAGTCGCTAACAATCCACTCATCACGTTTGAAAACCCACCTGCTCGAGCACACAATATTTTTTGTTGATAGAGCTACATTGGCCATAGTCTCGTCATTTCACTGAGGTTGGTGGTCGCACCACCCACTGAGTTATTGCTTAGTTGCTGGTGCTGCTCGTACGCTCGTGTATATAGGTGCCTACGTCCTCCAAGGCTCCTTGTGAAGGTTTTTCCTTTGCATTGCGGAGAGAGAATTATTTTAATGGAGAGCTGGAGATGTGATTGCGTTTGGGAACGTCTTATAAATTAAATATGTGCTCCAGATTAATTGGACGTTCACGTTGAACGGTTATTTTGCATAAATGAACACTTCGTAGACGCTAGCTACGTTTATCGCCTCACGTGCCTTTTCTCTCGACGTCTCCCTCTTGCAAAGCGTAAAGGCCAACTCTGACCTTTGTTACCGTGAGCGGTTGGATGTAAAAAACATGCCGATAGTATAGCGCCTTTGCTACCGTATATCTCCCAATTCCGATCTCATGGTATCACGTGAGAGGACACTTGCACTTACTCTCAGTTTATCGAGCACTTAATCACCGCGTGGTCTGTTCTCTGATTAGACTTCAAGACGGTGTCTGAGCGGCTATATCCCATTGTAGATAAGTCATGGTGTACTCGAAACAGATAGCGAAGGAGAAGTGGCACGTCATTTTTTTTTTCGAAAGTTCTTTTGCTTTATGCATGGTGACTGCTTGCTGTATTCCCGATTAACTTGGCAGCCAGTTCGCGAATCAAAGATTGTAAGTTGCACATGCTTTTATAGTACAGTCTTCCTTTTTTTCAACAATCAGGAACCATTCGGGTGCGCAAGTACAACTAGTTTAGACGATTTTTTTTTTCTGGGGGAGCCGATGTATCGATGCCTACCACTAATTCACTTAAAGAAATGCGGCAAGCTAAGCGTTTCTAGCCAGGGTTCAACAAAGATAAGACACAACAAGAGCACCGCAGCCCACACTAGACGACTTCGTATAATATTGCACAGCCCATTCTCTTTCTTATGGAACACAGGTCCTTCTTATACCTATGAAGAAAGGGCAGGTAAAGTTACGTAAAAGAAGTGAACTACGTACATATTGAAATACCCAACGTCGAGCACAAACTTACTTTGCCGCCAAATCAGACGATGATCACATCACTATTGCCCTTATTTTGTTACACGTCATTTTAGAAGTTTTATTCGTCTTTGTTTACCAATGCAGCAAAACTGAGACACTTGTAAGACCCATAGATGCATGAGGCTTTATATCTTTAGCTTTTCACACATGAATTGTGTTGCAGCTAACAACAGATACTGCGTGTAAGCAGTACTAAAACTGGACAAGAAGAACACGCAACACAAGCGATGATGATGAGTAGCAACAGATTAATCAGGATATTTCGAACAAAAAGTGAGAATCACTGCTCATAACACAATGCCGTCCAGGAACCCCCACATTCGTGCACACCTTAGGTGGCGATGGCTCCAAAAGCTTGCACACAAAGTGAAACAAGTCTTCTTCCACCAAATTTTGCATGGTTTCGTTGTGATATCCGTTAATCTCCACGTACGGCACATATTGTATGGGAGGCTGGTGCTCCCGTGTTCGCTTGCCCATTTCGTACAGGAGCTGGATACCCTCGGGTCCTCGACTGCAGCGGTCCAGGACAGCCCAGTCCGTGCCCACCTTCCGAGCGCATGGCTCACCTGCTTGGGCCGGATCGTCCTGGCGAAGCGTGCAGGCGACGAAATCCAGGAGCTTTCTCTGCGGGTGCACGTACTTGACGGCGCAGGTGTGAACTTCGTTGACTAAGCACTCGTCTGGGCCGTGCTGGCAGTAGAAGGTGATCGTCCCGTTAGACACTTTCATGCGAGCATTGCCGAAGGGCAGGAGATCCAACTCGAGGTACTCTTCGAGCTTCCCAAACGTTGGCCAGAGTTGGCCAAGAATGAATTCGTGGCAGTCAGGACATAGCCCTTCGTAATATAGAGTCAGGTTGAGTGATTCCACGTTAGCGGGAAGCCACGACAGCACCGTCGCACAAAGTATGCTAAATAGAATTCGTCGTCCACTTACAACTCCTGAACTTACCATGATGACAGCTGCGAGCGCCTGTGTACCTTCAGACTGCTGCTTCCAAGCTGTCTATGCCTATGAGTATTTGAAGGCTAGCCTTGTAAGCAACACTTGAACATCTACCGCATACCGATAGTGTTTATCGCCAAGTGTCGTGCCGTTGGGCAGAAAGATGAAGAAAGATGAGTAGTTGAGTGCAGCGGATGTGTAAGCTTGGGGTAATATGCGGCCGTCATTTCGAGTTTCCCTTCTCAATCACATGTAGTATGCGTGTGAATGCGGTCAGATGAAAGATAGTGCTCATAGCTTATCAACACCTTTGTCCATTCGAATCAGTTTTTTAGCCTCGTGATGTGATTTCGTAGGTTCTGATAACCTCACTTACAAGTGGCGTGTCAGCTTTATGAGGCTGAATCGCACTTCCGGTTACAATATATGAATTCCATTGTTCATAGCTTCGCAAGCGCAAGTGTGCGTGAATCATGCGTGAAATATGTCCTGGATCAAACCATTCACTTGCATTCATCATTTGCAAATCGATTACAGAGCAATATTGTGTAACCGTCGGTCAAAACTCATAAAACATTCCGCGGCATGCAAAAGGTAACCAATTTGCCATACTGCCAACACGTTCGAAGAAACTTTTCCTATGCTGAATCCGGGAAAACTTATGTCGATATTCCTGTCACTCCGCTAGTAGTACGGCAGCTTGCAGCTTACATATAATGTAGTTTCGATTTCTTGCTCACAGCGTAAGCGTGACGCGGGTTCAAAAAAAAACTGTCGATGAAAGACCTGAACGGGAGAGAGATATGAACATTAATCGGTGTTCATCCCTGTGTCGCATTACGAGTATATTTTACTTATGAAATAAATCAGTGAATGTGTCGCAATACTCGTAGCAATGCACGTTGCGAACGCCATGTTTGCTTCGCAAAACATGTGGACAGAGAACGTCGTGCTAAGAAAATGAAGAGATTATTGTAAGGTCAACAACTTCATTTTGCTTTCTTAATCTCGTAACTCTTTCAGATCCATGGTCAATAGAGAAGTTTATTGTTCAATGACAGATATGTGGGCTTTAATGTCTTGAAACCACCGCACGAATATGAAAGATACCATAGTGGACGACTTCGGAAATTTCGAACACTTGGAGTTGTTTAACCTGCTCCGAAATCACAAGAAACGGGCCTGAAGCATTTTCGCCTGCATCGAAAACTCAGCGGTCACAGCAGGGACTCGATCCCGTTACCAGCGGGTCAGCAGCCGAATACCTTAGCCACTATACCTCACGGTGGGACATTGTTTAGGCAAGGCAAATTAGAGAATTAACAGTAAAGTCAGTTGCTACTTCTTGGCGTGCCAGCGGGCATGCCTTTCGGTTGCATAGGTCCCACATCACTGCAAAAAATGTATCTGAGTATAACGACAGCTGAACCAGGGCCTTTCATAATGCTAAGAGCAAACTTGTACCTATTATCATTTGACTGAATATTAATACAATGAGAAACATTGATGAAACTCTAGGGAGACGTTGAAAAAGACACGCCAAAATACTGTAGGCTCTGTTCCTGGAAATACGCTGATCAGAACAAAGAGCAAGAACTAATTGCCGTGTGTGCATGGGCCCCCCACCAACCCTGCGATTTCCTCCTACATCTTTACTGTGACTCCTTAGCTCGAAATATATATATATATATATATATATATATATATATATATATATATATATATATATATATATATATATATATATATATATACTCACTACATTTCGAGCTAAGGAGTGGCAGTAAAGCTGTAGGAGGAAATTGCGGGAGTGGTGGGGGGGCACATGCACACACGGGAATTCGTTCTTGCTCTTTATTTTGGAAGGTGACTCTGCGTTAACTTTTTAGAGGCGAAGATGCTTACGCTGTGGCTCAGTACCTCCTGCGTTATCGTAGCCAAACCTTCCGTGTGTTCGTTGGCGTAAGGATACAGATGAACGGATCTACGGACGGACGGACGAACGGATGGACAGACAGACAGACAGACAGACAGACAGACAGACAGACAGACAGACAGACAGACAGACAGACAGACAGACAGACAGACACAGCATTTGTTCACAGTATTTCCCGGAGTTAATGATTACAATTGCTGTTAACCGAACGTGAGTGCTGTAGGGTAGGAGGTCGTATGTACTGTTTATAAGATTGAATAGCGAGCCCTGCAATTACAAATGATCTTTCACGAACATTACGGCCTACTTGAACAGCAGTTCCGATACTTGGCGTGGTGCTGCGGTAGAATAATTGATTTCCCCGCAGAATGATAGAGTTCGATTCCTGCAGGGACCATGACAATTATTTAATGCGTTCATTGGGTCAGTGGTGCCGATGCTAGTTTTTGGGAGCTAAGCTCGTTACGACCGACCTGCCCCGCCGCAGTGGTCTAGTCGTTAAGGTACCCGCTGACCAGCAGACCGTGAGATCGAATCCCGCCTGTGGCGGCTGCATGTTTATTGGAGGTAAAAATTTTGTATACTCCTGGGCTCAGATTTCGGTTCACGATAAAGAACCTCAGGTGATTGAACTTTTCGGAGCCCTTCACTACGGCGTGTCTCATAATCATGTTGTGGTTTAGGGACGTTAACCCCCACATACTAATCAATCTATGTGACCAAATTTGGCGTACATCATGCCCCACAAAAACCCAACCATAATTGAACACCAGCGCGACAAAAAAGACAGTTTTGGCGCAAGGCTGAAGCAATAAATGTGGTAACATCACATCGGGTTGTTCTGTGAAGTCAGACTAGAAGATTTAGGAACCATGTGAAATGTAGTGAACATGGTTGATTCTGCTTGAACTGACAGTGATGTAGTAACCATAGTATCTAAACACATGTTGTTGTGAATACTTCACTGCGTGACATCTGAAAAGTGGAAGTGAAAATTCGGTATCGATAAACGTGACAAGCCGCTGGTTTTCACGTCGAAATACATTAACGGTAAAGTCCTCAATGACTGTCACCGGGACAACCTGTAAGCTCACCGCACGGAATTTGTGCAACAAGAAGTTTATGACGCCAGTCGCAATGCTTATGGTAAGATGTATACTATTGCGACAACGAATCCGTGTGATCTTTTGATGACGCAAGCGTCACCACAACTCATCTGGGGCCACGAGTTCAGTTTGCCCGTCTATAACAATAGTGGCCGTGCACATTCCGACGGGAAGCGAATCAACTGGCACGACTGGACCGCAAACTTCTGGAATAGTTCAGGACTTGATGCGAGGGATTTTTTTCC
This sequence comes from Rhipicephalus microplus, assembly GCF_043290135.1. NCBI lineage: Eukaryota > Metazoa > Arthropoda > Arachnida > Ixodida > Ixodidae > Rhipicephalus > Rhipicephalus microplus. The sequence continues at coordinate 125,912,362 of NC_134701.1, forward strand.
TCATGCTGCAAATAGAAAGTGGAGTCAGATACATTTAGGAATGCTCCTTTAATCAGTGGAGTCAGAGACGTTCTGGAATGCCCTTTTAAATGCCTGTTATGTACTTCAGTGCACCCACCCCTGCAATGATCAAGCCATCGGACACGTCAATTTTTATGGCAAGCATGTATTGCTAGTCCAAAGGAAGCACATGCTTTGTTCAAGAAGGTTTTTTTTTAAGTCCATTGACAGTAAGCCAATGGCAAATGATGTATATACAAAGCTCGTAAATAGTGTGAGGTTCAAGATTAGCAGCGTGGTCTACTTGGTTAATGCAGAGCGCTAATGGTGAGGGGTCACTGGTTGGAATCCCCATTGGGTGCCTTGGAAATTCTTGTTGTGGTTTATTTTTCTTTCTGCTATATATTGATATATAGATACTTATACATATTCGGGGTTTGGCGGTGACGCGAAAATCAGCTGAAAGTGTTCACATATTTCTCATCGCAATAAAAAACGAAACATACGTGTAAACAACAGGCTTTAGGTCTAACCAACTATACGAAAGCTCAATACATGATCACTCCCGCAGTGCATCTGTCTCTGTCCAACCATCCTTCCCTTCGTCCATCCTTACGTGCGTCCCAGCTTCCATGCATTCGTGCATACGTCCACTTGTCAGTGAGTCCGTCAGTCCACTTCTACGTCGGCAACTTCAATGTCAACATTATGAACCTTATAGGACGCATAACTTCGCTGACTCGTTGTCATTGACATCGTCGAGATGCACTGATTTTTTAATGCTCTTGAATTAAAATTACCCATGTCTATTCGTGCTGTTCATTTGTTGTTATAAAGTTTTAATCACCTTCAGTGAATTGCCCTTAACTACAGTTGATATTAACCCGACGTGACGGCTCTATCGTAAAAGTAAATAGATATGTAATGTTTATAAAATTGGCTAGTAATCACTGCATCCCCTATATACGCTTAACAAACATTCATTGTGGTCGGTCTATTTGAAAAGCAGTTCTGTTTAAAATGTTCCGACACCTCTAGTGGCTCTGTGGATGAATGCCTGGTTACCACGCAGAACTCTGGTGTTCGATGTCTGCTGGGACCCTGACATATTTTTTTTTTACGTTCATCGGGTCAACGCCTGCGAATTCAGCTTTCACTCAACGCTCACGCGCTAAACATAGCTGTGTGTGTTCTCAGCGTTAATGGGTGGATATGAAGCATCGATCACCTGTCCCACATACCCGCATACCAGTGGCACATACCCGCCCGCGTTTATGGGCCACTGTCTGGCGGAAAGTGTTTAACAACCTACGTGACGGGATTGTGACATTCATTTGATAACCAGCTGGTCGAATTTGTCAAAACACCCTAGCCTCCCATACTAATTGCGGTTTACCCAAATGTTAGGGGTGTGATCACGAGAGCACCCCGATTTAGGCGGCTAGATAGATACGCAAATAGACAACATAAGTGATTGCAGTACGCAAAGTTCACATTTAAAGGAATAAATATGAATGATATCAGGCCTTCTGCGTCTGTCACTACGATGTTCTCGCTTTCACAAAAGTGAGGCTGCATTGGCTGGGAATCAAACCTGTGTTCGGTAAAACACTGACCTAAAAAGTTTGCGTCGGCTTTCACGTATACTTTTATCTGTGCCTGGGGACGGCTCTCTTGTGTGTGCTCCCCGAGTGTGCTCGTGATTGTGTGTACCTTCTCATCTCTCTGCAACCTCGTTTCTCCCCTTCATTTCTTTCCCAGTGCAGGGTAGCAAACCGGATGTGCGTCTGGTTAACCTCCCTGCCTTTCCTTGCATCTTTATCTCTCTCTCTCTCTCTCTCTGGGGACGGCTCTCGATTTGTGGTTGGCGTGCGTGGCTGATTTGAAGTGCGTGGGAATCATCGTGATTGTGACGTATACTGAAAAAGCGTGACTCAGATTGCGTTCGGGCGCAAGCATCGAGAAAAGCACTCAAGCGACAGGGACAGCTCGGCGAGCCACAAAAAAGCGTTGGAGATCGAACATCGGGCCTTGCCGTGACGTCTTGTTCCGACCCTGCTTCGCCGGGTCTCGTCCCGGTTTCGACAATCCCGGGTTCCATTTGGGCTGGGCATCGCCCCACCTTTCCCGAAGTTTGGTTTCAAACAAAGTTCCTCGTGACGCGACCACACATGTTGAATCGACGAGCTTAACTGACATTGCGAAAGCGGAAAGAGGAGAGCGGAGGGAAACAAGATGAATTCTAAATAACACATCATGCAGGGCGTTGACGATGACTTTCTCCAGATGCTCCTCGCGAAGTCTCTTAGCACTGTGTCCGAAGAAGTGACATTATGTCGGAGCTACATCGAATTGAGGAGGCAACGAGCTCTCAAACGTCGTTCATCCCAGACGATCCAACCAGTCGCTGCACTGGACGTCACGCCTGGCCAACCATACCTTCTCGCACAAATGAAAACCTTCGCGGCTCGACAGCTTCGTTCTTGCTATGTTCATGGGAACACCACATAAACTAGATATCCACTTAAGTTTGGATGGACGCTCACAGTGAAAGGCTCTGCTTCATGGACCAACAAGCAGGATACGTTAGCCAGGCTTATAGCCTTGCGCGCTCTCTTTCTTCACGTTTGCCTCTTGTAAAGCGTTGAACTGAACTATTAGTTTTGTTATTACCGCGCGGTTGGATGTGGAAATGCATGCTAGTGATAACATAGCTTTTTTTTGCTATTGTAGCCCTGACAGTGAGTGTTTTTGTGTATTCCCAACTCCAAACACATAGTATCACGTGAGAGGACTCTCCTGCAGTGAGATTCTATGTTTATCGGGTGTATAATCACCATGTTGTCTGTTCTCTGATTAGAATTCCATATTCGGTCCCAGAGTAAATATCTCAAGATGTGCGCGAAGCACATAGAAAGACAAAGAGAGAGAGAGAGAGAGAGAGAAGTGGCATTTTAATTCTTTCACTGCATCTCTTGTTGTATCCGAGGTGACTGCATGAAGTATCTATAAATGACTTGGGGAACAGTTCGCTAATTCGGGTTTCCAATAGTATATGGTTTTTTTTCGTACATTGTTTCATCTTTTTTTGAAACTTTAACAACTATTCACGCGTCAGTTGTAATCCCACGTCCACTCCAACTAGCCCACTTTTTTCCCCTATGGCGGGCTCGATGACTGCGGCTTATTCACATTATCCAGCCAGCAAAGCGTCGCTACTTCGATAGCAACGAAGATACAGCACAACAAGAGGATCGCACCCCACATTTGCTAACTTGACATGATATTGTTTAAACCACTACACTTCTTATGGCACACACATGTCCTTGTCATATCTATAAAAAAAGGGTAACCAAATTTAGGTGAAACAAGTTAACCATGCGCAGATTTGAATATCCAAGATAGAGCACCAACTTAGCATGATGACATACGTAACGTGCTCTCAGCATTATTGTCAGTACTTCGGTTACACCTCTTTTTAGTGCCTTCACTTTTCGCTGTTTACCAATATGAATAAACTCAAACACTCGAAAGACCGACGCATTCACGGACTATGTTATTGTTACTTTTTCACAGGTTACTTGCGTTGTAGTAGACAACGAATAAGTCACATTTCGGACGAATAGTGAGAATCGGCGCTTATAACACAGCGCCGACAAAGGACCACCACAATCGTGCACACTGTAGGTGGCAAGGGCTCCAAAAGCTTGCACACGTAATAAAACAAGTCTTCTTTCTGCAAATATCACGTGAAATTGGTGGTGTGAAATTCATTATTCTCCACGTATGGGCACATACTGCATGCGAGGCTCACGCACTCGCGTTCTCTTGCCTATTTCGTACAGAAAATAAGTGCCCTCGGGTACTCGAGTACGGCGGTTCAGGACATTCCAGTCAGTGCCCACGCTTTGAGCGCACGGCTCATCTGCTTGGACCGGATCGTCCTGGCGAAACATGCAGACGACGAAGTCCAGGAGCTTTCCCTCCGGGTGCCCGTATACTCAGCGGCACAGGTTTGAACTTTGTCGACTGCGCACTCGTCGAGACCGTACTCCCAATATAATGTGATGGTTCCGTTCGATATGTTCTAGTGAGCATTGCTGAAGGGCATGAGATACGACGCGGGGTACTCTTCGAGCTTTGCGAATGCTGGCCACAGATGGCTGAGAATGAATGCGCAGCAGTGGGGACATAACGGTTGAATGAATGAATGATTTGAACTTTTATTCAGAGAGTCATTGTCTTGAATGAAGGGGCTAAAGGCAGATACGACTGCCTGACAAAGGCCCCCCTACCCATACTACGCGTTCCACCCCTCAGGGGTGGAACACGTAGTAAAGAGTCAGTTTTAAGGGTTATCTTGGAAAGGGGGGGGGGGGGTTGGCCATGACAGCGTCCATGCACAAAGTATGCTTAGAAAAAGAGTCTGTCTCCTTAGAACTGACTGCAGTACCTGTATGCCTTCTGGCTGCTCCTTCCCAGCTGTCTTGGTCTTTTTGAAGGCTAGCTTTGAAAGCAGCACTGGAACATCTGCGGCGTGCTGATCGCACTTATCGCCGAGTGTCGTGCCGTTGGCCGGAAATATGAAGAATGATAAAGACTCAGCTGCAAGCTCAGAGTGATGTGCGGTTCCTATTTGGAGTGCCGCTTCTGGATCCCATGCGGCGCGACTGTAAATGTGTTCAGATAAAAAATAACGAGGATAACTTATCGACACCTCAGTGCATTTGAATTAGTTTTCTAGCTACGTGATGTGACTTCTTACACTCTCATAGCCTGGTTGATTCGCCGCGTGTCAGCTTGATAACGTTCATTCGTTTCCCACTGAGTGTGTGTTACATTACTCCACGCTCATGAAGCTGATTAGCTTGTTCACAGGAGCTTATCTTTGTCACACGGGCGTTATGTTTATTATTGAACCATTTTTTGGTTGGATTAGCTGCGAAAATGAGTATGCAGCATTATGTAACCATTGGTCCAACTGCATAAAAAATATCACTGCCAGCGAGATGTAACCAATCTCTCTTAATGCTTAACCATCGGAAGTGAGCTTTGCTGTACTTAACTCGGCCAAAAGTGATCTCGACCGAGCAGCGACAGAGGAGCAAGGACTATGGAGACGGTTCCGCGCATTCCTGTCACTCCGCTAGTAGTACGTCAGCTTGCAGCAGATATAAATTTAAGTTTCGGTTTCTTAATCCGAAGCATTTCTTAGCGAACTTCAGTGACTTCGAGCGTATCTATCTATCTATCTATCTATCTATCTATCTATCTATCTATCTATCTATCTATCTATCTATCTATCTATCTATCTATCTATCTATCTATCTATCTATCTATCTATCTATCTATCTATCTATCTATCTATCTATCTATCTATCTGTCTGTCTGTCTGTCTGTCTGTCTGTCTGTCTATCTATCTATCTATCTATCTATCTATCTATCTATCTATCTATCTATCTATCTATCTATCTATCTATCTATCTATCTATCTCTTCGCTTACGTTTGGATGCTCTCGGGGTCACCCCCTTAATTTGCTGTGAAGCAAAATTAGCATGGGAGGGTATGATGGTTTGACGAATATGACGCGCTGGTCAAGACGAATGAGGTTGAACTCCCGTCGCGTACGTCGTCAGTCACTTCCCACCGCACATACTCAGGGATGGGTATGTGCCGCTGGTATGCGGGTATGTGCCACATGTGATTGACACCACCCAGGAACGATGAGAACACACACATGGGCAATTTTAACGCGCGAGCGTTAACAAATACCCAACATCGGTAGCTTCGACCCGACGAATGCAAAGAATAAATGCTAGGGTCTCAGCTGGAATCAAACCCAAGCATTCTGCGTGGCAAAGAATCATTTTAACACAGAGCTACGCCAGGTCTCAGAACTAATTTTCAAATAGACGCTCATCTTAAAACGTCAATACTAGTTACAGTGCTGCCTATCCAATTTTATAAACATTACATATGTACTCCCTTGATAAAGCCATTATGTCGGGTTAACTTCAATTGTGATTAGTTGCCAAGTGCTGAAGCTGATTTATGTAGCTGTGTCCAAGGCCAACATCTTCGCGAGCATCAGCGCTTTATGTCAGCTTCTGGTGTTGGCAATACGCATGTTACAGTTGGCATCGTTGTGCAAGTGCGAACAACTGGTTATATGAACATCTGCAGCTCTTCAACAGATGTCTGTGCATGCAACTTTTGTAAATATATTTAGCGTGATTTCATGACGTGTCACTGAATAAAAAATTGCAACACAGTCACCTTCCCTCCGCATGCTTCGCATATTGTAGATCTCTTGGTACGCGGTATGTGCCGAATTTTTCTGCTTCGTAACTTAAGGGCGTTGGGAAAAAACGTTTAGATGAAAAATGTGAATGGTCGTCAGACATTTTCGTTGCTCGGCGTACAATTATATTTCGCATTACTAGTATATTTCACTTAAAAACTTAAACTTCGAGGGTTCGGCCGGGCCTATACCTATACACGTCACGAACGCCGTGTTCGCTTTGGAAGACAGGCCTGCAAAAAATGTTTGTGCTAAGAAAATGAGGCAATTATCGTAAAGAAAACAATACCGCAATTTTACTTTCGACTTCACCTAATCGTATCAGTCCCATAATACATAAGTCAGTGTTTATTTCAGCGACCCAAATGAGGGAATTACAGCAACATTAAGTATAACTTCTTGGCGTGCTAGCAGGCGTGCCTTTCGTTTCCAGAGGTTCCACATCAACGAAAATAAAAGTCGTCTCTTGGTAAAAAAACAGCAACACGGTGAGAAATATTGATTAAACTCACGTGAGACGTTGAAAAGGGGGTACATTAGTGATATAGAGTATCTACAGAACTGTTCGTTAAAAGTACGTACCGTTCCAGTCAGTAAATATGTGTCTTCGTGTTGCCCCCTCCCTATGTTTCTCACCACACATTTACTGGTTTGATTTACAATATTATAATAATTGTTGTAGTTTAGTGTCCTAAAATTACGATATGAATTTGAGAGGTGCTGTAGTGGGGAGCTTCGAAAATTCTCACCACCTGGGGTTCTTTAAAGGGCACCTAAATCAAAGCACACGGGTCTGAAGCACTTTCGCCTTCTTCGGAAATGCGACCTTAGCTGCGACTAGATCACCATTGCGGATGGGACTTACTTTACTCGCAATGTGGTGATCATGTGCTTATGTCGAGCGAGATTAACATATCTGCTAAATAAATAATGAAATAAATAAAGAAATAGGTAAATAAATAAATAAATGAATAAATACAAATCACACCAACCTTCCTGCGTCCGTCATGACGATGTTCTCGCCACCACAGAAATGAGGTCGCTGTGATTGGGAATCGAACCTATACCATTGAGCTCAGTTAATTCTGACCAGCGTTGTGGCGTTATTACCCTGCGTGAAAACACAACAAAGGAAAAAATTGGGGAGAAAATGCAAAGGTAAGTTATCCTTTCAGTCGTGTTCACTGTCAACAAAAGTAAAAAATTTTATCACGACACATTACCTCATTCTAGCGATGCGTTCAAGTGATGTCATCTACAAAGCTCAGCTGTAGAGGCAGAGTTTGATGAAAATGTTGTAGAGAATCATTAGGTATTGTTTTATGAGATGAGAACACGGAAGCACTTGTTTTTGCTACGTTGTTAAGGAGAGGTGCTTGAAAGTCGTATTGCCGGGTTGTGCTATTAGGAAGAAATAAATACATAATACTTCATCTGGTGAGTTCAAGGGTTCTTGCTCTACTAAAAGCTACCAATATGTAACACACGCCAGAAAGATGACCACGTGAGTGCAGTTCGCGAAAAATTCGTCACAAATAGGAGTGTAATGAGTAAATTTGTAAATAATGCATGGGCACACTTACGACAACTGCTAACTGGTTAAACATGTAGATAAATCTCGTCAGCAAGAACATGACCGAGAGCTCGGTGGCTTTGAAGTATTACGCAATTTTAGAGATAAAAATGCCTTGAGAGTATTGACGGGCTGTGAGTGCAACTTTTGCATTTCACCTTACGATCTTCTGGCTAACAGCCATGGTGGCAATTAAGTGACTGGTTTCGGCAAAAAAGACCACAATAAAAGAATAAGACCAAGCGGCGGCGATGTCGTCAGTGCCATTGCCGTACGCTGCGACTATAGAGCGCAAACCTATATTCTTAAAACCCTACCTATGATATATTACCTGGCGTTTTACGTTCCATAACCACCATATGACGATTTGAGACGCCGTAGTGGAGACTTCGGAAATTTCGACCAACTGGTGTTTTATAAAATGAAGTCATATCGCACAGTGCAAGGGCCTCAACCACTGCGCCTCCACCGAAATACAACCGCCGTGGCCGAGATAGAATCGGTGAACTTCGAGACACCAGTGGAGCACCGTAGCCACTGATCCACCTTGGCGGACACCTACCTAGACCGCTTTATTCATATGTGAATGAAGCAGTCGGCTAACGCTTAGTTGAGCACCTTTACGATGTTTCCGTCGCGATCACCAAGTGTGGCGTGGAAAGCCTCCGTAGATGGCGGAAAGAGGCAACGTCAAGGTAGTTTAATGCACGTTTACCACACTGCGGCCCGTAATTTCTTATAAGTGGTGTGGTTCTTAATCGTAGAACTAAATTTATAGCCAAGTATGCGACAGGCTATTGCCTTTAAGTGTTACAGAAAATGAAGCATGCTTCAGAACGTGTTTTTTGCGCATGCGCAGACCAATTGAAGTTTTCTCACTGAATTATCTAAAAATTTTGCCTTTGCAGGAATCGTCAGATATTTATTTCGTTTTCGGGCATATTTGTTATTGAATTATATCATATTCGCAAGTTTGCCGCTGGCAGGTTAAATATTTCTTGATCCTGTGCAACCACGTTCATTTGTAAATTAGCTATGTTCCCGCGAACACCGTAATGTGAGCTCATATAACTTAGCCTACGTAGTCAAAATCAACTGGGCAAAACAATTGTCATGAGAGCTGTAATCATTCTCTGATGCCTCGCTTTCCATTCCTTATGAATCACCGTAATGTGAAACGACACTCCGATAAAACAAAGTCGACTTAAGAACTCTTCTTCGTTAGGCTGAGCTCCGTGTCATTCCTTCTTTGTTCCTCCTCCTCCTCCTGCGACATAAAAAATGACAACCCAATGCTATTTTCAGAATTTCCAAAGCTATACTACATCTTAAACGTTACCTAAACATTAAAAACGCAAGTGTTCATTGACAAATGTGCTATTTCTGTCATAGCTGTACATTATGATCGTTGTATTATTATCTATCACGCTCTCATTCTCATGTGAACGCTACATCATGAGACTCGTGAGTCGATAAAAGTCAAAGAATGTTAATAGATATACCTATTGCTGCATTGATTTCCTGTTGCTGATGCTGGAGATATTACATTGTCGTTATCATCTCTAGAAGTCTAAGACGAGAACAATGGGAAAGTACTGAGAAGTTTGAGCCCAACCACAAGAGTACGCAATGCTTCCAGAGATCTGTCAATGAGTATGATCCAGCAATAGGCAGCAATACGAGCTAGACCTTTTCTTAATTGAAGCAGCGAGAATAATTCTTCACCAAAGTCCAGACTGGCAATCCGTTACAAACGTTGCGTATGAATATTCCGCTGAAATTTACTATGGCATTGCACTTATCACTTTAGACTTTTAGTGACAGTAAGTATTTACAGCTTCTATACATTGCTTTTCAGGTGTTGAAAGGACTGTCGTATCCATCAAGCCTGTGTCGTGACCGAGAAAGAGACAGCACTTGTTATTCCGACGCCGGTTTAAGTGTTGGTTGCACTAAGGGCTCTCAAACTTGCACGAGTTTGCTCGTCATTCACGAAGTCAGAGTCACGGGTCCGAACAATGGACGTGGTTGAATACGGATAGAGGGGTAAAAATAGTGAACTGAATCTGACCTTAAGCCAAAATTTGAAGGATCGCAATTTCAAAAGTCTCGTTGATGATTTATATGTGGGGTTTGACGTCCCGAAAACCACCATATGAATATTAGAGATTAGAGACGCCGTAGTGGAGGGACCCGGAAATTTCGACCACCTGGCGTTCTTTCACGCGCACCCAAATCTGAGCACATGGGCCTGAAACATTACCGCCTTCACCGGAAACGCAGCCGCCACAGCCGGGATTCGATCCTGCGACCGGCGGGTCAGCAGCCGAGTACCTTAGCCACTACACCACCTCGGCAGAACATTCAAAAGCTTCGTCCGAGAAGTACCTCACCTCTCCCACAAGATTTGAGTTTGGTTGCAACAACTACTTCAACAACCAGGTGCGCTGTAGGATATTGGAGTTGGCAATTAATAGATAAGTACCGGCTCGAGTGTAGGAGGAAATCACAAAGGAGTTGGTGCACTGTGGAAGCGCGCCGACGTCCGCGACCCTTGTAAAACGTTGTCAATCCCAATTTTATTGTGCCACATTACGCAAATAATCAGAAGTAGCCCTCTCACACAGTACCATTATCATAATACAGCTCCGCAGCCCAGCTTAGCATGTAGTGAACCGCCACTGAAAGAACGTAGCCAAAATAAACGCTTTTATGTTATCTCATTAGAAAATGTCTACAGAACCTCTTTGACTTTTCCTTTCATGTTCATAACGAACGCAGTGTTTCTCTATCAAATGCATCTACCTCCACCCTACCATGGGCTTTAGGACTCGGCATACGAACATGGGACATAGCTCAAACAAATATTGCTCCTAAAACGCTTTCAGTGTTGTTCAAAAATTTTTGACCTCACTGTGCAGCTTCAGACTCATTCGCATGTACATATATGATAAGGTGTTTCTTATTTATGGTAGATCAGCTGTGAAGAGTGGCTACGACCAGGCTTCCTTGGCGTTGCCAAATGTTTTGGCTATCAGCCCGCTCCCTTAACGCTGAGTTAAATGCCACAGCGACGTGCTTCCTCATACTACACTACAATTGCTGTGGCGTCATTCTTCGCAGTCGGGGCGGCGGCCAAATATATTTTGCGCAGAGTGCTCGGGTGACGCACAACCGAGGTGTGCGTAGCGGAGCACCTTTGTAATAGTGTATGACTATTTTTTAATGTACTCTGTTCAAATAGTGTTCGCTGTTGCCAGTACTTCGAGAAACGAGTGAGAGTTCAGACAAATGTGTAACGCGGAATATTCAAACTTCAAACGCGCAAACTGAGAGTACAAAGAGTGTAGGAAAATCCAAAGCAACGGTTTCGCGTTGGTAGAATAGCATTAGTTAGCGCTGACGTTGCACGCGAACACACACGCCGACATGCTTACTGCAGCCAGCATGCTTGCTTAAGATTCTCTGTCAACTGACAAAACCACGGACATGAAAATGACGTCATGTGCCAACCCAGGGGCAGTTCATTTGATTCCGTTCTCAGCAACACTTGTGGAAATACCCACCTACAAGTCCACATTCGCTGAAACCCGGCAAAAAAGGCGTGTCAAGTTCCAATGTCTCCGCTTTTCTAAATGTCTATCGACCTGTATTTCAAAACCTTTTTAAATTTTCTCGTGTACAACATTATAAAATACAGTACTTGATTCGAGTCCACTGTCCACACACTTTTCAGCACATCTCCTCACTTACCTGCGTGGCATTACGCAAACTATGTAGCGTGCTCGCTCTGCGGCCTGTGTTAACGATTGGTCCCAAGTGAGAGGCATGCATAACGTTGCACGTGCACTCAATCTGACGTTCTCAGTTTCTGTAGTAACACCTGAGAGCATCCAAAGTTGAGAAAGGGAAGTAGAGCCAATGCGCTGCCATAAAACAAGGAAGGAGTGGCACATCATTCCTTCCTAACGTTACGAAATTTTCATAGAATAGGACAAACCGTACGCATACCATGGTAACATTGACGCCATCATCAATGAAAAATGTGAACGCTGATAATTCATAACTTTTTTGTTGATTGACTAACTATTTATAACTATCCATAACGTTTTGTTATATACTGGGAAAATCCAGTAACTTTTCTACCGAATCATCGTCTCCCTCTCAGTCAGGTCTCAAAGAGCACTGACTAACAGAACATGACGTTTGCGTTAAATGCGTGCACGTTGCCATTTATTTTCGCAGCAAGAACTATAACACAGAGTCCAAGTAACTGAGCATCGTGGTTTCAGGTGCCACGGCCTCAAGGTCTTGTGTGGTCATAGTCACTATATTTTTCCGAGTCATGCAGCGCAATAATATGAGCCGGCCTTCTTGCAGATTTTGGGGGCTTCAGGCTCAAGAAGCTCGCACGCAAAGTCGAACAGTTCTCCTTGCGCCCGCGCCTGAATGGTCAAGTTGTGCGCTCCGTTCACTTCTATCCAAGGCACGTACTCAATCGGTGGCTGATGGTCGCGCGTCCTTTTTCCCATCTCATACATGAGCTGCGTACCTTCCGGCCCAGTGCTGCACTTGTTCAATACACCCCAGTCAGTGCCGACCTTCTCGGCACACGGCTTTCCAGCTTCAGTGGGGTTGTCGTGGCCGAGCATGCATGCGACGAAGTCAAGAAGTCTGCGGGTCGGGTGTACGTACTTGACGGCGCACGTGTGTACTTCGTTGATGTAGCACTCGTCGGGTCCGTGCTGACAATCAAACGTGACGGTCCCGTTGACGACGTGCATGCGTGCATTACCGAAGGGCAAGATGTCGACGTTGAGGTAGTCTTGAAGTTTTACGTACGTGGGATGTAGTTGTTCCAGAATGAACATGTGGCAACCGGAGCAGAGTCCCTCGTAGTAGAGCGTAATATTTACTACTTTCTCGTCATTGGTGGAGCATGACACTGCTGAAACGGCGAGGGCGATTGCCAAAAGTACACTTAGGCCACAACGAGAGGATGACATCTTGAGCAAGAACTCTGTTCGCTGAAGGGTACCTCAACTCACAAGCGACGAGGTTTATATGCGCGGAAGGACTGGCTCACCTCGGCATAAGCGCCTCGTGGATCGTATCGAAAGTTGCGATAACCACACTTTGTGCCCTTCGCCCGTATCAGTCCTTTGTTCCAGGCACTTCGTATAAACGTTATCTGCAAAAATGCACGTGAATCGTGCAGTTATAATGAAATCGTTTGTGGCACTTTTCACGTGACGTCACCACAGCTTTCACTTTCACTTTTATTTCTTAAAGACCCCACAAGGAGGTAATACAAATATACAACAGGTTGAACACTTCATTATACGGTATATTGTGATGTGATCGCTTGAATGAAAGCAGTAGGGCTTGAGTTAGCGATGTCTTGTGCAAGGTCGTTCCAGTCCTTGGCTGCTCGAGGAAGAAAAAATGTGCGAAGGTTACTATGCGAGCATGAGGGCGCACAACATTTAAGGGGTGACCAATACGATGCGTGATGGTAACAAAATATAATGTGCTTGATTTAGCACGCTGTAGTAGAGGTTATGAAATAATGAAGAAATGACGATGAGGCGTCGATTGAAAAATGTTTGTAAGCCAGATTCCGCTTTAAAAGATGTTACGCTGAATTCGTATAAAAAGACTGAATGAATTAAACAAATGGCACGATTCTAAAGAGCCTCAAGGGTGTTTGTGAGGAATATCCGGCGAGGATTCCAAATGGCTGATGCGTACTCAAGTTTGGGCCGTATTAGTGTTTTGTAAGCTAGTAATTTGACGTGCTGTGGAGCGCTTTGTAAGCGACGCCGTAAAAAGGCAAATGTTTTGTTAAACCATGCAATAAAGCTGGTCACCAGCGCACACCAGTCAAGATTATTGAATATCGTCACTCCCAAGTCTTTATATATGCATAGGGTTTCTAGTTGCTTTTTTGCTATATATTATTTGAATTTTAACGCGTTGGAACCAAGAAAACGAAATTCTTTTGCATTTACTGGCATTTAAAATCAATACCTGCGTTGACACCAGTCTTTATTGTATAAGTGCTGTTGAAGAACAGACTGGTCAGTAATGTTAACAACTGAACGATAAATAGGGCATTGCATCTAGCTCCGTACAAAATGGGAAAGCAAAATTCAGTGTAACGCAGTGGTACTGCTGGGGCAATTAGGAGGGCGCGATAGTTACGACTGACACACACGCACATATGAACTTTAGTGCGGATATGGCATGTTTTAGAAGTCGAGCCAAACGGTTTGTTTTTAATTAATGTGCGCCTTACCCATCTAGTAAGGCTTCACTTAACATATCCGGGTTTTGCGTTCTATATTTGTTCACCGAGGTTGCAGGAACTGCTATATGAAATTCCATCGGGTCTGAAGTGATCAGGTCAACAAATGATCGGACGACCGATCATTTGTCGCAACAGCCGCGTCCGGCTCCTTAAGGGCAACGTACAAAGCAGGTGCCTAAAACGCGTTAACATGCTCGGTATTAGCAGCACGCATCAAGTGTCGTCGTTTTAGACGACAGAAAATAACAATGTTACAGGGGATCCCTCATTATGTTCTTATGATATGCGAACACAACAGCGTTTCTTTCGAGAGGCTTTTTATTGCGGTGGGGCTCTGCTAAGTGGTGTTGCTGAGTCCTGTAAGAATTATGAAGTGAGAAAAGCTGAAAGGTGCTTGTTTATGGTAGAAAACGCGGTCGGCAAAGCTTTACAAGTGTACTTTGCGGGGCTCGTGTGAGCAGTTTGCCTTTGTGCGACATTGCACAAACTAGGTACCGGTTATTGATTTCACAGCGTTAAATATGTCATCTCGTAGAAATAGCACCATTAATGTCGCCGTGATAATTTGTGAGAGAAAAATAATCCTGTTTGTGCCTGAAAATTGAGAAATATTCAAATGAAATAAATTATATCTAATCACGTTTATAATCCCGATGCATACCCCAGTGACACATGCCCATCATGTGGACACACAGTGACACTCGCACACATGCTCTGGGAGTGTAGAACAACTCCTCCCGACTCTACCTCAAGCAAATGGGAGAGGTCCCTCAGGAGCTCACTTCTCGCCGACCAGCAATGGGCCGTCCAGCAGGCCCACGAAGCGACCGCCAGGTACTACTCCCTGTCGGTCCCTACGTGGGAGACGCCCGCTACGCGCTAAGCGCATCCTTCATGACTGAAATAAACTTTTTTTTTCATTCCATTCCATAACTAATTCCAATACCGGGTGATGATCAAACTAGGGTCGTTGGCGTGGCAAGCAGCTGTTCCACCCCACAGCCACGCCTCCACTTGTAAATATAAGTAAAGTTTTTTAATCTGCTTTTAAATGCAGCTAAAGTAATTTTCATATTTGGCGAACACACGCGTTGGCTATACTTGCCTAATAATGCGTAGTACAAGCGAACATTGCCATCGGGTGTCGCAACATGTGATTGACATAAATTACGACTTCATGGTTAAAGCTGACCACCCATGTAATCCACGCATTTGTGCGATTGTTATTGTTATTCAGCTGACATAATAACGGTACTGCATTGATGTGTGAGTAGATATAATTATTATAAACGTGAGCCGACGTAAGGGTGATAGTAATGCGAAAGTTGAGTAGATGTAACGAGAGGTCGGCAAAATCGTGTGAAGCTCACCAGCACTCTCTCATGAAGTATACCTCGTCCTTAAGGGTCATTTAAACTTATAGTGATTAAAGCGTCCCGGAACCATACTAACTCGTATAGACTCACTTGAATTGAATTTTTCTCGATTTGGGCGCACGTTAAAGAACCCCAGGTGGTCGAAATTTCCGGAGCCCTCCACTGCGGCGTCTCTCATAATCATATGGTGGTTTTGGGACGTTAAACCCCACAAATCAAATAAAATGAATTTTTCTCAGCCAGACTCACTCGTACCCTGACTCACGACTTCAACAACGTCTGTGTGAGAAGACTCACGGATGAGTTTGCCGATTTTTGTTCAGAGCTCACTCAGACTCAGATTCGCGGACATTCACCTCAAGTGGACCTACTCGGACTCATACTCAGTCAAATAGTTTTCACCTGCACTCAATAGGACTCAAGCTTGCCAGAATATAACTCTGCCTCATACTCAGATTTACAGCTCGATCTGAATCTGTGTGAGCTCACTCGTGAGCGAGTTAGCCAAATTATAGACCATGTGTGCCAAGCGAAGGGGATAATTCCAAGTACACAACACTCGTCATGTAATGATGAAGGAAAGAGTTAGCTCAAGAAATGATTCACATAAAAACAGCGCCGGAGGACAAGAAAAAGAGACACCAGCAGCGCTGACTTACAACATTTATTTGCTGGAACCACGCAAACATACTTGAAGAGTATCTGACACATATCTGAGGAACAATAAAACAAAGATAAAAAATAGAATACACCTATGACTACGCAATCGTCGTAATAGCGCGCAATAAACATAACGTGTGCAAGCGTACTGAAAAAAAATTGATTCCGTTTTGGGATAGAGTCCAAGCAACCACATCGATGATATGCGAGATTTAAGGTCCCAAAACCACCATATGATTACGAGAGACGCCGTAGTGGAGGGCTCTCGTAATTTCATTCCTGGGGTTTAACGTCCTTAAACCACGATATTACTATGAGAGACGCCGTAGTGAAGGGCTCCGTAAATACCGACCGCCTGCGGTTCTTTAACGTGCACCCAAATCTGAGCCCACGGGCCTATATCATTTTCGCTTTCACCGAAAATGCAGCGGCCGCAGCCAGAATTCGATCCCGCGATATGCGAGTCAGCAGCCCAATACCTTAACCCCTTGACCACCTCGGCGGAGCCAAGCAACCACATTAGCTACCCAAGAAATGGCAGCCAGTGTGGGTATGTCCTTTGGAAATAGAGCAATGCGCAGTATATACCACTGGTCTACCAAATATGAATAAGCAATAGTTAGTCCTAGCAATGGCCAAACAATGGTGGTGAGCCGAAGATCCCGAGTGCATATAACGTGAGAATACTAGAAAACGGGTAAAGCTGCGACGGCTGTGAGAAAACAACCAAACCGTGGGTCCTTATGGCAACGACAACGTGCCTTTAGATCAATGAGGGGTGTGAAGGTTTGCTTTCAGCCTGAGTTTACCTCTCTGGACGTTGGACAACCATTTCTTGTCTGTTATTGTATACGCTTTAACTCTAGCATGTTTGTTTTTACTATCAACCTAAAAACAACCTGGCATTAGCTAGCTTAAGCCTAGCAACAACCCATAATTACCCTTATTACACTCCAGAATCTCTCAGTTCCACCGTTTAAAGCATTGCGTGACTGAGTGCAAGCGCTTTTTCATTCTTCAGAAGCCCACGTCGAGTGTACCACACAGCAGGCACTGAATTTCTCACCCTCACACTACCAAACTTTCTTGAAGATAAGATTTGTTTCCGGTCCCTCGCTACAGAAGCTAATAACGAACACTTTTGGTGTAGCTGGTTCAAGCTAATGCGCTAACTGTACCCCAATTTGCGGACTTCTACATACGGAAAGCGAATGCAATATTTTTTTAATCTGTGGTGTTTCATGCTTAATTTGTTCATACTGATTATTAACGACAAGAAGACTACGTCACACTAATATTTTATTTTTCTCGCGAACGTTCTTAACAATAGCCACACTTGGTAAGAAAATGAGGCGTTCCTTTTCTTACAGCACCCAGCACTTGAACACATGGTATGATAATTGCCGTTGTGTATTCGGAGAACGCGTACGCACGAGACTACGGGGCTCTGGATTTTTATGATCACTTTATTATTCACTGTTCCAGAGCGCAGTAGTACGAGCCAGGCTTCCGGCACACCCTGGGAGCTTCGGGTTCGAGAAGTTCGCAGACGAAGTCAAACAAATGTATTTGCGCCTTCTGCTGAATAGTCCTGTTATGCACTCCGTTCACCTCTATCCAGGGCACGTACTCGATCGGTGGCTGATGGTCGCGCGTCCTTTTTCCCATCTCGTACATGAGCTCCGTGCCTTCTGGCCCAGTGCTGCACTTGTCCAATACTCCCCAGTCGGTACCCACTTGCTCGGCGCACTGCTCACCGGCTTCACTAGGCTTGTCCTGGCTGAGCATGCAGGCGACAAAATCCAGAAGTCTGCGGGTCGGGTGGACATACTTTACAGCGCACGTCTGTACTTCGTTGATGTAGCACTCGTCGGGCCCGTGCTGACAATCAAACGTGACGGTCCCGTTGACGACGTGCATGCGTGCATTACCGAAGGGCAAGATGTCGATGATCAGGTAGCCGTGGAGCTTGATGTACGTGGGATGTAGTTGGTCCAGTATGAAAAAGTGGCTGGGGGAACAAAGTCCCTCGTAGTAGAGCGTAACGTTTACGACACTCTCGTGAGTTGCGAAGCATAGCACTGGTGAGACGACAAGGATAATTGCAAGCACTTCGCTTAGAAGTAAATTGGTTGACGGCATCTTGGACATGAAGTTTACGTGCTGTCTGGGTAAATTAAGGTAGCGACAGAGCGCAGCTGCAGGGCAAGAGGATCAGGTGCGACCAACTCATATGAGCCGGAGTACTGCAATGTCTGTTCAAGTGGCGTTATACGAGCCATATCAATAAAGTGATAAAACGATGTCATGCCCTCGAACACAATCTGTTATTTCTCCTGGATACTTCATACACAGCGTTATCTGCGAAAGACGTTTCGTCGGCGATCGCGTGATGAGCTTGTTTTTAACGACGATAGTCTTTCTTGGGGACCTTCGACGCAAAAATTTTCGTCTGTCTCTGTCTGTCTGTCTGTCTGTCTGTCTGTCTGTCCATTTGTCTGTTTGTCCACTCTTGACGGCATTATGTACTTGAAACAGCCGACCCCATCCACAGCGCTTACTAATGTTGCTCAACGTTTAGCGGTCATACTTGTGCAATTGTCAATTATAAGCAACTATTTCTCAATTCTGGGGCACCATAACAACACGTATATATTCTGCATGTGCATCTACTACTATAAAAGGCATACATAAGTAATTTTAAGGACCGTAGCGCTAATCACGCTGCGCTGACCATTCAACACTTGCACGAAAAGGTGAGTGTTTCCAACGCTTTGCTAAGACGCGATGGTAGTGGCACCTACCTGTCGCCTTGCATTCTACAACTTATCACTTCTGAGACGGGCACGCACACCCGTCTCAGAGCCCCGCACGTCGTTTTCCAAGAACACTGCCAGGTGGCGCGCATGTCTCACATGTGACGTGGCTTGATGCGCTCGTCCGCCTCCACTGCACGCTCGAGGCACTCTAACGCAGTGCCTCCAGAATACCATTCACCGATATTCTTGCGCAGAACATCAAATAAATTGTTCACTCTGTCCACACGCAAGACTATCGTCTTTCGACGACTTTGCAGAATACATGCAGATACGGGACCAATTTTCTTCACTTTCTCGCGTGACGGCCCAATGGTTCTCAATAAGCAGAAGGTAAATAAACACTTCAGTAATGTGCAGCTTCCTTGCTGTAACTTGAGTGTATAGACTAAAGGTATCCTTTTGTATAAATGGGAAGAAAAAACACACTTTATGAAGCCGAGGTATTCATTGAATCTCGTCTGACTGGAAAGTATCATAATGAAATTCAAAGAGCTGCACCAACTAGGAAAAAAAATACGAAAACAGATGTGGCAGCCCCCCTGTCGATAAAGTTGTCAACAATTTTTGTTTCATTGTGCAAAGAAACTGGGAACAAGACCCTCGTCTGGCTAGCCGCACCGTCTGTTTTCGTATTTTTCATGGTCCGTGTCCTTATTGTATCTCCAAATGCTTTGTGTGCACCTTTTTCTATACGGTGGCTGAGGGAAATGGCCGAGCTCTCACATTATGCTAATGATCTGTTTATGCCTGGAGGAACTCGGGTGTTACAAATGCTGTTTTTTTTTGTCTTCGTTATCTATCGGGATTTGCCAAAAGCCGGATCTCGGGTTGACAGAATAAAAGTAAGAAGGCGCGGGAGCAGGAAAAGTCTATACGTGGTAGTGGGCACACATCTTTGTTAGTAATGCTGTTCAATCGTCGGTAATCTACCCAAAATCACCAACTGCCATCTTTCTTTTTGACGAGGAGGACAGGTGTAGCCAGAGGGCTCGCGGACTCCTGAATCACTCCCTTCTGCAACATTCCTTCGACTTGCTTGCCAATAATTTTACGTTCCCTTGGTGATGCATGGTATGGCTTCTGTCGTATAGGATGCGGTGGCCCGGGGACGTTTTATCATTTAGGGAAAAACCAAACAGTTCAGAGTGATTGGTAAATACGCCGAGTAGCGAGTGGCGCTCACTGGTGCTGAATGACTGTCTTGTTTAGAAAATTTTTATTTTCTCTATGTACAAAAAACAAAAGTTTTATAACATTCCAATGATGGGCACATATATTTCGACAATTTCTGTGTACCAAAACTAACATCACTATGTTGAAAGAAAGGCATCATTACTCTATTATACATGACAATGTTGAAATACGTGTACACAAGAAGTCATGCGATATCATGATACATTGAATGGTATAACGATACAATACATGCAATGAAACACAATTGCTTACAAACGAAATCGTGAATAACTACTCAACGGGCACTACTTAGCACCACGTCGGTGGAAAAATGAGTTTTAGCCTTCGCATTCAATATTGATGAAAGGGCGTGACCTATGCCCCAGAAACTCGTGCTCCCCGAGGAAGAAAAGCTCCTCAGAGATGAACGCGAGAATCTCTCATCTCATTCTCTCCAGTATCGGCCACAAAGCACGCCGGCGGCAATTAGCAGCTACGGCCTCACGTCGGTTTCTCCAAAAAGTGAACAGCCCCGCAACTGTTAAAGGAGCGGAGAAGCGGTCGCGCTGTCTTAACACCTGTTTCTTCAAATTTGAAAGAAAGAATGGAGGGAAGTATTTGCAGCAGCTTCGAGTACAGCAAGGAAAGTCGGTGCTTCTTCCCTGAATAGCGCTTTCTTCATGCCAGAAGGTAGAAGTATACGTTGGGACTTGTAATTAATCGTCCATAACCCGGAACGTCTTTTACACTCTTAATCTGGTTTTATATATGTTCCAGTTAAAAACATGATCTTCATAAATTTGTCTAGATCCGAACTGTTAATAAGAGGAACGAGACATATGAGTGAATCTTATGTGCCATGGAACATTCATTTTTGTTTTCTTTGTGTTCATCGTTCTTATCTGGAACTCAGTAAAGAGGGGGAGGCGGTGTTGTGTGTTCCAGTTATTGTTCCGCTTAGGACCCAGTAAAATTTCAAGACATTGCGCTTGTATATGTTTTGCTTGTGTCTTGTTCCACATAACATGCGCTGCAGTGAAGTGTCCATTGCACAGCATAAATATGGCGCTCTTCGGGCGAAGACGCCCTTGTCACATACACGAATGGCTCATGAAACTGCAGAATCTCAGACTGTACCTGCAAAGCTATCTCGCAGCAGTTGACACTTATGAACTGCTAAGAAGCATTTTTAGAGGTGTCATCATACATTAAAAAATAGCCCTGTTCAACAAGCTGTAGGAATATTAAATGATGGAAGCAAAGATTACACATTAGCGAAAAATCGAACTCGCAGGAACCTCTTGCAAGATTGTCTGCGCCGCTTGTAATATAAATAAAAAACAGAAAAGTGGGTGAAAAAGTGACTTGCCTGCTAACAGCAAGTTATTTTTTTCACCCACTTTTCTTTCTTCTTATTTACATTATATCGGTTTTAATAGCTTCCCCTACACATTCCTTGGCATTATTGTCTGTTAGATCTCATTATTATTGTGTCAAAACACGGAAAAATCAGCCGTTAGGTACACAGCTCTTTCCCCTACATTATATATATATATATATATATATATATATATATATATATATATATATATATATATATATATATATATCATGTGACGTATGAAGGTAGCGATGGTTGGTAGAAGCCGAGAACGAAGAAGTGAGATTGGAATAAACATGGCGTATGAGCCAGGCCACGTCTCCCGCATCTAGCGTCACACAAGTCGACAGGATGAAGACCTCGCAACCACTTCATCGCCCGGCCATCATCATCGAAGACCTCAGCGAGACGCAGTGACCGAACGCGGACCACCAAGACCACCAAGCATCATGACAGCAGCATCAGACGACCTTCCCATCCCCAAGTACACCGGAGCAGCGGACGATGGACCTGTACAGGACTGGTTCGACCTGTTTGAGTTCCACGCTACCGCTGCATCTTGGTCGGAACGGGAGATGGTTACGAACTTCAGCGACTACGTCACTGGTGAGGCATTTAAATTTTACCTCACCCACATAATCGACAACGACGAGTCTTGGCAAAAAAAATAAAAGAAGAAATGATCGTCTGGTTTTAAGACTCCAATGAAGATTCGATTAGAACACACGCTCTCAGTGCATTCAATCTCAGTCATCGCAGTCATAAGCAGCCTTCACGCGTTCGAGCACAGAGCAGAAGTTTACGATTCCCGTCAGGCGAAGTCAGTCACCTGCTCATAGAAAGACATCCTAGCCGTCTTTCTACAAGGCCGAACCTTCCACCTGGTTTCCCATGTACACAAATATCAGCAACGCTAAACTCTTCCATACAATACACAAATCAAGACAACATTCAAGCACCCAATGTACTTGACTCTTCGTCTTCCTTACGTAAGCCACCACCTGGTTTTGTGCCAAGTAGCTCGTCTGGTGCTTGTCACTCTCATCGCACCCCTCAAGATATCGCCACATACGCAACTCACCACCTGAAATATCGGCCAAATACCTTGTCAAGCCACTGCCATTCCGAAAGCGATTGTACTTCAGGAACGCTTGGCTCAATTCTCCCGCAAAGAAACGAACCTACGGAATCGGAAACACGTCAAGCCATGTTTGCGGCGATGTCATTCTCAGGAACAGGACCAACCGAAAGTGGAAACATTACAGAGTCACCATTCAATGCGAGTCTCACCGATAAAAACGAAAATGTATCTACTGCTTTTATTGACAGAAATCATGCTTGCATCCCACTCGTAAAAAATGCTGGCAATACCGACAGCGTCTCCTTATTCAACGACGATGACCACCCGCAATTTTCTCAACACCATCACCAAACCAAGAAAAGACGACGACGAATGAAAACTTCAACGAAAGCACGCTCCCAACTTGAACGACTTAAAAAATTAAGAACTTTGATCCAAGGGCCATTTCTAGAAAAAAGACGTTTCCGGATGAAGGAACATCGCCACAGACGCTTTCAGCGCCAGCGGTTACACAGACGACAACACCATGGAAAACGCCCATTAATACGCGGAGCAACTTCTTGCACGCCGCCAGCACACAGGCATTTAGCCGTCACCATCTCTCAAGAAGCACGCATTCTAGATACAATGCCTCTGTCGCAGCCACGACTCGAAATCCGACGCATTAGACATTCAACCTTCCAACGCTACAAGGACTCCCAACCTTGTTCGTCTTTCGCTACTATCCAGGCTATGTCATCATCATTTTCCACGTCGATTGCATGGTTATGCTCTCCAGAACGCAACAGCCAACCTCGCCCACCTGAGGTCTCCTAGATGTCACTGGACTGCCTTCCCTGTGAAGATTTTTGTGCAAGTGCATGGAACTGCCGTGTTACATGTAACTACTCTATTTTGTGATATTTTTTCCTATGACGAGACACCACTTGTTCATGCTTCATAGTTTGTAGCTCGCGCATTCTTTCGGGAGGAGGGGGAATCATGTGACGTATGAAGGTAGCGATGGTTGGTAGAAGCCGAGAAGGAAGAAGTGAGATTGGAATAAACATGGCGTATGAGCCAGGCCACGTCACCCATTCATCGTAGCGTCACACACACACACACACACATACATACATATATATATATATATATATATATATATATATATATATATATATATATATATATATATATATATATATATATATATATATATATATATATATATATATATATATATATATATATATATATACGGGTGTTAATATCTCAACACTGCGCTCTGAGGGCGCGCGGATGTCACACTGGTCCCGTTAATTAGGGAGGTTATCGCCGGGCTAATTCCAAGGGCCGAAGTATCAGCCCCCCGAACCGCACCACGAAAGCGTGGTCAATTTAGAAGTGGTCCTTTTTGGCGCGCCAGCGGACGCCGGCTGTGGCCCAAAGAACAAGTCAGAGCCGAGAGTTGATAAACAAAAGAAATATTATATTCTCAAAAATGGCAGATCGAAAACAACACACAAGAATGCACACTCCACAATAGTTACATACAATACGTCACCAATCAAACAACGTACTACACCGTACAATCAGCCACACTCAAAACAACGGACACAGACAACAATGCGCACTACAATGCAGTCGCATGCAATGAACAACCAAGACACCTGAAGACTAAAGAGATAGAAAACCTATTCAGTCCAAAGTTCTTGGAACCAAAGTCTAGATGATACTCTTCCGAGAATCACTCACTCAAAGTTCAGCGTTGTTCTCGTTCCGCAGCCCTCGAAGTTTCTCTTCCAGGAAACCTCCCGTCTTCAATAGGCCACTCTCCAAGCTTCAAACTTCTTCGCCCGAACACGTCGGCTTCACACACGCAGCTGTTGCCCCGCGTCTTCGCTCGATAGCGGTAAACACACGCTCTTGCCTGTAGCTCGAGCCTTCACCCCTCAGGTGGAAATCCTCTTCATCTCCTGCTTCGTCTCTACGGACAAAACCTTCGCCAACTACACGGCGGTATACCCTACGCGCTCTGGCGGTAACTTCCGTCTTCTCCTGCTCTCTCGTCTTGGCTGCTCGATTAAATACCTTCCGCGCGAGATTCCAGAAGATTCTCGTCATTTCGTCGGCGCGATACGCAGCGAAGGCTGGAAAAGGGCGAGACGGTTGGAATGCCCTCCGCGATGGATGACTCAACCCGGCGTGACCATGCCTCTTTCGTTCTAGAAATTTCGCGGGCTTGCTCGGCCGCAGACGTGGGGTGAGGAGGTTTGTCGGCGAAGCCACGCTTCCGAGAAGAGAGGCTCGCGCGCCCGGGGAGCCTTTAGATGTTTGTTTTCTTTTTCTTTTGACCTCGCGGCGTCACTCCGGCGTTTCGTCGCGACGATTTGGCGGCGCGCCCATTTTTAGCGCTCGTTCTGTGACACTGCCCCCCACTTTAGGAATAGTATCTCATAATATTCAAAACCACACAAACGAGCGCGAACAGTCACCACACACTTAAAGACTGTAACATAGTCCGTCGCTCATGACACGTCACATTCACAATATATCACTCAATACGATTGGACATTACAATTCAATCTCACACACATGAAATATAACCGCAGGTACATGAGTACAACGCTTCATCACACGTTCCAAACAATACAAACGTACAAGGTTCTGTTTTTACAACAATTATACAACACAATACATCACAGCACAAACACTTCGACACTTGTGACACAGGATAACACAACATTAACACAACATATGGCACTGAGCACTGCCAACACACATTCTGATTCGACCTCGACACCTATCCGGTGCATTCCGAGCGGCGCTTGCGCCCCTTCTTGCGGTGCTCGCTTGATCTCTTCTTGTGCTTCCACGTTCTTTTTCGGCGAGCCCTTTCCAACGACGATATCTGAGGCGGCCTCTCAGCCATCATTGTCACTTCCGACACAGCTAACGGGTCATGACGCTCAACCGATCCTGCCCGGTTATTCACCCGCTTGTTCACGTGCCGACATTTGGCCTGGCTGGCCAACTCCGTCCCCTTTGCACTGTCGGTCGGTTGAGGTCGTGCCGACGTAAGTCCAGTTGCCCGGCCCGTGAACTCATTCGACACGATCATTTTCTCATTCACTGTCTCTTGCGCCACGGCTTCACCTTGGACTCGAGTGTGATCCGCCACGGGATGCTCCTCCACCGTATCTCGCGATCGCTGGGTTGGCGAGGGATCTATTTTAGGGTCTTCTCCCAAACATTCTGGATCATTCGGCCCTCGCGCCCCGTCGATGTTTCCGATGACGAGGTCGTACAGGGGGGCCGTCATGCATAGAGCCGTAACCTTCCCGCTGAAGTATGGGGTTTCAATCTCGATCTCTGCTTCGGGAAGCATCCGAACCATACGGTCAATTAGGCAAACTGGTTTAGTTTTGCCTGTTAACTCTCTTTCCCGTACCAGATTTCTCCGCACGATAACAGTGGAGCTGCCGGTATCTCTTAACACCGTAATCTTTTTGTCCGCAAGTTTTCCAGGCAGCGTTGGCATTCCCTTCGAAACACCGGTTGGCTGTTTTGCCATTACCGCACCCACAATAGGAATTTTCTTCCCACTTTTCAACTCTACGAATCCATCTGTGACGGCCTTATCATCGGATTTCGAAGCTGCTAGCACACAGGACACCTGGTGAGTTTGACTCGCTCCGTTTCGACATGCGTCTGCATTGTGCCCAGTCTGACCACACTTAAAACATTTTACTGCCGTAGGGCTCGTAAAGATCGTTCGACAGTTTTTCGCGCGATGACCCACTCGGTTGCACAGAAAACATCGCGGAATGCTCTCTGGTGCACGCTTCTTTTCTTCGGGAGCCAATTTCTTCGAATCATCGGGACAATCCTTCTTGACCTTGGCCAAATTAGTTCCACCTTGCGCTTCCAAGAATTGATCAGCCAATTCAAGCATTCCTTCAAGTGACTCAGCCTTCCTCACTTTCAAGTACAGCGACAGGCTTAGGTGGCAACTAGTAAGAAATTGTTCTCTAATTAGGAGCTGTCTAAGTTCATCGTACTCCTGCGCTGTCCCTGAAAGTTCAATCCATCTGTCGAAATAATGGAAAAGTCGGGCGGCATACTGCGTAGCCGTCTCGCCATCAGCTGGCTTTCCTGTCCGAAATCTGTCCCGGAAACCTTCTACAGTAAATCTAAATCGCTTCAGCAAAGCAGCTTTCACCTTTGCATAGTTGGCTGCATTGGTCGGCGTCAGCCTACCGTACACACTGAGTGCTTCAACACTCAAGCAAGTACTCAAAGCAGTTGCCCATTGATGTTCCGGCCAATTCTGGCTTCTCGCAATCGTCTCAAATTGGTGAAGGTACGCGTCAAGGTCGTCCTTCCTTTCATCAAACGCCACGAGCAGCTTGCTTGGGTTCAAGAGGAAGCCGTGGTCCTCCAATTCGCTGCTTTCAACTCTAGCTTGGACGGGAGTTTCACTTCGCTGTTGCAAACGGAGCCGCTCGAGTTCCATCTCGTGCTGCCGCTGCCGTTCCCTTTCAGCCATCTCCGCTTCTCTTTCTTCTTTCAGCTGTCGCTCCCTCGCTTCACTTTCTTCTCTCGCCCTTTCGGCTGCCAACTTCACTTTCTCCAGCTCCAACTTCAATTGCTGCTCTCTTTCTTCTTTCACTCTTTCAGCTGCCAGCTTTTCTCTCTCCAACTCCAGCTTCAATTGTTGCTCTCTTTCTTCCTTCGCCCTTTCAGCGGCCAGCCTTTCTCTCTCCAACTCAGCTGCTTTTTCTTCCTTGGCCCTCTCAGCTGCCAACCCCTCTCTCTCCACCGCCTCTTCCTCCTTCTGGCTTACCCATTTCCGTAGTTCGGCGCCAGAAAGACCCATCTTCTCACCAAGAGCAACTAACTTTTCGAGATCCATTGTGTCTCGCAACTCGCAAATAAAACCTTGCCGCGTGCAAAAAGTATCTGCCTCAATCAGTCTATCGGAACACTCCCCTGCACTCGTTAACGAGAACACTGAACAACACACAAAATCGTTCCGATAGCACTATCAACAACTCGAGGCTCTTTCTCACTACTTTGGACACACTGTGCACCAAAAGGTCCTGTCGCGGACGCCAGATTAATTGTCTCTCCGGTCCCGTTAATTAGGGAGGCTATCGCCGGGCTAATTCCAAGAGCCGAAGTATCAGCCCCCCGAACCGCACCACGAAAGCGTGGACAATTTAGAAGTGGTCCTTTTTGGCGTGCCAGCAGACGCCGGCTGTGGCCCAAAGAACAAGTCAGAGCCGAGAGTTGATAAACAAAAGAAATATTATATTCTCAAAAATGGCAGATCGAAAACAAGACACAAGAATGCACACTCCACAATAGTTACATACAATACGTCACCAATCAAACAACGTACTACACCGTAAAATCAGCCACACTCAAAACAACGGACACAGACAACAATGCGCACAACAATGCAGTCGCATGCATTGAACAACCAAGACACCTGAAGACTAAAGAGATAGAAAACCTATTCAGTCCAAAGTTCTTGGAACCAAAGTCTAGATGATACTCTTCCGAGAATCACTCACTCAAAGTCCAGCGTTGGTGTCGTTCCGCAGCCCTCGAAGTTTCTCTTCCAGGAAACCTCGCCAAAGTTTCTCTTCCAGGAAACCTCCCGTCTTCAATAGGCCACTCTCCAAGCTTCAAACTTCTTCGCCCGAACAGGTCGGCTTCACACACGCAGCTGTTGCCACGCGTCTTCGCTCGATAGCGGTAAACACACGCTCTTGCCTGTAGCTCGAGCCTTCACCCCTCAGGTGGAAATCCTCTTCATCTCCTGCTTCCTCTCTACGGACAAAACCTTTGCCGACTACACGGCGGTATACCCTACGCGCTCTGGCGCTAACTTCCGTCTTCTCCTGCTCTGTCGTCTTGGCTGCTCGATTAAATACCTTCCGTGCGAGATTCCAGAAGGTTCTCGTCATTTCGTCGGCGCGATACACAGCGAAGGCTGGGGAGAGGGCGAGACGGTTGGAATGCCCTCCGCGATGGATGACTCAACCCGGCGTGACCATGCCTCTTTCGTTCTAGAAATTTCGCGGGCTTGCTCGGCCGCCGACGTGGGGTGAGGAGGTTCGTCGGCGAAGCCACGCTTCCGAAAGGAGAGGCTCGCGCGCCCGGGGAGCCTTTAGATGTTTGTTTTCTATTTCTTTTGACCTCGCGGCGTCACTCCGGCGTTTCGTCGCGACAATTTGGCGGCGCGCCCATTTTTAGCGCTCGTTCTGTGACAGCGGCACGCGGTCATTTCTCGATCCCAACCAAATCAAGAAACATTGTTAGAACCGACGATCAGTGCGAATCGATGCAATGCAAGCGGACTTCAAGAGGTGTTGTCATACAGCAGCAACATAGCAGAATAAAAAATTTTGGTGTATGCGAAACTGGTGAAACGGCCCCGAGCCTGCCATGTATGTCATACCGTAAAAGACACGCATGACTTCATTTTCGTGTTAGCAGATGTCATTGATGTCTTCCATACGGTTATGTCATGGAATAATAATTTTTATGTATAGCAAGCTAGCGAAACTGTCAACGGTGCGCCGACGAGCATGGAATGTAAGTCATGCAGCACACGACACGCACATCATTATTTTCATGTCACCAGCTATTATTCGTGTCCATCATGCGGTCGCGCTTCGCATATACCAATTTCGATGTATATCAAGCCAGCGAAATAGCCATGAGCGGCCGCCAAGCGAAACGTTTGCTTTTAAACTTCGCATTTTCGCAGCAGTGAAGGTGGCGCAATCTTCGCACGCTCCCGCGGGCTCCCAGGGGCAGTATCGCCATTCCAACCGTCACCTCTAGATGCGCATGCGCAGCGTACGGCGACGCTGACACTCAAGGGCATGCTCCAGAGCCACTGCACCACAATTTGCCTTGTGACGCACAGTACAGTGAGGCTGCAAGTGTCTGCAATGCCAAAGCACAAAAACGGGAATGTTCAAACACTTGTTCCGATCGCAGCGTTTCCACCTTTCAGCTTTCGCTCCGCTAGTTTTGAACGTTCTGCTTCACCCACGCCCCCAGTGGCTGACACAGAGTATTCCTGGCAACTGCGCATGCCGCGTCTTATGCGAAATACTAAACATGAATATGGTGTGCTGACAGTGCTGTTGGTCAGCTTGGCGGGAACCGTCACGACGAAGAGGAGTTGCCGAGTTGCCAGGAGGCACAAACGAAGGTTAGTGCTGTTTATTTATCAGCTCGTTGCGGCTGCTGTTCACTGAAAGGGTAGGATGTTGCTACGCTGCCCTGCGTATTCAGATGAATTCAGGCACTGCTTATGTGGCTGCAGACAGAATTGTTACCAGTGTGGGTAATCGAGTAATCCAAATGACGGAATGATGGAAGTTTCTTCGCTTAACTGTGGATCACGTGGCATGAGCGGGAAGGCAAATGAACGAATGTGTTAACTTTGGCGTTTACGTTGTCTTAAAGTCTGCGTGGAAATGTGTTCCTAGGTGCAACTTCCCTTTCTCTTGGGTGCGTGAAACTTCACCTAGTTTTGGCGAAATGTATTTGGTAAACGGCAATTCACGTCAGTTTGCGTGATCGTGGGCTGAAATGTGCTCGACATTTATGACTCCGACAACGTTGCTGGTTCGCGTGGCAGCTTCCCAGTAATCCGTGTGCCCCTTATAGTACTGCTTAGTAAGATATTGATGGTCGCTCGGCGGGTGTGAATCTTCGCACCATGAGACCGCAATCTAGAACATCCACGTGGATTTGTGGGAGCTTACGTTCTTGGAGCTATCGGTGTTTTTTTTATTTCTGGGCTATTAGCGCTGTTGTTTTATTCTGATAAGTAACACGAATCCACAGTACTTGCGCAACCGGAATCCTCATCCCAGGAATCTGTCTTAGCCGTTTGCACGTTTATGGCCTCACTGTCCAGGTTTCGCTCTGTGAGTTTCTGTCGTAGTTTCTTGTTGTTGTTTTTTTCATTGAAGTTCTTATTTCATGTTCACGCCACCCTTAGATTGCCCTGTGACTTAGTGAAAGGGAAGGGGTTATTGGGAGTTTTAGCATAGCCTTAGCTTGCGTTGAGGTGGCCATATGAGTTTTAGAATAGCGTTTTGCCTCCCCGCAAACCCAAATGCACGATGTAAGCTACACCTTAACCCCCACACCAGCGTTTGCGAGCCAAACGCTATTTCGGATTTCCAGCACGCGGACTAAAAGTGCAAGAATTGGTAAGGAATTATAAATTAGTATTTGGTTATCATGTGAATATGAATTGTGTTTATATAGTAGTTGCGAACTATATGGAGATAGTTTTCGCACTTATCAAATAAATATTTGCCAGTTCCATTTTTACTGGTTGATTTATTTTGTCAGGTGCTGTCTAGTGCTGTCTGCTTCACTCGTGGTTTAAATCAGTGGAATTCTGTAATGCAGATAGAGCCCATAAGCAACGCTAGTTTTAGATTAGCATTTGGGTGCATACACTACTATTACTCTTTTTTTCAAACCAATTGGTCAGACCGCAGAATGTTACGCCATGATAAAAGCATCAACAATGCATGTAGTAGCTATGCAGTTATAATTTGTGAGCATCTTGTGTTGCAGCCTAACCCACCAGCAGTTCAAGTATGATCATGCTCCCACGCGGCGTATTTAGATGGAGAATAAGATTAGTGGAGGGCACATCCTTGTAACACTAATTTTGCACGCGACGCGAAATTCATTACATTCTGTAACTTGAACAATGATGTTAATACGTGCTAGCAACGTTAAAAATACACAAATAAAACACATTTGTTGCGTATTTTGTTATGCTACATAACATATTTATAACCATTCTGTATTGAGCACTCAGTTATTGAATTATCTGGAGAAGCCACTACTATGTGAGGTTATACTGCTATGTATTTCAGTGCAGACTCATGCTATTTCAGAGCTCATTGATGCAATCTTTGAGTGCAACGAGAAAAACACGGCTGCTTTGAATGAAAAAAAAAAGTATTCGAGAAGCCTGCAGCCAGTCACCACGCTTCCAGAAATCCCATCCAGTTCCCCGACGCCTTCTTTGAACTGAAAGTGGGGATGTCATTTTTCAGAGTCCTTGATCAAACTTTGCCTGACAAGTGACATGTTGTCAGGCAATAAACTTTAACTGTCATAAGGCATTGCTATACCAATCAATGTTCAAAGATCTCTTCTATAGAGAAAGTGCCAGCTGGCCATATTACCCTTATAAGCAATCACCTGCTCCTTCTTCCACTGGTAAACCATTCTTCGGCAGGCAAAGTGACATACAGGTATTGAGGGTTGCGCTGGTTGACGGTTGAAGCTTTTATGCCTATTGACTGCAGCTGTGCCAGACATGGAAACTTGGAAGGTACACTTGCCTCACAGCATTTGTGATTCTTAAATAAAAACGTTATTTGTTCGTGGTATTCCTGTGCTGTACCCCATGATCATTTCCTTAAGCTATAGCTTCCAAACAGGAGAATTATGTATTGTTTTATCGGTGAGATGCTTACCATCTCTTCAATGGTGCTATCAATTTTCATTTATGAGTATACATTTTCTGCGGTCGAGTGTAATGCACTTAGCCATTTCTATTATTAACGTCAGGCATTTTTTCATGAACGTTACTCGATTGTGGCTTGTCACAAGCACACAAACATAGCTTATTTTATAATATATGCTTTGCTAATGTGTACAATTTCTCATCTTTTGCTTTCTTTTTCTGCTAAGAAATTGAGGATATGGTCACAGATCCTTTTCGTCAGGACCTTGGGCAATTAAAAACGCCTTTGGCCGCAAGTGCGAAGAGCCGCAGCTCGAATGCACAAGACAATTTTCCCTCACACTTCTTAAACCCTGACGTGGTAAGGATCGCTCGTGTTTTTCAAATCGTGTGTGTCTGCTCTGTAAAGTTAAGAGTTTTATTTTGTAAGCTTTGACCTATGTTTATTCAGCAGAGCACTGTACCATTTGATAATTGAAAAAAGTGAATGGTCATTTATCAAACCGGCTTGTACATTTAAAACTAGTGAAAAGGCACCACTATACCAATTATTGTTCCAAGATATATTCTAAGTCAAGACGTATATAAAATCAATTGAGCTGCTTGAGCGGATGTGAAGCTTGATTTCATTCATTATGTTGTTCAGCGATCTTAATTTGAAGTTATGCTTGGGTCTGTTTTTGTTTTAAGAGGGCGACAAACTATCATAAAATGTGCATTTTTACAGCTTGCCTTTGAAGCAGAAAGAAGGTTTGGAGACACAGGGGAGGCTATGGAGGCGTAGCTGAGCAAATTGCAAGAAAAATTGGACCGGAGAAGTCTCACGAGATTTGAAGAATTTGTTCTACCCAAAATGGCTGATCCTGCAGTTATTACAACAATAAGGCGACACTTTTGGATCCCTTGAATAGAAAAGAACAGATATAAAATATGAGGACTGAAGTTCTGCGCACGAAATACCGAAAAAAGTATGGACAGGTAGATTTTAAACCACAGTTTTGTAATAAAATTTACCTGTAAGATGTGTTAAGCATCATAAAACTGGAAAGAACATACTGGTGTAAGGCACACATTTATTTGTTCTGGGAAGGAGTTTGAAGTACGAAGTGCACAAATATGAATATGTTGTGTGGTAACTGAAAATCCTTCTAGGCATGAAAGGTTGATTGATGTTCAGGTTTCTCAACCAAAAAAGCATATTGCTTTTTGAAGGAATAAAGCAGCGATTCCTTTCACACTAAATAAACGTTGATGTTGCATGCTCATAAAACTATTGTGCTAATTAGCACCTTTTGCTGCTTTGGCAGAAAGGAAACCAAGGAATCCTTTATTGATATGTGGGGTTTAACGTCGCAAAACCAAACCAAGGAATCATAGTGAAATCAATCAGTCTTCCAAATAGAATATCCCCATGAACACCATAACTTAAAGTCATTGCTTTGTTAAGATTTCTTGCTTCTCTTTTCCTCAAAGACACTAGAACATGACAACAAGTCTCCACCAGGCATTTTGAAAGAAAATGACAACTTCAAGATCTCCTGCAAGGAAAACATTGTGGCCTTACCACCTGCATCGTCACCTGAGAAGGCAGTCATCCTTCTGTTGACTGTATATTTTATTTAAACCTGCCATACGTCTATGCTTTTTGGCAGTTTTGGGACTTGCCCAAACAGTTGTTGTAAAGGGTCAGCCATTTGACATTTGACCATTTTATGTTGTTTAAGTTATTCTCAGTTGAAAAGCCTAACAAGGTCATGACTAATAAAAAAAATACTGAATGTTCAGGTGTAACACAGAAGTTGTGCCTTCTTTTACATTTTTTCTTCATCGCCAAGGCAAAGCGCTGGCCGTACGATTCAAGGCTCGTTTTTTTTTCTCAAAGCATCACTTCTCTTTTTCTGCGTTTGATTATTCAAAGGTTTCTCATTTGTTTTGCAGTCTTCTATGTATTTTGCTGTTTCTTTGTAGACAATTTAATATGTGTAACATTGTTTTACATATATTTTGGCAACATGTTTGATTAACATATAGACTAGTTTTCGGGGTAGTGTTTGGGATGAGTTATGTTGAACTACAACACTGTGGGTCGAGTAACCCACCATGAGTGAAAGGTTTTTCAGGGGCTAATAAGGTGTTTTAATTACGATTAGCTTTGCATAATATGTTCAACTGTGATCTGCCAACTCTATTGTTTCTGGTGTTCATGTTTTTGTTTTGCTATTTGATTGATTGATATGTGGGGCTTAGCGTTGTTTTGTTATTTGCCACATGCTACCGACAAGCTTTTGTGTGGAAGTGAGTCGTTTATTATATTGGCTCGCACTTCTTTTCCTTTTAATAACGCGTTCACAACCTTTTTTTTTCTTCTCCTAATTCAATACTGTCAAGCCTGTTACGTCTTTTTTGTATAATTCCTAGAGTACTGTATTGTTTTTAAATGAATATGTGTGAACTAAGTAAATGGCCGATGGGTACTTGTGCATTTGAGTTCCTTTATTTTGTGATAAGTCTGCATTTTATAGGAATAATAAATCTTGCTTTTTCCATAGCAGATGTGCAAGCTCATTTGCATGTTTTGAACACATGTACTGGGCCATTTTTATTACCAACTTTTTAATATTGGGGCGTATGTGTAAATACAACTTCACACCTAGTCTCTTTTGTTTTTGGTATTTGTTCCGTGTTGACTAGTGATTTTTATGAACTTCGAAACAAACATGTCTTCAGTGCTGACAGTATTCTCACTCAATAAAATTTACTTGTTTTAGAAAGCATTGTGGCGAAATTTCTCTGTCATGTACTCTGTTTCTTTCATATGCAGCTAAAGGGTAAAACAGGATTCGGAAGGCAAAGCTAAGGTTACCACTCTGACATTCAAGGTACTTTAAACCTACTTTTGTATAGAACTGTGCTCTATTATTGGACTGTTGAGAACTGTCTGGGACAACACTGCTGCTAAAATTTCTACATTCCGATTGTTGATATCACCGAAGGCTACATGTCAAGCGAGCTTGGCATATAACCTTTGTTTTACTGGCAGGATAAAGCAAAAATATTGCAGAAGTGTGAACCATAGACAGCTTCCCAACTCCTTATGAGAACATTGCATTATATAAAAAGGAGGTCTGAAGGTACCTGGAACGGTGTACCAGATATATCTATCACTATTTTATGTGGATCACCGTTCCAGTAATTACAACAGCATTTTATTTGGAACAAAGTTTCATATATTATTATCTGGATCACTGTTCCAGTCACTGAAACAGCCCTTTTATTTTGGAACAGGGCTCCATGTATTCTTACGCGGATCATCGTTCAAGTAACTGAAACAGCACTTTTATTTAGAACAGGGTTTCATATATTCTTGTGTGGAACGATGATCCACAAAATTATTTAGTAAAAATAAGTGGCGCACTGTGCCTTCTATTTTTGAAGTATGTGGAACGGGGTTCCAAATACATAACTGGGACTTTTTTGCAAAAAGTTCCAGCTACTATGTGGATCTTATGTGGATCCAGATTAAGAGTGTAGGCAATACGGCACCAAAACATTCTTTTTGACACAGGCCGAGTAAAGGGGCTTGGCTGCGGCATCAAATGTTGTGGTAAAGGTGCCAGAGGAGATGACGGGAACGCCGACAATAAATTGTGCGGGCACGAATAAATCCTCTGCAAGACAGAAAACGCTTTCGTGGTGTGCAGAGCTTTCAACGCGTTCAGTCATCACTTCGTTGTTTACCGACTGCTGCCCACTTCGACAGTCTACAGTTTCACCACACTCCCGCAAGAAATCTATTCCTAAAATGACAACATGCGTCGATCTAGGAATAATGGCGCCTTCATTAGCGAATAGTTTGCTACACAAACATATATCGGCAGTGCAAACACCAACAAATCGAGCATTACTCGCCACCGCTAACACCACTAAATGTCGCCATATTGTTCCCGCAAAACATAATGTTTTGCCCAAGTAAACCTTTAAAACTGAGGCTTATCACCGAAATCGTTGCCCCAGTGTTTACAAGAGCCATAGTTTGCACACCATTAACACACACATGAACCTTGTTTTTCAGCATGAAGGCTGCCGGGCATATCATTCGGCAGCGTACAGTATCCAGCGACCTCACCCCCATCGGCCGCACTGCCTATTTTTCTGGATGGTAGGAACCACGGTAGCAACCGAGAACGCGGAGCTCGTAGGGCAGGTGGAGGCGCTAAGCTGGGGTCAGAGGGTGGTGAAAAGTTTCAGGAGTTTTCTTGACTGAATCGATGACTGCCAGATGCACGTTTGGGCCACGGTGGGGCTAAGGGTCAATAATTGGCCTGATAGGACGTAACGCTGTGGGAGGGGGGCACCTCACGGAATGGTCGTCCGCGGTCCCAAAACTTGGAAATATATCCCGGAAGACCACAGCTGTTACACACACAAGGTGAGGGCTGGAATGCGCGATGCTGCTCGAGCACTTCAGCTTCATCTGTAAGCATTAAATGTCTGTCTCAGTTGTTATAGTCGCTGTAGATCTGCATCGTGGAATACGCCGTGCGTAACTGTGGCATCGCATTAGCAATGTGACGCTGCTGCCCATTCTTGAAGTGAGGTCGGCCCATGGGTTCAGTTGGGGGCACGGGTTGACAATTGTCCATGTTTGTCCCGTTCATATATGGTTGCCACGACATGGGTGGTAGTTCGGGGTCATTGCCTCTGGAGTTGGCCACACAGAAACAAGATGATTTCATGACAGGGGAGCAGTTACTCCCGTACAATCTGCCGGATCGTAGAAGAAAGGTCGTATGGCGCATTAACGTCGACGCTTGCCGCTGTCGGTACGTTAGCCAGGCGGCGAAATTCCGGTGCCGCACGTCGCATATTCAGGGCTTTGAACATACGGCAGTGTTGCATCACCTCAGGGACAGATGTTAGGTTCGCTTTCGCAATAAGAAACTGATACACATCATCAGCAATGCCTTTGAGAAGATGCCCCACTTTATCTTCTTCGGACATTCTGGAGTCCACGATCCTACAAAGCTTCAGGACCTCTTGCGAGACATGTACATGGTACATGTCTCGCAAGGAACCTGCGCCCTTTGGAACAGGGTCTGTTTGGCTCGCTTTTTCTTCGTGATTGAATACCCAAAGCATTTCTTCAGTTCCTCTACACATATGTCTCGTGTCACGAGTGTGTCTTCGTGCTTGTCGTACCATAGGAAAGCAGTAAGCATAAGGGAGAGTACGACATGTGAAAGCTGAGCTTCTGAGTCCGAGCCATTTAGCTTGCTCACCTTTTTGTATTGTTTCAGCCACTCGTCAACATCTTAAGCGGCAGCCCCGGCATAGCAGGGTGGCTCCTTGCAGAGCTGCGGTGGAGCCGCTCACCACGGAGTTTGAATTCCCGGGAGCATGCTGTGGAGGCTGGTGGAAGTCCCGCAAATTGAAGACTGCGACGAGGGTAGGGTAGAGGTTTCGTTTTTTGGTACTCACGTACCCGGCTCTTCACCACTCTGTTACGGGTTCGTAGGACGTGTTTATTCGTAAGATCTGGACGATGAGTGCCCACCAATACTGCAGGTCGTTCTTCTCTCTGCTCCAGTGGTGGATTTCTTGCTACTCGTTCACATTATAATAGACCCACTGTATCAATATCATTAAAATAGGCATTCAGTTGTCATGAACTGCTTTACACGCTATGCCCAGAGTGCTTCTGCGGCTTTTGCTTAGCTTGATACAAATTAGTATGATGAGACATCTCTGCATGAGCAACATACATAATAGAGGGTAATATGAGAATCAAGACGCACGCGTCATATACAACATGTTTTACAAGCCACGCTCATGATGCTCTGACAGCCTTTTAGCTAGCTGGGCATCCATTAAATTTGGCATTGCTTGAATCGTTTGTATGACGAACAAACGTAACAAGTGGTAATATGGAAACCATGACTAATTATGTGCAGCATGACGTACATACCGCACTCTGGGCCCACCCATGGCTGCTTCGCTGGTGTGATATACACTAAATTTGGTATTGAATGACGTTACTATACGACGAACATACAGGACATATGAAAATTTAGCCTCATATCATTTGATTGATTGATATGTGGGGTTTAACGTCCCGAAACCACTCTATGATTATGAGAGACGCCGTAGTGGAGGGCTCCGGAAATTTAGACCACCTGGGGTTCTTTAACGTGCACCCAAATCTGAGCACACGGGCCTACAACATTTCCGCCTCCATCGGAAATGCAGCTGCCGCAGCCGGGATTCGAACCCGCGCCGTGCGGGTCAGCAGCCGAGTACCTTAGCCACTAAACCACCGCGGCGGGGCCCTCATATCATTTCTATATGAGGTCATATGAAAATCATCACATGTCATGTGCAACATAACTTGGACCTTATAATTGTATGCTCCTGGTTGTTTGTTTAAACTATTGTACACTCAATTTGAAAATTATTGACGTGACTCTACAAAGAACATAAATGAAATTCGGTAACCTGAAAATCATGACATGTCATGTACAGCGAGAATTGCGGGTCATGCAGATGGCACGCTCTCGCCCGTTTTGCTGGCTCGATACTGGGACATTCCCTCCACAAGTTTTTTCATCACCTCGTTTAACTGTCAGTAATTCTCAGCGCAAACGACGCCTGCAGTATTCGAGAGGCTTCGGGACTGCAGTAGATCATTTTCTTACGTTTTTGCCCACTTCGTGAACATTTCAGATTAGTCGGGAACCTATGTAACCGCCAGCGATAATGCTAGAATATTCGATGGCCCATGTATAAATGCTGACACGCTTCACCACTTGTCAGTTGATTGATGGCCTACACTCTGTTCACCGCTATAAGTGCCAGTGTCTCGCTGTAATCTTACTTTCCATTTACCTGGCCACAGGATCGGCCGAATAAACAGTTTAATCATCAAAGTACTATCTGCTCTCTTCGTCGACATCCCGACCCCGTGACATCTGGTGGAAGTGCTTGCCGGCCCATGTACCGAACGCCCACCTCCAGCCGTGAGCCAAGCCCACACCGAGAGAACGTTGAAGCCAACCTCGATCAGCGAGCTAGCCGCAAGCAGTGAGGGCTACATCCAGAGTACAGGGCTCTACCCGATAACATTCGCAAGCCCAACGCCGCCACCGCTACAGCGACCACTATGACCATTCCTGCGCCAACGCCCACCATGGTCGTAATGCAGCAGCCGAGAGAGCCACCAAAATTACGCGGATCATCACGTGAAGAAGCGGGGACTTTGCTGGGGACGTATGACCGAGGGGCCACCTTCAACCAGAGGGACCCGGAAGAAAAGCTGCGTCGCTTCTACTTTTACTTGGAAGACGCGGTGAGGACATGGTTTGTGAGCCATGAGTCATCTCTTCGAACCTGGGACCTCTGCCGCGCCGCTTTCTTTCAAGCGTTCACCAGCGTCGCCCGGAAAGAGAATGTCACTTCTCTGCTGGAAATACGGGCACAGCTTCCGAACGAAAGCGTCACAAACTTTGCAGAAGAAATGATTTGTCTCTTCCGGCTCGTTGACCCTGACTATACCAAGGACAAGAAGGGCCGTTTACTCATGCGAGGAATACAGCTAGACCTCTTCGCTGGGTTTGTGTGGAACCCACCCAAAACAGTCCAAAACATTGTGTCGGAGGCTGCGACTATTCAGAATAAGCTCGAAATGTGTACCCGCCGGTATGATCACCAATCGACGCAAGACAGCGCAGAAGACAACAGAATACAAATACGCAACATGGTGGCATACTAGTCTTTTCCCGAGTCACGCGCTCTTTCATCGTGAAAAGTCCCAGTCCATGCAGTACAAATGCAACCACCAGTCTGCTCACTATAATCATTTGTGCAAAGAACAGAGGAAGACAAAATAAGATAAACGGAGTAATACTGAGAGGTGAGGTACCATTAAAATGCTGAAATGTACAATATGTATCATGCAACAAAAACTGCAAGGTTCCCTTTCTTCTACCACATCCCCTTTTTTTTACAGACCCATTATTTGTAAGTAGGGTCAGATCATGTAACAATATTCTCTGGCGTTCGCCGTTCCAAACCACGATATGATTACGAGAAACGCCGTAGATGAGGGCCTCGAAAATTTTGATCACTGGTGTTGTTTAACATGCGCCTGAATCTAAATACAAGGGACTCAAACATTTTCGCCTACATCGGAAATGCAACCGTTCGATGCCATGACCTTCGGGCTAGCAGTCTAGCACCGTAACCACTAGACCACTTCGGCGGGACGCATCAGGTGAAAGAATACAGGTTTACTCCTATAGAGTAATTGAATGCATTAGTAGCTGTTTGCGTAGAAGTTATTTAAATCTATATAACTTACTAGGTACAACTTGTAAAAAGTGATCGCATTACGCTTACTTTTGAAAATTAATGACTTAACTCAGTAATTGCAATTGAATTTATGGGATGCACTGACGTGCCTCGCCACATTGTCCTCCCGCTACTTCCTTCTAATGCTTAGTCCTTCTCCAACATAATTTCAAGCTGGAATTGACCTTCGCGGCTACAAATCGTTGCCATTGTAACACAAAAGTGTTTCTGGTAGGATCCACTAAGACTTCAGTGACGTTTTTCTGTTACGGATATGACGTTTTAAAACTCACGCTACCAAATGGCGTAGGAAAAAATATCTGTAAATGGGGTCTTTCATTGGACGTCGAACCTCTGACTCCTTTTGAAACGATGAAAGGCACCCGGTCAGCTATTGACTGAGCTACTGAGGCGACTGTGAAGCTACGTACGAACGCACCTTATATCTTTCACACATCAACTCGTTTTGAGTTCTCCGTTGGCGAAGCGGGGTGGTGCCGCCATTGCGAGGGATCAAGAGAAGTAATGTGACTTGGCGCATTTAAAGCATGGTATCCGAGATTCGAAGCCGGCGAGCAGTCTTGGAGGTCATGGTTAAAGCTCCTCGATAGCAGTCAAAACCCCTGACCTAGCGAGCATCGAAGAGTCGGTGACGCAGTTATGTTCCTTGTCTTTTGCTTTGTGTTAGCGCGTGAATGATCATTGTTGAAGTCTTGCAGCTTCCACATGCGCCAGTGATGTTTCCCAACCGACTACTTCGAGTAAGAGAGCAACGGCTGATTTCATAAAAACTTTTGAAGTAAGCACTGCACCAAGGGGACGATGTCGATGGGCGAATGTCTTGCTTTAGTGGAGCGAGACTTAGGCCAGCAGGATGAGGAAAGCCGGAGCGCTTTCGCGGCTCAAGTACGATGCTCTGCGTCTCGAGTCGCTGAAGCGCAGTATGTGTGCGCGTTTACGTAGATTCCAGGAGCACACACTATGCTGTTTCGCAGCATAACTGACTATCTTCGAATACGCTCGTATTGAGCAGCAGTGTTTATTAACCTTTCTGCTGTTAACAAACACAGGCCCTCAATGGCATCCGGTTTCTTCCACCGATGTGCCCTAATAGCACCGGTGAGCAAGAAGAACTTTAGAAAATAACCCGCTAATTTTCTACACTTTTTTTCATTATTTGGCAAAATATACACAAATGAACGTTATTTTGAGCTGCATAAGAACAATAGATTTTCTTATACTTTGCACACGTTCCTTACATCTGGAAAGCTAAAGAGAGACTTTCTTTACCCTAGAAAAAAACTTGAAAAAGTGCTTTCAGTTTCGACGTTAGAAGCTAGTTAATGAAGTGACCGGAAGTTTTTGGGGTACAACGCTTGCAATTTCGAAACCATCTGTACTGTTTGTTGATGTCATCATTGTGCACGATTGACGACACGCTGTGTTCACGCATATGTTAAAAACTTCAGTTAACACAATGGTTAAATCATGATCATGGGTGGTAGTTGTCACCATGAAGACGCGCCTCTAGGCGTTAACGTGGCTGTGTCCAGGTCAAACGGTGCTGTAGTTGCGTAACGCCAATATAAATCATGTATTCTCTCATATACCACTACACAATAAGCACTACTTCAACGGAGACAGATTTCACTTTCATGTTATACCGATCCCTATGATCGAAGAATCAGCCATATTTTATTACAATATTTTTTTCTTCATGTGTATCCCCAAGCAGTCTCGAAGCCTGCTTCATGGTGCTTGACCAACGAATACCTGGACAGTGGATGCATGCGGGACCCCAAGACTTGCGATTGTTCTACCTATATAAAGAACCTCTACTGGGTGGACACGCGTGGGGAGGGGGGGGGTTGAAACGTCTGCATCCCGTTACAGAGCTGCTGAAGAGACAACGAAGTGCAAGCCATTATGAACACCTCTATGGAATCGCTAAGGCTATGGCGTTCAGT
Source organism: Rhipicephalus microplus (assembly GCF_043290135.1). Taxonomy (NCBI): domain Eukaryota; kingdom Metazoa; phylum Arthropoda; class Arachnida; order Ixodida; family Ixodidae; genus Rhipicephalus; species Rhipicephalus microplus. Next base: position 125,954,855 of record NC_134701.1, read on the forward strand.
CAACGTTATTTAGGGTTTTGAATTTGGACCCTACGATGCACTTTCGTGGGTCCCGTTGTTATAATTGAGGTTTTGCAATCAGAATAACTGATAGTAGTCAATAACTTTCGTCAGCTTCCACGCACCTGTTAATTGATTTTATGCATGAAGGAAAGGAAGCTGAGGAGAGGCCTTTGTGATTCGAGCTGCAGAAAGAAAAGTGTGTCGGAAGTCAGGTACTTTAGCAGGGGAGTTGTGGGATTACACATGTGAACGCCGGCATCTCAAGTCGTATGCATCACCACCCGTATGACCACGTTGTTGATAGCTGGCTGGAGTTATCAATGTGTAATTTTATGCAGTTGTTGCCTTTGCTGTTGCTGTTGCATCGAGTGTGATGCCAAGTGTTAAAAGCCTACAGAGAGCGTTGACCTCCACAGTTGCGAGTTTACTTAAATATAGCTTGAGGTACCAAGCGCTTGTTTTCGAAGCTCGTGCCCACTTCTCCGAAAATTGGTGGCGCCGCGACTTCGCTGTCTTCCTTCGGCACGGTGCTGTCGCATGCCTGGGCGAAGGAAGCGTATATTTCCAAGACGGGAGAGGCCGCGTTTACAGCTCCTAATGCAAGAGAATATGAGTAAACAACCACTCTATGTGTAATGAACTATACTAAAGCGCAGTACATGACCGATTCCACCGTCCCTGTGGCAATCCGTCCGTCTGCGCATACGTCCTCATGTACCTCCATCTATCCGTCCGTCCATCCATCTGTCTTGTGTACTAGTCAGTGACTTAAACGTAGCCATTATGAACCTTAGGACCTATAGCGTCACCAATTCGTCGTTAGTGACTTCGTGGAGTAGCAATAAACTTACTACATGCGATGGAATTGAAATTACCAACGTTGGTATGCTCCGTTTGTTCGTTGATAAAAAATGTGAATCGCCATCAGTGCATTCCGCTTAACTACGGTTGATCTTAACCCAACGTGACGGCTGTACTGTAAGGGTACAAATGTATTGTTTGAGAAATTTGATAACCATCACTGCATCCGCAATCGACGCTTCACGAACATTACGGTCTACTTTAAAACCATTTGCAAGATATGGGGTAGTTTTGTCGCATATTATTGGTCGCCACGCACAAAGCTGGGTTTCGACTATTGCTGGCACAGTGACATTTTTTTCTTTACGTTCATTGGGTAATACTGCTGATGTCAGCCCTTTTTTAGCACCCACACATTGATGTTACCAATGTGTATTTTCGCCGTTACAGGGGAGTTATTAAGTTTACAAGTACTGACAAGTGGGCAAGTTTGTATGACTTTATACTGCTGAAACGGCTCCACAAAGTAAGACGAGAGCACGAGAAAGCTAGTGCTCCTTTCTCGTTCTTTATTTTTACCGTGTCGCGCCACGTCAGTAGTATATATATAAAGCGTCCATCACCAGTGGCACATGCCTTCATACTACTGGCACATACCCAAACTTGGGTGGGTTTGCCACTGTCCGGCAGAAAGCCTTTAAGGGCGTAGGCGAAGAGACGGTGACATTATCTATGTCATAACCAGCGAGTAGTATTCGTCAAAACATGTTACCCTCGCATACTTATTTTTGTTTAACCCAAGTTGAAGGGGTGATCACGAGAGCACCCAGACATAGGAGGCTAGACAGACAGACAGACAGACAGACAGACAGACAGACAGACAGACAGACAGACAGACAGACAGACAGGAAGGCAGGCAGGCAGGCAGGCAGGCAGGCAGGCAGGCAGGCAGGAAGGCAGGCAGGCAGGCAGGCAGGCAGGCAGGCAGACCTCACCAAAAAGAATTGAACACGCTCTGAAAAACGTAGGAAGCGTCAAATTAGTGAAGAGGCAACTTAGGATAGGCAAAATTTGGATGTATGCACTAAGGGACAAGGAAGGCAAAATAACCACCAATATCGATAGGATAGTTAAAAATAGCGGAGGAGTTTTGCAGAGATCTGAACAGTAGCCGAGACAACCACGACATTAATACTATAGGAAATGGCAGTAACCCAGATGACACCACACCAGTAATGATAGAAGAAGTCAGAAAAGCTCTGGAGGTGGAGGAGGTGGGGAGAAGGAGGAGGAAGGGAAGAAATGAAAGGCAGGGAGGTCAACCAGACGCACGTCCGGTTTGCTACCCTGCACTGGGGGAAAAAGTGAGGGGATTAAAGGAGAAGAGGGAGAGAGAAGTGAAGGGCAACGTGTGTGTAGATGTGACCTTGTCCATTGCACGCTTATAAGCGGTCGCGTAGTCCGGAGAGCATGCAAAGAGGCAAAGCTGCTGGTGAGGATCAGGTAACATCAGATCTGCTGAAAGATGGAGGACAGATTGTGTTAGAAAAACTAGCCACCCTGTTTACGAGGCGTCTCCTGACGGCAACAATACCAGAGTCTTGGAAGAACGCTAACATCATCTTAATACATAAGAAAGGAGATGACAAGGACTTGAAGAATTACAGGCCGATCAGCTTGCTCTCTGTAGTATACAAGCTATTTACAAAGGTAATTGCTAACAGAGTAAAGAAAACATGAGAATTCAATCAACCAAAGGAACAAGCAGGATTTCGAACAGGCTACTCAACAATTGACCACATTCATACTATCAATCAGGTAATAGAGAAATGCTCAGAATATAACCAACCACTATACATAGCCTTCGTAGATTACGAGAAGGCGTTTGATTCAGCAGATATATCAGCCCTCATGCAGACACTGCGAAAACAGGGCGTAGATGAAGTATATATAAACATTCTGGGAAACATCTACAGGGGATCAACTGCTACCATAGTACTTCATAAAGACAGCAACAGAATACCAATCAAGAAGGGTGTAAGGCAGGGGGACACAATCTCCCCAATGCTATTTACGGTGTGCTTACAGAAGGTTTTCAGAAGCCTAGAATGGGAACAGTTGGGGATAAGAGTTAATGGAGAGTACCTTGGTAACCTGCGCTTCACCGACGACATTGCATTGCTGAGTAAGTCAGGGGACGAATTGCAACTCATGATTACGGAGTTAGACAAGAAGAGCATAAATGTGGGTCTTAAAATTAATCTGCAGAAAACGAAAGTAATGTACAACAACCTCGGAAAAGAGTAGCGCTATGAGATAGGTAATAGTGCACTTCAAGTTGTAAAAGACAATGTCTACTTAGGGCAGGTAATAACCGCAGAGCCGAACCACGAGATTGAAGTAACTAGAAGAATAACAATGGGGTGGAGTCATTCGGCAAGCACTCTCAAATTATGACAGATGGATAGTCACTATCCCTCAAGAGGAAGGTATATAACAGCTGTATCTTGCCGGTACTTAGCTACGGAGCAGAAACCTGGAGACTTACAAAGAGGGTTCAGCCTAAATTGATGACGACGCAGCGAGCAATGGAAAGAATAATGGTAGGTGTAACCTTAAGAGACAAGAAGAGAGCAGAGTGGATTAGAGGACAAACGGGGGCTAAGGACATTATAGTTGAAGTAAAGAAGAGGAAGCGGACATAGGCCGAGCATGTAGCGTGTAGACAGGATAACCGCTGGTCATTAAGGGTAACTAACTGGATTCCCAGAGAAGGCAAGCGAGTTAGGGCGAGACAGAAGGTTAGGTGGGCAGATGAGATTAAGAATTTTGCAGGTATAAATTGACAGCAGCAAGCACATGACCGGGTTAACTCGCGAAACATGGGAAAGGCCTTTGCCCTGCAGTGGACTTAGTCAGGCGGATGATGATGATGATGATGTGTTATAATTTATACATTGCGATATTTTTATTCAGCAATTATCAGACAGACAGACAGACAGACAGATGGGCTTCAGACAGACAGACAGAAACAGAGAGGATGGGTGGTACAGACGGATTGACAGACCGACAAAGAGACAGATAGACAGATGGATAGACAGACAGAGAGACAGAAAGATGGGCAGACAACCAGACGGAGAGACATAGAGACAGACAGGCGGCCTGTGGAGAGAAGAACAAAAATACAGACAGATGGACAGACCAACAAACAGACAGACAGACAAACAGACAGACAGACAGAAAGACGGACGGATGGACAGTTCGGAGGGATGGACAGACCGAAAAGAGACAGACAGAGCGACAGGAAGACAGACGGATAGACGGTATGGGCAGATGAACAGACATACAAAGGGACAGACAGAC